>NW_006198568.1:0-795 GCF_000334495.1 Tupaia belangeri chinensis | reverse complement strand
AGCGAGACAGGGAGAGAGAGAGAGGAAGAGGGAAAGTAATTCTCTAGGTCCAGGATTCAAACCACAGTTGGCCATGTGGGCGTCCAGTGCCCTAACCACCATGCCACCTGCCAACCTCAATAACTGAGAAAATTTGACATTGAAGTTGTTCTGTGTTAAATTTGATCTACTTCTGATTCAGTTTATATTTTCGTTTATTCAGGATAGGGCGTGGGTGAGAAGTGAGAAGAGACAGATGAGCAACTACAGGTTATAATCATGCCATTATCCTCTTCCTCCATCCTCTCACCCATGGGCTGTTGGGCATTTGCGTGCATGTCTGGAGTGTTTCCGGCTAACAGGGCTGGATATTTGAACCATGGTCGCCATGGGGGATCCAGTTTTCCTTGAGCAGCACATTGCTTCTACTCCACAGACCATTTTACCTAGTCATGCCTCATCTATAAATAGCTCCTCAGCTCTGTTTTTTTTTTTTCCTCTTGGCCTCAGAAATTTCTCTCTTGTCACCTTCTCTTGAATCTTATCACCCTCTTAGACTTCACTAATTCTTGTAGAGGAAAACATCAAAAGGTGAACACATCTTTGTTTTGCTTCTTGTCTAAGTTTATGACTCTATAATTTGTCACTATCTTGGTTCTCAATGATTGCAGACAGATGCTTTTGTTTTTAATAATATTTTTGTATTTCTATTTCTCACTTAGAATTGTTAAACTTTATCTAGTTCATTTATAAAAATGCATTTTTTCCTAGTGAGTTATAATCAGATGGTTATTTGAAAACTTATAGTTTTATGTA
>NW_006198567.1:347122-356996 GCF_000334495.1 Tupaia belangeri chinensis | reverse complement strand
TCTTTTACTTAATATGTGGGTATTTGCATTGTGATATTTAATTAAGACATTTATATGAGTAGAAGGTTGTTGATTTAAGACAAATTTGAGAGCCTCTAAAATTAATTGTTGAATGTTTGTCCTTCTGGTGGCTGTGGAAGCTTCATATTTTCTTTGGACATCATTAGACATTGTAGCTCTTGAAGGACAACTTTAATGCTGTAAGAGTTTTGCCATTTTGCTAACACTGGTATGCTCCGTGCATCCACCATCCCACTGGAATTATTTATTCCATTCATATTAATTTTTGTTACAAATCTAACTGATGAAGGAGCTTCTGGGTATTTAGGTCCACATTCTACTTTCAGGCTATATATTCTGTTTTCATAATTTGTCCTTGGTGGCCCAATAATCATGCCTGTCCACCTTGTAAGTGTCATATCTTCATCATCTTCAAGGCCCCAGCTAACCGTACAATCGCCTACTCCTTTTTGTCCTTCTTCAAGTTCTTCCAACAAGCGAAAATTATGAGGAACTTTAACTCCTGTGGAGACCTCCATATTCTCCTGCACCCCCCCCCAATGCCTTTTATTTTAGTTATTTGTCTGATTTCATTGGCTTGGACTTCCAGTTATATATGAAAAAGGAGTGGAGAAAGTGGGCAGCTTTGATTTGTTTCACTTTTTAGGTGAAAAGCTTAACCCTTTTCCCCATTCTTTGTGATGTTAGCTATCCGTTTTTCATATATGCCTTTTATTGTGTTGAGAAACATTGCATCTATGCCAATTTTGCTGAGTTTATTAATCATGAAGGGATGTTGTGTTTTATCAAATGCTTTTTCTGCATTGATTGACATTATCATATGTTTTTATCTTTTTTTCTGTTAATATAGCATATTACATTTATAATTTTATGTATATAAACCATCCTTGCATTCCCAGAATAAAGCCTATCTGGCTGTGGTGTGGTGTATATTTTTAATGTGTCATTACATGTGATTTCCTAGTATCTTGTTGAGAAGTTTTGCATCTGCATTATTCAGAGATACTGGTCTGTAGTTTTTATTTTTTGTTATGTCCTTGTCTCTTTTGGGGATGAGGTTGACGGAGGTTTTATGAAATTAATTTGGGATTATTTCTTCTTTTAGGATCTTTAGAAATCATTTGATATCTCTTCTTTCAAAGTTTTGTAGAATTCAGAAGTGGAACCATTGGGACCTGCATTTTTCTCTGGTGGGAGATAATTTATTACTGATTAAATTCTTTTTTATTTTTAGTAATCCTAAGTGAAACATCCACACAGATTTACAGTGAGTGACAGTCCATGTTATCACTTATCTTTTGCAGTATATCTGCACTTCCTTAACACTCTAAGAACTGATATATAATTTTATAATTCTGTCTTCTTAAATGTATGCTGTTATGATGTCTTTTCTCATTTCATTTAGTTATGTACATTCCTGATCATCTGAATGTTTATTTTCCTTACAAAAACATATCATCAGAATAGAGATGTTCAAGATTGCTTCAGTGTTCAAGTTTGGTTGTTTTTCTTTTTTTTTTTTCTAGCTTTCATTCAATTGTATTAAATATGACTAGCCTTATTTTATAAATACACATGACCCTGCCACTAAGTCAAGTTTATAAATGGATTGCCCCAATACAAAAGCATTTATACTTCTTTCCAAGAAAAGGGCTGTGAAAACTGCTGTTATTGCTGGTTTTGAATGTGTACTTCTCCAGTAATCTCTTGTGAAAGTTCAGTGGGACACCAAGCAGAAGAAACAAACTCTGTCAGTGAGTTAAAAATATCTTTTATTGTACCTTCCCCCATGGGAGACAAAACACTGTATGGCACTCGATGCTGAAGTCAGTATGTAGTGTGGCCTACCTATTCCTGACATGATTCTTGCAGTATTTTTCACACTTTACTGTGCAGCATCTGTATGTTTTCACAGAACACTGGCACTCATGAAGACGAAGTACAAAGTAAGGTGATATTGTGCATAGTTTGATATCATTAATGCTTTTTTATTTTAAGGCATTACTTCTCTCAGGTAAGGCTTTAAAGAGGATATGATCATGCTTAACAACTAAAGGAGAAAAAGAAAATTAGTTAACAAAAAGCTATTACACTTTCCCTGTGATGAATTTCACCTGCCAAGGACATTACACTGAGGTATTATTAGCTCTGTGGGCTGATGTTTAATATTATTACAATGCTGCTTTGTTGAATCTTCAATCTGACATGATCCTATGTAGCTGTGAAACTGTTCCCAAATGACGAACTAATTTCTTGAACTTCAGATGTGGTTTTAGAGAAGTTATAGGGCCTTCTGACTCTGTTCACAGTGGATTAAGACTGGATAATTAAAAAGGTAGCAGCAGTACAGTTACAGTCTATTTGTCATCTTCTGTGTCTTGAGTTTGGTGTTTTAATGGTGGACCTTTGAAATTTAGGGTTTGGTGGCACAATTCCAATACTGTCATAAAAGTTAGTAATAGTAATGTGATGGAAGTGCAATCCTCGGGCTTGAGAAAGATTAGAGTCTTTGGTTAAGCAGTCAATGTCAATCTGGAGTTGTCTATTAGAACTTCTCAACTACTGCATTTCTTCCAATGAAGGTATTTAGTATACAGAATTTGATCTTTTTAGGTACTTTCGAGTTAGATTATTTTCTGTTTTATTGACATTACATTTTAGTTTATCTAGATTTTTATTTTGGATTTCAGGTTCTCTATGAAGCTGTTCTATTCTGGATTTCTGGTGTACCAATAGAGCTGTGTTAGGCAGCATCATCAGTTCCCATATGCAGTTTCCATGCTTCACTTATTCTAGCCACATGTCATAAGGTTGGGTCCTTGACTTGCTGGATATTCTGTTTTACATAATGATCAGGACTGAAGATTGGTAAGTTCAAAGGAGGGTTAGCAATCCTGGTGAAACTGCAGGTGGTTTAGTGGGAGAAATGGTAATTTTGAAAGTGTGCAGGATCCTCAGCTGCACCTCCTGCATCTCCCTACTTCCTTCTGCCCTCCTACCTTAGTTATTCAACACTTAGGCTGATTCTTTGTCTTTAGTATAGTGACTCCTGCCAAAACATGTATGTGGAAATATCTCTCTAATATCTTGTTCTCTTAGTTATTACAGTTTCACCAGGGTTGCTCCATATTGTACTCCATAGTAGTTGTGCTAATTTACAGTCCTACCAACAGTGTAGGAGAGTTCCCTTTTGTCCACTGCCTCACTAGTACCTTTCTTTCTTTCTTTCTTTCTTTCTTTCTTTCTTTCTTTCTTTCTTTCTTTCTTTCTTTAATTTTAATTTTAGCCATTCTGACTAGGTTTAAGTGGTATCTCATTGTGGTTTTGATTTGCATTTCTCTTAAGAAATTTTGAGCATCTTTTCATATACTTTTTGGTTATTTGTATATCATTCTTGGACAAATGTCTGTTCAGCTTATTTTTCCATCTTTTAATTGGATTGATGATTGTCTGGAGGGCCACAAACTCCTCAGTGCTTGTTCTTTGTATTTTTGATCATAGTCATTCTGTCTGGAGTTATATATACTTCAGCATGCTTTGGATTTGCATTTTCCTTATTATAAGTGATGTTAATATTTCTTCATATGCTTTGTGTCCATTCAGATGTCTTTGAGAATTGTCTAGTCAGACCAGCTGCCCATTAAAAAGTTGTATCATTAGTATTTTTGTGAGTGAGCTTCTTCAGTTCTTTGTATATTCTGGTTTCAATGCTGTATCTGAGGTATTTTTATAAATAATTTTTATTTTGTTTAATTTTAATTAAACATTAAACTTTTTCATGTGCTGTTGGATTTCATTTGCAAGTGTTTTACTGATGATATTTGCATCTATATTTATCAGGGATATTGGTCTGTAGTTTCTATTGTGTTGTGTCTGTGCTTTTGGTATCAAGGTGAGAATGCCTTCAAAAAATGAATTTTGAAGGTTTCTTTCCAATTTGAACTTCATGAATAATTTGATGAGAACTGGTGTTAATTCTCTTTTAAAAGTTTTATAGAAGTCCAGCTAGGTGGTGTGGTGGTTAAGGCCACTGTATGCTACATGGCCAACCTGGCAATTTGCAACCTGGACCCAGTGGCTTTAGAGACACACTGGGGATGAGTCTGTGCATGTCCTAACTCCTGAGAGAAAAATGGAACAGAAGGGAAGAAGGGATTGAGACATGGCCATCCCCTTTGGGGAGGCATAATTTCTCACATTCTCTCCTTTCTCTCTTTTCCTGCCCCTCACCCCCATCTTGTTCAAGCACACACACTATATAACAAAAGAAAAAAAAAGAAAAAGAAAAAGAAAAAAATTAAAAGAAAGAAATTTTAAAAAAGACTGTAAAAGGAAAAAAGCTTTTGTAGAATTTAGAAATGAAACCATCAGGACCTGGTTTTTTCTTTGTTGGGAGACTATTAATAAATTTCATTGCTTCTTGTTGGTCTATTTAGGCTTACCATTTGATGGTATTATACTTTTTTTTTCCTTAGGGCGTGTGTGTTTTCTGGAGAAACATAGAGACAGAAAGTGATAAATCACTGCCCAGGGGTAATGACCACACCACAATCTCTTCTCCTTTATTGTTGGGATTTTGGACACACATGTACACACCACCATTTTGAGTTTCAAGTACTTTAACCACAATCAGCCATTTGCAGGTCCTGTGACATAAATATTATGCTATCTGCTGGTCCTGATACAGGTATATTTTATATGTTCTGAGATTAATCCATTTCCTCCAGGTTTTTCAATTTGTTGGTGTATGGTCACTCAAAGCACCTATAATTATCTATGTATTTCTGGGCTGTCCATGGTAATATCACATTTTTCATGCCTTATTTTTTGAATGTTTTATTTTGCTTTTCTACATAATGGTTTGTTGGGTTTATTTTCTCAGAACTCCAGCTTTTTGTTAAAATTGTTTTCAGTCTTTGCTATAGGGTGTGTGCACTTTCGGGAAAGAGATGGGGTGGGGTGGGGTGGAAAGTGAGAAATCACCCCACCTGGGTGATGACCACCTATCAGTCCCTTCTATATTTTCCTTTTGAAATTTGGGCCATGAACACATACACCAGTGATGCCAGTTCCAGGACTCAAATAGTACAGTCATGTAGGATCCAGCTGCCTTAATCATCATGCCACTTGGCTGGCCCTCAGTTGTTCTTTTATTCTCTGTTTTATTTATGCTGTTCTAATTTTTATTATTTTTTATCTTCTATTAATACTTTTGGGATATCATGTTCCCACTTTTTCAATTTGCTGGGATAAGTCTTTAGGTTACTTATCATCCTTTTTTAAACATGTGTGTGTGTGTGGGAGTGCTACTTACTGTAGACTCTTCTCTTAGGAGTGCTTTTGATGTGTTTGAAAGCACCTGGAGAGTTGTGATTAGATTACTTATATCAAGAAATTTTCATTTGTATTCTTAATTTATTCAGTAGTTTTGAAGCCACTCGGGATAAATTATGTAATTTTACTGTATTTGTGAATTTTTGAAAGCACTTTCTATTGGAGTTTAATTTCATCATATATAGTAACAAAAAAGTTGCTATATATAATTTCTATTTATAATTTCTATTTTTTTTTTTCAGTTTTAAAGACTTGTTTTGTTCTCTATTCTGTGGTCAGTCTTCAGAAATATTCTACATGTGGCTAAGAAAAATGTGTATTCTGATGTTTTGGGCAAAATCTTCCATAAATGTTGGTTAGTTCAGTGGGTTTATTGTATCATTTATGTCCTGTGTCTTTTTTTTTATCTAAATGATCTGTCCAGGGTGACTGTACGTTGTTGAAGTCCACACAAATTAGCATGTCACAATCTTTCTATTCATAGCTAGCAGTCTTCTTTTCTGATGTTGAATACATAAAGTTTTATGATTTTATATTTTCTTGGTGAATTAATATTTTTAATACAATCTGGCCTCTGACTCTTCTTACACTTTTTTTAAAAAAAAAGTTTTTACAATAGGGTGCATGAATTCACACCAGAAGGAGAAAGAAGAAAAGTGAAAAATCACCCCCCAGAATGGATGGCTACACTGCAATCCCTTTTTTTCCATTCTCCTCTCAGGATTTTTGGTATGCATGTACATGAACTTGGTGTGATTTTCAAGTGTCCAAGTCTGTGACAGTGTTAACTGCATGATCAGACATTTGGGACCCAGCTACCTTAACTTACATGCACATGCTTATGTAGACTTTCTCTGTCTCTCTCTTTCTCTCAGATATATATATATATAGATATATCTATATATATATATATATCTATATAGATATATATATAATTTAATTTTAGTTATTGTGATTATTTAACTGACTACATGGCACATGTACTCACTGAGCATTGGGGGATGGGTTTCAGAAAGCAAGAGACCAGGTCCTGTTCCAGAACTCAAACCATGTTCAGATATGTAATATTGCCGTACTTTAACCTGCCTGCCAGCTCCCCTGCCCTCTTATTTTTTAAATTTCTCTATTTAATTTCAGTTGACTAGTACCTTAAATATATTGCTTAGTTATTGTGGTAGAATATCTTTATCCTTTACTGTTTCTCTCTTACCTGTGATACTGTCATTCACACTAAGATATATATGTATAATGTTAAAGAACAGCATCCTAAATCTTCTTTTATTGAAGGCATTTAATATAAATCAGTATTTCTAGATATACCCTCTGTGGATGGAACACAGAATTTCTTTTGATAGAGCTGTGAATATTATAAAATATATTAGCACTAAGTCATTTTTTAAAATTTCTAGAATAATAAGTATTTAGACCAGCCTATGGAATGACAGTTAAGGCAGCAGGATCCCACATGCCAATTGCATGGGTTGATTCCTGAACCCAGTATCTTGAGAATCACAGTAGGCACATGTACTTGTACAAGCTAAATCCTGATAAAGGGAGAAATAGTGGAACATGAATTGTGCCATGAACATTCCTTTTTGGGGATGATTTTTCACTTTCCATCTACATCCCTAGAAACACATAAACCCTTTATAAAGTATTTAACAAAAATTTTTCTTGTTTTAAATGGTCTGATTCTCTTTCTCTATCAGTAAATATTATTTTTTATATTTAATTTTATTTTAACCTCTTTTATACATTGAATCACATATGTCACTTAGCTTGTAAAGTGAATGTCCCAATAGGAATACATTTCTCACTGGTCCAGTTGAGGTTTTGTACTTTTTTCCCAATCTTGAATTCTCTTAAACCTATCAGTTGACCCCAGGTCCACTTTCATTGATTAGAATAGCTTCAGCTATCACTTGAATTTCCGTTGCTTCCTAAATATTTGTCTACTGAAACCTCAAAGATGATTGCCCAAGATTCATCTGTCTACTTCTCAATTTTTTCCCAATTTTAATTTTTAGCTCCCGTATCTATATGCCTGCTTAAACAGAAACATTCCATTAAATTTCTGTTTTAATTCAGTGCCAAAAAAGTTACTACCAATTTTTTTCTGCCTCCGCTCTCCTCCTTTTTTTTAATGAGTTCCCTGTTCAATATTCTTATTTCTCAATGGTCTGATATAAGTGGTCATGTCACAATTTGGTTTTAACCCTATTATATCTTGATTTTAATTCTATTATATCTTTCAGAGTATCCTTAGTCTGCAATCTGCGAATTGCAATTAAACTGCAAATCTGGTTAGATAATGTGTCCCTTCTTTTAGCTTTATATTATTTATATTCCGTGTTTTAGCAAATGATAAAATGATATTCATCTTTATTTGGACTCTATCAATATTTTTGAATGCGGGACTGTAATATAAAGATGCTTGTAAATATACTTCAACTTATGATTACTAAACAGTAGGCACCTAAAATATTTTATTGGAATTAGGTTAAATATTTAAATACAAAATCACTTTGTAATCAGTTTCTTGAACACCTTTACTGTCATTGTCTTTCATCACAGACCAGGAGTACTTACCTAGATACACTGTTTCTACTTCCATTAATATTAGGAATATACTTTGTGGTTTCCTAGGAAGACAGCTATAGTTCCATATCAGTAAGAATATGTACATACATGTTCTTAACATCATGGACTTGAAGCACAAATTGATAATACAGAAAAAAAGAAAAAAATCTTTCAATATATTTAGACTGTTTACCATCAACTTGTGTCTAACTTACTTAATCTAACACAATTCTCGATATATATTTATACTTACGTGTTTGTGTGAGTTAATAAACACCTTCACATAGCAGAATATTTATTATGCTTTTCTCCCATGCAAGAAAAATACTTGGAGATTTCTGAGGAAATACTTGTAATAAAGTTAGCAATGAATAAGTTAGCAGGGCTGATGAGGGGAAATGTATTTTTACAAGGATTTATATCATTTGAGGATGTTGCTCTGGACTTTACCTGGGAGGAGTGGCAGGACCTGGAAGATGCTCAGAAGATTCTATACAAGGATGTGATGCTGGAGACCTACAGCAACCTGATGTTTTTGGGTTAGTGGAACTCCCATGAAGCTCTGTAAAGTAATTACTGTCTCTTTTCATAGTAAATGTACAAGTTTCATAATGTTTAATGCTGCTTAGGAGTGATATTTCATTCTGTGGTTAATGTGAATAGCACTGCTCTTTAACAAAATGCCCAAATCACCCCTTTATTGCACAGCTGATAAAGCAGAACTGTTGTTACTCTTCAAATAGCTTACATGAATAGTTTGCCAAATTCCACACTGTTTTTTATTAACAGGACACTGCATTGCCAAACCTTCAGTGATCCTCAAGTTGGAGCAAGGAGGAGATCCATGGACATTAGAAGAATGTCCCAGCTTGAGCCTCTCAGGTTAGTCAGTGCATACTTTTCAAGGACCAGTGTAGTGCATTTTCTTTTAAATAATTTATATTTTATTGAGAGGGGAAAAGAAAATGTTAGTACTGGTGAGGCTAGAAAAATGTAGAAATGTTTTCCTGGGATAAGAGCGTGAAAAAAATGAAGTATAGGGCCCTTAGGGATGACATGTTTAGGGTAATTAGTATGTATTTATATTGGCTACAAGTCCTTCCTAAGTAACATTTTTTCTTAAGTGACAAGAGTTCTCTGGACTTCTGCAAATAGATAATCTAGAAAAAACTGTTGACATTAGCAAAGAAACAGTACACAATACCCACTGTTATAAGAAAGAAAAGAGAAAAAGGACAGGGAAAACAAATGACACATGGAAATCTTTCAGTGTAAAATTATAGGAAGACAGAAGGTAGATATTTTGAATATTGTTAAAGGTATGAAAGGAAGGGGAAGCACAAAGGAACAAAATAAGTCCACTCAGCTTTAACATATTTAAAATACTAAATTGTTACAGTAACATATTAAAGACAAAGAACCATATTTCTTATTATAGATCAGTACCAATAATGGAAATATACATGAGCAGTGTAAAATAAATTCTCAAATATAATTTATGGAAATGGTTGTCTCTTTCCGACCAAAGAGGATTGATATGGGAGAGACTGCTTCTAAGTAGAATAAATATGGGAAAGTATGTGGTAAGACAGTCCTTATTGCACAGTATATAGTTCAGGTGTGGAAGAAATCTTTTTACAAAAAGTCTGTCTCTTTCAGCAGAAGATACACACATGAGATGCACACTATAATTGTAGAATGTGAAAAAATATTTTTAAAATAATTTTTACAGTAGATTTTAAAGACAGAGTGGAAGATTTCTATTCATATTAAGAATAAGAGGAATCCTTATTGCAGAATTAAAACCTAGCTTTTCATCAGTGAATGCATGCAAGGGAAACACCCTATAAATATAATAAACATCAAAAACCCCTTTTCCAGAGGTCAAAAATTATGGTAACCAGAGAAACTACAGAGAAGTAAAACGTTATGATGTATG
>NW_006198567.1:346445-346967 GCF_000334495.1 Tupaia belangeri chinensis | reverse complement strand
TCCCAGCTTGAGCCTCTCAGAAGATACACACATGAGATGCACACTATAAATGTAGAATGTGAAAAAATACAGGAGAAATCCTATGAAAATAAACTATGTGGAAAAATGTTCTACAAGAAGTCACACTTCCCTGTTCATCAGACAACTCACACTGGAGAGAAATCCCATGAATGTGGAAAATGTGGAAAATCTTTCAGTCCCAAGTCAGTCTTGAGTAGATATGGGAAAACAAATACAGGAAATAAACTCTATGAATGTGAACAATGTGGGAAAACATTCTCCTGGAAGTCGCGGCTCACTGCACATCAGAGAACTCATACAGGAGAGAAACTGTATGAATGCAAACAATGTGGGAAAATGTTCTCCAGCAAGGGGAACCTCACTGTACATAAGAGAACTCACACAGGAGAGAAGACTTATGGGTATGGACAATGTAGAAAAATGTTCTCCCAGAAACCACAGGTCACTGTGCATAGTAGAACTCATACAGGAGAAAAACCCTATGAATGTGAACAATGTAGG
>NW_006198567.1:341617-345552 GCF_000334495.1 Tupaia belangeri chinensis | reverse complement strand
TGTACATCAGAGAACTCAACACATGAGAGAAACCCTATGATTGTGAACAATGTAATACTTTTCCCCAAAAGTCACATCTTACTTTACATCTTAGTACTCACACTGGAAAAAAAAAACAATGTAGGCAACATTTTACTACTGGAAGACAGGGCTCATTGTACATCAGAGGACTCCCATAGAATTGAAACCTTATGAATATGAAGAAATAGGATTTTTTTCTCTTAGAAACTATATTTAGTAAGCGTGTAAAAAATCACACTGGAGGAAAACTTCATGAATATAGGGAGTACAGAGAGTCTTTCATTTATAAGTCAGCTCACAATGTACATCAAAGAATTCACAAAAGGAAAAGCCTGTGAATGTCAGTGTACCAATAGAAAATGTTCCACCTAACATGTCAGTTCTTACTACATATCAGAGAACACAGGAGTAAGTTCTATAAATGCCAATAGCATAGAAAATGTTTTCAGAGGGATGAGCAGTTCATGTAATGGCTATGTCTCCGGACTCCCATGTAGTCAACTGTGGTTTGAGTCCCGCACCCTGTGGCTTAAACTAACACTGGGCAGGTGTGCGTGCATGCTCAAGATCCCAAGGGGAGAAAGGAGGAGAAGGGATTGCAGTGTAGCCATCATCTCTGGGGGGTGATTTCTTGCTTTCTGTTTCTCTGTCTCTGTCCTTCTGGCGAGCACATGTGCCCTATAGCAAAACTTCTCCAAAAAAAGAAAAAGAAAAAAAAGAAAATGTTTTTAGAGTAAACATTCCATGTTTTACACTAGAGAACTCACAAGGAAGAGAAATCTTGTATATGTGGGAACTGTTGTAAAACCTTCTTGAAGAAGCCACAACTTACTGTGGATCAGATAGCTCTCAGATCAGAATCGAACGAATGTGAAAAATGAAGAAATCTTTTTATTAGAATTAAAAGCTTACTATACATCAGTAAACTCAAATGGGATAAAATCCTTAGTAATGTAAGCTGTGGTATAAGTCCTTGAAATATTCAGAAATATTAATTGATCTCTGAAGGTAACATTGAACCTTTTTACAAATTCAGCTTTGATTCAGCAAGCCACAGTAGTTAAATTAAGGATATCAGATGGGACCAGCAGTTAGTGTAATGGCTATGTCGCTGGACTCCCACGTAGACGACCACAGTTAGAGTCCCAGACCTGGTAGCTTAAACTCACGCCGGGCACATGTGCGTGTGTGCCCAAGATCCTGAGAGGAGAATGGAGGAGAAGGGATTGTGGCGTGGCCATCCCCCATGGGGGGTGATTTTCTGCTTTCTGTCTCTCTTTCTCTCTCTGTCTGTCTGGCGAGTGTTTGCACCCTATAGCAAAAAAAAAAAATGGTAATAAACATTAAATAATTCTTTTTTAAAAAAAGGATATCAGAAACTTTGGGCATGGAATCTGTCTGCAAAAAGAGAACATTTCAGAAGGCTGATGAAAAAGATCTAAGAGTTTCCCAACTATAGAAGTAACATGCGTATTTTGAGAAGTTATTTTTTTTAAGAGCAATTTTTGCTTCAGGGCATATTTGCTCTCTGAAGAGACAGAGACAGAGTGAAAGAAAGCACAAAATCATCCCTTGGGGGGATAGGCAGATCACCGTTCTTCTCCATTCTCCCCTTGGAATCTAGGGGACTCATGTACACACACTGCTTGAGTTTTAAGTCTCTGAGTCTGGGACTTGAACTATATTCAAATATGTGGGAGGTCAGTGGCATAAATATTACACCATCTTCTGGCCCCAGCAAAAGTTTATTTCTGTGATCCATGTATGATGTTTAAAGATGCAACAAAATATAACCACTGATTTTGGCAAAAATAAAAATAAATATAGAAATGTTTCTAGTTTCCACTTCTGGCCATGGCAAGCAAAACAACAGAGAAAGTGTTTCAGAGCATAGTGGAAACTGAAAGATTAGAGGCCATATAAGCATTGAAAATGGTTATAGGTACTAGAGACAATGTGGGAAGAGGACAGGAGAAAGGGGACAGTGTAAGGAAAGAAGTTAAGGAGGAAAATAGGCAGGCATTTTTGGGATATAGAAATGGATTATAATGTGTTGATGTTAATGTGTTTTGTATCCTCAACTGTTCTGGTGGGAAGTATTTTCATTTTGGATAAATTCAACTTACAAGCTAAGGGATGTATAGTGAGTAAAAGTATAAAATAAATTAAAATTGAAAATTAAAAAAATAAAATGTATTATAAGTCCTAACAAAATAAAACAAAACAAAATATTCTAAGTCTTTTCAGAGCCTGTGAACTACTCATATGTACTGAGAGTGTACCTCTGGTGAAATGTCCAAGTTTACTTTGAGAGTGGAACTGATCTAGGTTGGACAGGAGGCATGTAAAGGTTCTGGGCATGGTGAGGAACAACATAGTCCTGATTGATTATAAAATTTCCAAGATCCTCTTTGGATGTTGATCATAGCTTTTGTGGCCAGCATTAGCCAAGAGATTCTGAGTCACAACACCCACTGGTCCAGAAATGCAAACCAAGGTGAATTGGTATTGGGCTGGTTTTGGTTTTGGTTTGCCCAACATCATGACCCAGGTAGAACAGACCAAAGTATGTTGGGTTGGATGCTCGTGGTTACAGGAACAGGCTGGTGGAAGTCACTATGAGCTACAATGTAAAAAGTGAGATGACCAGATGTACTGTGTGCACGCACATTGTCTAGCAAACATTACTGCTATCTGTATGACTCTTTCCATCTTCTAAAACCGACTGGAGTGGTTCCACAGTAATATGAACATATTGAACAGTACTAAATTGTATATACTCGGACAGGGTTAAAATGTGTCAGAGTTTTTCCTTGATCAAACTTTAGTCAGGCCTCTCAGTCTTTTAGTTTCATCTGCATACTTCCTTGTAAAATCCCTTTTGAGCAAATAACCCTGCTAAAGTAGGTTAGCAAGAAGCCCCACACTAAATATCAGATCATTTAAAATAAGTGATTAGGTTTTTTATTGTCCACCACCCCCTGGGTGATGTCTAATCACTCTATGTCTCCAGCAAGAATCCTATTATTTCAATTTAACCAGAATATCTCATATTCCTAATGTGTCTTTAGTCATTTTCCATTTGATAATTACCACACTGCTTCTCAGCTGTTCATTTCCACTGTCCATGCTGTAACTGAAGTTGAGCCCAACTTCTCTTCCCCACTGAAACTCCCATTTCTGTGGACCATAAGCTTATAATGATGGTACAAAATAAAGCTTTTCTCATGCCACTTTAACCAATGTCTTTGAATCAATTTCTTTAAATAGATTCCAAACTTTTTTGGACTGTTTTTCACAGTAAAAATGGTCATGGGATTTCCAGAGTAGTAATAATAAGTACAGAAAGATTGATGGTTTGCCAGAGGCTGGGTTAGGAAGGAGGACTGGAAAGATTTGACATTATAGTATCATAATAGTTGTTGATTGTTTAGTTTTACAAGATGAAAGGAGTCATGAAGATGGATGGTGGTGATGGTCCTAGAACCTTGAGAGGAAAGATTATCAATTATATGTAGTATATATTTCATTAAAATAAATTTAAAAATAACTAATAACACCACTATATAAAGATATCTAATCTATGATGCTTGTTGAAGTGATACATACAGTGACAAAATAAAGAGCAATGTTATTCCAGTAACAGGTTAAGACCTGAATCAATTATGGCCCATCTGTGCTAAAGCAGAAGAAAATACTGCCATCTTAGTATTAGCTGAGTGTTCCCAAAGTAAATTGAGTGTTCCTAGAAAGAGAGAATGTGCCTCAGAAAATGACTATTGTCCTGTCATTTCCCCATCATCACCCCCACCATCTTCTCAGGGTACACGTTGACTTGATAGACTTCCCATCGTCTAAATCTGTTCACTTTTTTTTTTTTTTTTGGGGGGATTTTCCCTTTAGGGGCCTTGCCC
>NW_006198567.1:338595-341460 GCF_000334495.1 Tupaia belangeri chinensis | reverse complement strand
TACCCACGGTCGACTACGTGGGAGTCCAGCGACATAGCCATTACGCTAACTGCTGGTTCCCTAAATCTGTTCACTTTTGAAAAGGCTTTTAAAGCTATGAAAGGCCCATAACAAGAATATGTCAAGTTGTTGCCAGAACAAATTTTATCCCAACATACTTTGTGATCTTGCACACCTCTCCTGAGAGACCAAATCATGCTTCACTGGTACATCATTTTCATTAAACTAGAGGCCTAGCATGTGCATTAGAAGAAAACTTCAGCATGTTTTAATTGTAAACAAAAATTATAGTTTTGAAATATTAAAGATCTGTAATGTATTATCTCCACATAAAAGTTAAGTCAGTTGCTCTCCCTGTCCTGAAAAGTGTCCCTAGGAAACTAAGAACCATTTAAGATTGCCTGGGAGGTTTCTCTCATGATATGAAGCAGCCTTAAAGAAACTCATTAGAATATTTTAGAAAATTTTTTGCTCAGACATAAAGATATTCAAGAGACCTATGACTTGGAATTCTAAGTATTCTACTGCCACCTAATGTCTATAATTTTCAGACACTGATAGGATTGAATATACTCAAGGTTAAAACCTTGAGCAATAACCAATAGACTGTGACCTGATAGACTTCCTGCATTTTTGGACCCTTTTGAAAAAGCTTTTTAGTTGTGAGAAATCAATCATCATAAGCAGTTTCCTGTAAGGGAAAACCCTCGTGGAAACATCGCCTGGTTTTGTGTGTGCCTTTGTTGCACCACCTTGCAAGTACTTAGGAATGGGCCCACAAAACTTGCAGTGACCCCAGTCTTCATTGGCAAAAATGGGAATCCTTTGAAATTTCTAAATGGCATGTTCATATGCATAACTGGAAAAAGCCGGTTATAGAAGCAGGCAAATTGAAAAAAAAAAAGTTACTTTCATTGATATCTAGAAGTTACCTCAGATATGGTAGAACTAGCTTTTTTTTTAGGAGGTAAATAAAATGTTACCAGAATCCATTTTGGAATTAAAATTTCAGAGACTTATTCTACTCCAAGCATTCTTCCACTACCTCTCTTGTACCTCTTCATGCTCTTCTGTATAATCTTCCACATCCTGAACTCTGCTCTTTCACCTCCATCTCCACTCCCACAGAAGATAATACAATAGACTCCAGTGCCATCTTCTAACCACCCTAGTTTGGCTACTCTCTCATGTAAAGCCTGTCTCAGACCAATACTAGTCTTAGTATATAACCTCTGAACCAAAACTGATGTTAGAAATGATTTTTCAGACATAACTGAGGTCCCCATATGTGTTTCTAAGGAATTCGACTTAAATGTATAAACCTGTGATCCTTGATATTGAGACCTTTATCATCTGACTCAAGTTAGTTTCAAGAGAGTGCCCCAGAATGGGGAAAATTGTTTATTGAAACCATGGTATAGATTTTAATTGAAAACCCAGAAGAATGAAAACAAGTCTGCCTCTTAAGAAAAGTTCTTGTTGCAGCTATACCATAACTATTTCCAAGGAATGTTGACATAAATTTTAACAATAGAAACAAAGGCTATATGAGTCAATCATTGATTATTTTGAATGGTTGAGAGAAAACTTTAAATGGTATTCTAGACAGAGGCAAGCTATTAAAATTATCAAAATGTTAACCTCTTAAATTCTACCTTCTTTAATGGATTGGATGAAAGTTCTGTTATTTTAGTTAAAGACTCCAAATTAGCTGAGTGACTGTCCAGATTCATGACCTTGTTAATCTGGTCAGGCACTCCCCCATGGAGCACATGTGCTCACCAGAGAGAGACAGAATCTGAAAAATCATCTTGGGAGCAGCAGTTAGTGTAATGGCTATGTCAATGGACTCCCATGTAGTCAACTGTGGTTCAAGTCCCGGACCCAGTGGCTTTAACTCATGCTGGGCACATGTGTGTGCATGCCCAAGATCCCAAGATGAGAATAGAGGAGAAGGGATTGTGGTATGGCCATCTCCCCTGGGGGGTGATTTCTTGCTTTCTGCCTCTCTGTCTCTCTCTGTTTTTCTGGCAAGCGCATGCACCCTATCACAAAAACCTCTCAAAAAAGGGGGGGGGATTCATATTTCAGGGAGCATGGCCACTTATTGTTACTGTTTTCTTTATTTTTAATTTTTCTTTTTCAGAGTTTGGACTATTTGCAAAGCTGTATCTTTAAGTTCAGATATTCTTTTGCATAGCCTAATCTTTTGTCAGTGCCCTTAACAGGATATGTTATTACCTATATTGTACTGTTCATCTCAAAGATTTTCATTTGATTCTCTTTAATTTTGCCATTGGGTGCATGTCCTCCTCAAACAGATAGAGAGAGAAAAAGTGAGAAATTATCCCCCAGACAGATGGCATAATCCCTTCCTTAGTCTCTGTACAGAATTTTGAGCATACCCACACATGTGATTTTTCAGCTACTGGGTCCAGGATTTGAACTGCAGTGTTGGCCATGTGAGATCCATCTCCTTAGCCTGCATGCCACCTGCTTGTCCTCTTTTTTATTCTTTTTAAAGCTAGCTGTCTCTCTGGAGCTTTATGATGCCATTCATTATTTTGTTTATCTCCTAAAGTTTTCCTCCATCTCACTGAGTTTTGCTATAATCAATATCCTGAATTCGGTTTCCAACAATTGTATAATTTTATGTACATAACTCATTAGAAGGGAGTTAGTATGCTCCTTTGGAAGTAAGATATTTCATTCTTGTTGGTTTGGATTTTTGTTTTATTTTTATTTATTTATTTTTATATTTCTTGTATTCCTTTTGATTTCAGGCATCTAGTGGAGTATTCCTTCCTGATTTGAGAAGTACCTTCTATAGTGGTGTATTTATTTATTTATTTATTTATTTATTTA
>NW_006198567.1:329791-338201 GCF_000334495.1 Tupaia belangeri chinensis | reverse complement strand
CACCGCAATCCCTTCTCCTCTGTTCTCCTCTCAGTTTCTTGGGCATGCAGGTACATGCGCCCGGCATGAGTTTTAAGCCACCGGGTCTGGGACGCGAACTGCAGTCGACTATGTGGGAGTCCAGCGACATAGCCATTACGCTAACTGCTGGTTCCCTTTGTTTGTTTTTTTAAATCAGGGATCATGATAAATGGGAGGGGATTGTCTTCGGAGTTAGGTAAGGGCACTCTGTGCCTCCATCCAAAACTATGGACTAGTGCAGATCAGATTGGGCCCTGGGCAGGGCTCATCATTTACCAGGGCTTAGTGGACCTAGGACGAATGTGTATGTACCTGTTAGAGGAAGGGGACACTAGCAGGGTCCTTCATATCATATGGGGTGAGCAAGTCTTGGGCATGGATTCTGTAGGATTCTGAGGAATAAGGACAGAATTGGAAAAATAGGACTCATGTGGTACCAGGAGTGGTGATTCTATGAGTTACAGATGTGGGCAGGACAAGCAGGGCTGAGCATATCTAGAAAGGCCAACTTGTGAGACCCTAAAATGAGGCCAGTGGGGACCAGTGAGGTTTGGGCAGGAAAGTTTATAAAGCCCAGAGTTTAGCAGCACAGAATGGCTTCCAAGTGTGCCCTAACCAGGCTTACATTAAGCTCCACTTTAGACCAGTACAACTTAATGGGGTTTAGTAGGAAAGCCTGCTATGCCAGGCCATAGACAGGGCTAAGCAGAACCTGAGGTCATAAGTGGAACAGGGTCAGGTGAAGTGCCTTGCAGTGCTCAAAGGCCAGTGGGGCCAACTAAGCCTGAGCAGGGTTCAGAGGTGTTAGCCCACAAGGATTGGATGTGAGCCAAGTCTTGTGGGTCCAAGCAGAGCCTAGGTAACTGGCCTAGGAGGGCTCAGGGTGACATACTCAAAGGTAGCCTTGGGGAGGGTGTTAGGAGGGGTCAGAGGCAAACTAAATTTGGTGCGGTCAATTTGAGCCTGGATATATAGTCAGTAAAGCCTGTGGGACAGGGGTTCTGCAAAACCTGGATGTGGCCCTGGTAAGGCAGTTTTCTGATGAATAGAATGTTTCTGAGTCTCAGGGGATCAAGTAGGGTCAGCATGGCAGATCTATGGTGTCTGGCATCAGCCAGTGGTTGATAAGATCCAAGCAAACTCATGTTACCATCTAGGTGACTAGATGATGTTCTCCAGGATTATGGGTGTCCAGAGTCAGTGCTCTGTCATCTTCCCTGTAACTGAGACGACAACCCCTGGTGCCCATTTCTCAGATACTTTTCTCTCTGCTTTTCCTATACTTATCAGTTCAGGGATATTCTCAAAGACTGCACTGCAGGTGACCTTAGAGGAGGCAAGTAGCCATTCTCTGAGACTTGAGTCTGAAAAGAGGGAGAGTGTAGACCTGCCAGCTAGTTGGGGGAAGTATCCAGATTTCTCAGTCTTTGTTTGGGTTGGTACTTTCACATATTCTGGGAGTGGGGGTGGGAATGCACAGGGCTCTTGGTCTGCATTGTGCAAAGTAGCTGGTAGTTTTCAGTCATTGGGGGTGTTCCCCTCATTTCTCCCAGTTACAGAGGATTCTGCTCCTCTGTATTGTCTCTTTCAACCCACAGAACTGTGGAGATGTAAGATTGGTCCTAATCATATTCTATGCTCTACCATCTGGTTTGCTTTCAAGACAGTGCCAAGCTCTTAGGGCACAGTGGTGAAGAAAATTGAATGTTTACACTGAAGTGCTCTAACTTTGTACTTTTCTATGATAAGTGTTAGCTCCTTGCCAGTTTTATTATGCAGTTGAATAGTGCTGGGGTCTGAGGTTGGTGCATGAAATACGTAGTTCCTCTCACCTTCTCCTCTGTGGTGCACAGGGCTCTGGAGCATCTCCATGTTCAGATAATTCACTCATTCTTTATGTCTCTAAGCTGAGACTCAGTACTTTAGAAGCTTTCCATTTATTTCTTGCAGTGTGTCAGTCTTGCATCACTCCCTTGCTAGAAGTCTTGGCATTTATTTGATGGTGTTTCTTCTCAGAGTGATGCCATAGTAGGTGTTCCTCATTAGCCAGATTGATTTTCTTGAAAGGAGATGTCTTTTGAGCATTAGTTCACCATCTTTTCAGGTCACAGCTTCCTGAATAAAACTACCTTTCCATTTTATCAACCTTTGTCTCTCAAGTGTTGGCTGTTCAGCAGTGAGCACCTGAACTTTGGTGTGATCACTGAGACCTAACTCCAACTGCTTCAATAAAAATAAAAGATACTACTTAGAGCAAGCCCATATTTTTTTTTATTTATTTCTAAAATTTATTTTATAGTGAAGAAATAAATCTTGATAAGTTAAAATGTCAACATGATACCTTAAAAATTTTATAATCCTCTCATTTAATAAGCTGATATTGGAGAGGATAACATCTTTGGAAGAGTGGGGGGGAGGCATATTGCAGGCCAGCAGGTGGCATGGTAGTTGAGACATGGGTTCCCATCTGAGTCATCATGTTTGTTTTTTTTTTTTTTTTTTTTTTTGTGTGTGTGTGTGTGTGTGTGTGTGTGTGTTTGAGAGTTTTTTTCTATAGGGCATGTGCACTCATCAGAAAGACAGAGAGAGACAGAGAGATAGAAAGCAAGAAATCATCCCCTCCCCCAGGTTGGATGGTCATGCTGCAATCCTTTCACCTCCATTCTCCTCTCAGGATCTTGGGCACAAATGCACACATGCCTGGCGTGAGTGTAAGCCCCAGGGTCTGGGACTTGAACCGCGAGTGGCTACATGGAAGTTCAGAAACATAGCCATTATGCTAACTGCTGGTCCCACCATCATTATTTAAGTCTCAGACCTGGTAACTAGTTTTTTAACTTTCCCTTCCTCATTCTGTCTCTCTCTGATCAAATTAAAATAATAATGAATAAAATTAAATAAAATAAATTTTAAAACATGTCAGGAGAATGATGTTTGTGTTATGGTCTCATCCAAATTATATATAAGATAGAAATCTCAAGATTTGTTTTTACAAATTCTGAGGAAAAAATAACCTTGAGATGGAATAGTGTAGCAAATAACATGAATAATGGTCTGAAGTTTTCAAATCTTCTTACTGACTTGGGCACACAGAGAACAGCTGGCACAGGCCAGGATCCCCAAGTGTACATTTCTGCCCTGGGAACCCTCCTGGTGGGAATGTAGTACACAGCTCACTGGTTCTAGATGTGCAGACATCCAGATATCACATCCATACAGTAGCAAGTGCAGGAGAAGTTTTCACTTCTTAGATACAGAGAGGGGCTATTGGCACCATCCTTGAAGGAACTGGAGCTCTTCAGGGATCTTGGGAGAGTCCAGTGGGTGGAGGGTGCCCTGTCTAGTAGCTGTTACTTCCTCCCTGTCCCATCCCAGGCTGATAACTACCCAGTCTGGCAGCCCCTTCCCACAAATGAATAAGGATTATCAACCCAATCCAGCCCCCAGAGTAAGAGGGTCTAGAGGGACAGGCAGCACCACATGGCACATTAAGTAACTTATTACTAAGTGGTTAATAGATTAGGACAGAACGTGCTGCTGTGTCCCCAGGGATGGCATCCTGGGAGGCGACCTGAATGACATATGCCTAGAACTGTGCATAGGAGGGGGCTGGCAGCTCACCTGGAATTCAGTGATCCTGGACCCCAGCCAGTCTGGGGGATATGGAACCAAGCCCATCCCCTGGTCAAAGCAGATAAGGAGGGTGGGGGTAGCAGAGGTGCCGAACTGTCAGTGGCTATGAAGGGGTGGGCATGAGGGTGCCCTGAACTTGGAGCACTCTGAGGACCTTGATGTCAGCCTGCACATGCTCCAGTGTCTGGGAGCACAGGCTGTACCTAGAGCCACAGGGTGGGCAGTGGGCTGTGGGCTGGGGTGGGTAGAGTGAGCACCAGTCCCTAACCATCCACTCAATTCCCACTTGCCAATTTGTAAATCTAGTCCTCAAAACCACAGTTCAAGGGGGACAAAGGCTATTGACATTAATCACACATCCATTTTTTTGGTACAGTTTTTGCAATGAGTTGTGTGTGTGCTCACCAGAGAGAGAAACAGATGTGCACACACAGATACATGTCTGGTAGGATTTTTAGTCTCCTGGGTCTGGGATTCAAAACTGTTGTTGGCCATGTGGGAATCTGGCACATTAATCACTATGCCGCCTGCTGGCCAAGTTGCACATCTTTTTGTAAACTTCTATTTCCCCCTTGGTTAAAGTAAATATGAGCAAAAATTCTGTCGCACACAGAAATTGTGTGGTTATTTATTTATTTATTTTTGGCTTACTCTGCTATTCTGGAGGATTTTCATGTGATAAAGCACCTGTGATGAAGCTATGACCAGCTGGGTACAAGTTACTACATAAAAAGAGATCTGTGCTTGTAACATCATGGGAGGACATGAAGAATGAGTCCTTTGAGGGAACAAGCCAAAACCTACCCAGGCATAAACAACATGAAGCCAGTAGGTTGTCCCTTAAAAACAATCCACCCCACCAAGGCATAAAAAGAACAAAAGGAAAAAGGAGTAGTTAAATGAAGATATGAACGGATTCATGGAATCCTTAAGACAAAACTCACAGATGGTTCACAATGTGGAAATTCTGTCAAAAGACAGGATGTAAGGAAAAAAATTGAAGTTGCTTTAAAGAAGGTCTGGTGGGACCAGCAGGTGCCATGGTGATTAAGGCACCGGACATTCTCACATGGCTGGACAAGCCCTGGACCTGGTGACTTGCTTTCTCACTCTCTCTCTCTCTCTGGTCAAATTAAAATAAATTAAATTATAAAAAAAAACATTTGGAGGGAATAAAGATGTTTAAAACATGCATGGTAATATTCTTTATTAAGCGAATAAACAGTGTATTCTGGATGGAAAATCTCATTGTTTATGTCATGATATACAGAAAATGAATGCAAAATAAATACATTTTAAAAAGACAAACAGCAGAGAAAATACAATGGTATGTAGTGATCAAATGTTTAACAAATAGTAAGAAGAAGAAGAAAATGGGATTAATAAAGGAAAACCTGACCATGCAATTGCAGATTGCCCAATTGCCCTTGAAGATCAAGATGTGAGAACTGGAATTTGTTACTGGCGCTGCACAGGGCTTTTGCAAAATGTTTTAATTTTAGGAAAATGGGACACCTGTCTAGATTCCATCCTGATAATCCCAAAGGACTTTATGCTGACAGTGGTGGTTGTAAACTTTGTGACTCTGTGGAATATTTGAAGAAAATTTGTTCTGATTTTAAGAACAATTTTAAAATCAGAATTCAGATAAAAGGGTTATGGTCACTGGGCAAAGGGAATGAGTGCAGACTATGAAGAATTTCTGGAAGTACCTAGACCACAGAAACCTAAAACAAAGATACCTATAATTGTTAACTTTTGATATGTTCATACTGTTATTAGATACCACTTCACTGTTGCTTTCCCAGGGGGCCTATGAGACAAGTTAGAGCCGAGCTTCCTTGGAACTGAGCCTGTGTTGTAACATGAATAGAATCTAGGTGTGCTCCAAAGCAGTTCTGTCTTCTATCCATCGAGGATATTTATATCACTATTTAAAGAAAATCACTTAAAAATGAGATGATTAGATTCTTTAAAAGAGCATATTTTTAACAGAACTTAGATATAACTAAGTGGTTATATCCTTGATTGCAACAATATTGTTCTTTAATGTGAACTACCTCAAAACAAAGGATACTACTTTGCATTTGGAAATGAATATTGTTTCCTTGGTTCTAAGTATCACTTCATTGTTATAATAAAATTTATTTATAAATGTTCTTAAAGCTATTTCAAAAATATTAGAAAAAAATGGATTTTGTACTTTTTTTTTGAGTACATGTGACTCACTAAAAAGAGAAAGCATTCCAAGTGGTCATGTCATAATTCCCTTTCCTCTTCTCTGTCTATTCAGGATTAGGGGCATGCATGTGCATATGCACACTATGTTTTTCAAGTAATCGACCAGCATTCACGTTGTGATTGGCTGTGTGAAATCCAGTTCACTCTGCACAAGGCTTAACCTCTATGCTATGGGGCTGGTCTTTATATAGTAAAATTTTAAGGTGTAGCCAAGATTTTTTCAACCTAATGTGCTTATACTATTAGATCCTGTCATCATCATTATGTAAGAGTTGTAATTCATCTCTTCAATGCCAATACTTTTGTCCTTAGCCATTCTTGTGACTCTCATGATTATCCAGTGTACTGTTCTAGACAGAAAGGACCTCAGTGAATAGTACTCTATTTTGTGTGGGATTTATTAGTGTATTAATAAGGTGATGTAGAGAAACAGTCCTCTTCCATGTAACACTCTCATGTAGTCGACCGTGGTTTTAGTCTCAGACCCAGTGGCTTGAACTCACAGTGGGTATGTGTGCGTGAATGCCCAAGATCCTGAGAGCAGAATGGAGGAGAAGGGATTGTGGCATGGACATCCCCCTGGGCTGTTATTTTTCACTTTCTGTATCTCTGTCTCTAGAGAGCACATGTGCCCTATAGCAAAAACCTCTTAAAAAAGAAGGAAAAAAAAGTAATGCCTCTCATTACTCTGGAAACTTTGTAGCAAACAGCTTCAGAGTGACAGGGTAAGTGTAAGTTTAACTTTATTAGAAATTGCCTAGCTGGTGCCAACAGGTGGTATTGTGGTTAAAATTCCTGGATCTCACATGACTGACTTCATGGAAGTCCCAGTTTCAGTATATTGAAAAACATGCCAAGTTCAGGTATGTGCATGCCCATAACCCCAAAAGGAGGGACAAATGTAGGAGAAGGGATGCCCTTTAGGGTACTTTATTGCATCCCCTCTCTGTCTCTATCTCTAGTGAGCACATGCACTCTCTGGTTAATTAAAAATTAAAACAATAACAACAACAACAACAAAACCAACTTCCTAACTGTTCTCCAAAAGGGCTATGTCATTTTGTATTCTCATCATCAATGGATGAGTGAACATTTCTTCAGTTACTTTCCTGAATTGACTTTATTTTTTAAACTTTAACCACTCTGATAGGTGTGTTTGATATCTCATTGCTTTAATGTATATTCCATAAATAGCTGATGATAAGTAAAGCATATTAAATCTATATATTTACATGACATCTGTATCTTCTTTCTGATAAAATGTTTTCTTATGGCTTTATCCCCTTCTCTTAAGTCTATTTATTTTTTATGATGAATCTGGAAGCCTGTTTATATTCTGGATACTAACCTTTATTAGGTAGAAGACTTTTTTCCTCCAGAAAGAATAAACTTGAGGGGCCAGCAAGTGGTGCGTTAGTTAAGGCACTGGACTCCCACATGGCTGACTGTAGTTTGAGTTCTTGAACTGGTGGCCTGAAAATCACACTGGGTATTTGTGTGTGCCTATGATCTTGAGAGGAGAATGGAGGAGAAGGAATTGTGGCTTCATCATCACCCTTAGTGAGCAATTTCTCACTTCCTCAGTCTCTGGTAAATAAACATGTTCTATAGCAAAACCTTAAAAAAAATAACTTGCAAATACTTCTTTTTATTCTATTGTTTGTCTTTAAATTTATTCAATTTATGTTACCAATAAAAATAAATTTTATCTCAAAAACCTCAAAGTAAATTCAAGCTGCATGTGTCATTGTAAATAATAAGACTGTGTAGAATCCTATATACTCTGCATTATTGTGTTTTATTGCCCTTTGACACAAGAGTGGGCTCTCCTACGATACAAATTGAGAAGGAACCCAACCAAGATCTAAACCAGGGGAAGATGAATACCAAAGTGGCCTCCTGAGTTCTCTTCAAAATCTGGTGAGCTAGACAGTATGTGTGGAGCAATGTCTTCACGTAAAAAGTTTCTTGTATATTTAAAATTCTTGTTAGATTAGGAGAGCCATTTCCCTATTTCTATCATTTTCAACTAATGTATTATACAAATTTACCTAAGAAGGTTGCATTTTGCCTCCTGAGGGGATGCTAGACACTGTGGGTGTAACACTATGTGTTTGCTTGGACTTAGAGCTAGAAAAAATGAGTAAAATATAATCCTTATTTTCAAGGAGCAAACATAGTATTTGGAGATTTAGTGACAACTATTCTGTACCTATAAGTGCCTAGCACCAAGAAAGTAATGAAGGGGTACCCCTGAACTACTATTTGATAAATAACTTTTGTTTGAATGGTGGAGGTAGTCATGGTGGAAAGACACTTAAGCCTGTGAAGTGGAGAGAAGGTGAGTTTTCTAAAGGAAGGATGATTGAACGTGTAGATGGTGGATGTTTCTGGATACTGAAGTGTGTATGGCAGATCTTCAGAGACTTGGCACTGAGAAGACAAAAGAAATTGTAGGAAGACATTTCAGCACTGAGTCTGAGCTGCTTTGTGAGAACATGTCTCTTGTCTCTGG
>NW_006198567.1:312455-329585 GCF_000334495.1 Tupaia belangeri chinensis | reverse complement strand
AAAACCTCAGCCCTCTGCCCTTAGGTCCAGGTTCTACCCAGGAATTTCCAGCCCTGAACCCAGTGTTACATCCCCACCTTCTAAGTCAATGGGGACTGAAATGGAAATAAGAATTTGATAGGCCTTGTTTAACGACAAAAATTTCAGGGACTGTCAAGTCACATTCTGGTGTCCATTCTCACCACAGACCACCCCAGACTTGAATTATTACACTTTTACAACCTGCTCTGAAAACTAGAATGTGTACTTCTGTTCCTCCCCAACCCACACTGATCCCAAGGTTCCCACCATGCCAAGCCACACCTCAAGGCACTGGCTGCAAAAGGGCTTTGGAGGCACCACATTCTCTTCCAAAGAAACATTAGCACCCAGTATCAGCCCCCTCATTGGTGTAGGCTTTTCCCCTGATTCATGTGAAATATTTAACTTGAGTAGGTGGAAGCAGCCCAGTCTGCTGGACCCCAAACTATCCAGATAAACCCAGCTTGGAAATTTTAGGAAGTAAAATGAGCCAGGACAACAGGGGGACAGGTGGGCTCAAGTTCTACCTACATACATTCCCCATTCATAGTCCTACTCACAAGACCCCATTCCTTCAAGGTTCTGCCCACACAGGGGAGAGGCAATAAGCTCCTGGCTACTGGGGATCAACAAGTTAACAACACATGTTACCCACTTCAGTTGGTTGTCTGATTGCCTCTCATCCCTTCTATAGGCCACACCCATGTGGTCATGCCCAAACCCTGGGAGACCTTCCCTTTGTCTCCTACTTTCCTGCCCACTCAGATGCAGCTTCAGAAGGAAACTTATACTCAGGAATAGAATACATTTTCAAGTCATACTTGGTGGTCTCCCCCATTGCTATGTTCAGTGCACATGAGGTCCAGGGGTCACTGAGCATCACAT
This sequence comes from Tupaia belangeri chinensis, assembly GCF_000334495.1. Lineage (NCBI taxonomy): Eukaryota > Metazoa > Chordata > Mammalia > Scandentia > Tupaiidae > Tupaia > Tupaia belangeri. The sequence goes on along the minus strand of NW_006198567.1, from coordinate 328,679 downwards.
CCCCTAACTTGCACCACCTTTTCACAGAAAATTCCAATATTTTCAACTCTTCTTTGCCTATTCGATTGAGTGGGATGCTGCACTCATCAATAATGGTTCTTGGATGTTTCTGGCTCAAATCACTCAGTTTTCTTTCATCTAGGACTTTGACTGTTGTTCCTATTGATGCTGCATGCATCTGTTTTCTCTTTTAAACCATCATAATTACCCATCCCCACTCAATGCCAGGTCAACTCATCAGTCAATGAGTAATCTCTCTGCATCCCTGGACTCACCATTCAAAGACAGCCTTAGTGCCCCAAGTGGTGCTGGTATTACCCATACTCCACTCCTGAGAGCCTATAATTTTCTGTGCAAGGTGAAGCTGTTATCAAGAGGCCACCCTTTGACAATAACTGCCCAGAGAGGGCCTCAAGACTAGTTCTGGTGAAGTGACTGGCCCTGTCTTGCCACACCCAGAGTTCTTTCTCAACCCTATCTCACAGGCTGCCCTGCCAGGGCTTGTTCATATTCCCTGGTTGTGATGTGTGCTCTGGATATGGCATCTTTATTTCATCCCAGGGAATGTCAGGGTAGGAAGAGGGTGAGAAGAGAAAGTGGAGCATTGGGAAAGGAACAAAGACACATAGAGGGAAGAGTTGGGGACAAATAAAAAAGGTGATATAGACAATGAGGTGGGTGAGAACAATGCACTTGGGAAGACACAAAAAGAGTGAAAGTTAACTAGGAGAGAAAGGGGGAAATGAAAACAGACACAAAGGAATTGGCAGAAGGGGAGATGGACAGAAGGAATGGCCTTGAACCACAGGAGCAGTTGGGGTTCCAGAGGGCAGATCATAAGTTCAGTAAATGCTTCTCTAATTTTGAAATTACCTTTACTTTTAAATTTATTGAGTGAGATTCACACAGAGGTCTCAAGGGTTTTGACTCAGACTTGCCAGTTTTAGACTATTCTTATATACACTTGTTAAGCACATATGTGTAATGTATATGCATGCTAAGTTTTGCCTTTTGACATATATATATATTAATTTCTCTTGAATATATTATGAACAGTTTGGGTCATGTAGAAAATAAGACTTTTTGTCCCATTACAACAAAGTTTGTAACATAGAACAAATCACCCAACAGAATACATATATAATCCATATATATATACAGAGAACAAATCACCCCCCCCAAAAAAATGACTGTATGTGTGTGTGTATATATGCACAAAACCTACTTGAACTAATTATTCTGACCCTCCATATCTTTTTTTCCGCACATTGTCTGGTAACTTAATGGTCTGTGGTAACTTAATGGTCTGGGGTTGAGATTCTCCATCTCAGAGCAAGTCTTTCTCTAACTCTTCTTGTCTTTCCTGCAGATGTTGAGGGCAGAGCTGAGCTGACATGGCACTTTGTTCTAACAGAGACCATCTCTTCATGATGAATAAAATGCCCAGAGTTATTTCTACAGCCAACACTGTTTCACATTATTCATTATCAATAATTAGACGTTCTCAATTTTATATTTTATATATATTTAATATGATTATCTGGGAAAGAGGCACTAAACATTTGAGAAGGGTCAGTAGATAGAATGGTGGTTAAGGAGCTGCACTACCACATGGCTGATGATAGTTTGAGCTTGTTCTCTCTCTTGCTCACTTGCTTGAGTGTATGTGTCCTATATAAAATTTTTAAAAAATAATAAAATTAAACAATCCTTTAAAAAGTTAAAATTTTTGAGATCCATGTGATCAAAATTGTGTAAGAGAAGTCTCTCCTGCTCAGGGTATGAATTATAGCCTGAGCTCTTCCAGTACTGGTTTTGCTCTCCTGGTCTCCTGCACTCTATTCCTGTCACACAGACCTGATACATACTAAGGCACAAGTCTGAGAAAGGAAAAGTCAGGACTGTTTAAACATAGAACAAATCATCTCTGCAGTGAGCAGGGCATATGGATCTGGAAAGCAGATTGGAGAGCCAGTCTCCAATTGGGGACTAGGAATCTCAGGAGGAAGACAGAGAAGAAGCTTGGGCCTCCCTTTTCTGGTGGCCATGAGTTCAGCAGATAGTGGCAGAGTCTCTGGGGTCTGTGCCTGGAATAACATTCAGCCCAGCCAGAGACACAGGGCTAGCTCTGGGATGTGGATTTCACTAGGTTCGAAGGTGTTCTGCAGAAGTATAGAGGTGTCTCACCTACTGGTCTCTGTGTGATAGTTTGGCCCTGAGCCAAAACAATTAGGAAAGAAGAGTCACAATAAAGGGAGGAGGAACAAAAATAGAACAGGCAAAGGGCAAACAGGCCTCAAAAACAGAAAATCAGCTTTACATTCTACCTTTTCAGAGAACAGAAAGAGGACAAAGTCATAAATGGGAGCAAGGCAGACTCACTGTTCTAATTATGAACCCTTAAACTATCTATGTAAAGGGACTAGCACTTGGTGTAATGGTTATATTGCTGAATTCCCACGTAGTAGACCACGGTTCAAGTCCCAGATCAGCAGCTAAAAAAATAAATAAATAAATAGAAACAACCAACCTCATGCCAGACACATGTGCATCTGTGCCCAAAATCCTGAGAGGATACTGGAAAAGAAGTGATTGTGGTGTGTCCATTCCCTGTGGAGGGTGGTTTCTCACTTTCTGTACCTCTGGTGAGCCCACATGACCTATAGCAAAAACCTCTCTTAAAAAAATACACACCACACACACACACACACACACACACTCACACGCACATGAAGCTACACAATTGAGCAACTGGACACATGAAGAGCACCAGATTCCACCCCTATATACCCTATAAAAATACACCCATCTCTAAATAAAGGGGTTCTTGAGCTGCATTTCTTCTTCTTCTTTTTTTTTTTTCCCTTTGGAGAGGTTTTTGCTACAGGGAGCGTGCGCTCTCCAGACAGAGAGAGAGACATAGAGACAGAAAGCGAGAGATCACCCCCAGGAGGTATGGTCACGCCGCAATCCCTTCTCCTCCATTCTCCTCTAGGGATCTTGGGCGCGCATGCACACGCACCCGGCGTGAGTTTTAAGCCACCGGGTCCAGGATGCTAACCACGGTCGACTATGTGGGAATCCAGTGACATAGCCGTTACGCTAACTGCTGGTTCCCTTGAGCTGCATTTCTTAAGCCTGCTCCTACCCCTGCAGAGTGAACCATCACCAAATACATCTTGCTCTTTCACCCTACTTGTGTGCTGCATTCAGTTCTTTGAGACACCAAGAACCTGATTCTTCTGAGATGATGCACCCTCTCCAGCGACATAGTTGTTGTGGTGAGCAAGCTTGGAGGTAAACCCCTTCTCTATTCCTCAACCTCTGTCATTTTCATACACATTTCCATTGAATCTCCTGGCAAAAGTGGGACAACTGAGGCAAGGTTGACAGCTCTTGGTATGGGCAACTCTTATATTGAGCTATAAACTGCCTCTAGCATGACCTATTAGGTCTGTAAGTCTCTAGGGGTCAAAGTTCCTCCTTTTCTTTCCATATCTCCACCCTTAATTCCACTGGATCTCCTGACTAACATGAGTCATCCAGGGTGGAATTAATGATTCTTGACATGGCCACCTGCCATATAGGACTGAAAGTCCCTCTGGCCCAATCATCAAAGCCTTGAGCCCTTAGAAGTGACAGCCTCTTCTTTTTCTATAATGCTTTATGTATGGCCATCTAGCAGGCAATTTAGAAAGTTAAAAGCACCTAGGTATCTGCCACTTGAAGTTTCCTGTGTGAAGTTAAGTTGATCTTTTTTTTTTTTTTTTTGAGATGTTTTTGTTTTTGCTATAGGTCACGTGCACTCGCCAGGCAGACAGAGAGACAGAAAGTGAGAAATCACCCCCAGGGGGGATTGCCACGCTGCAAACCCCTCTCCATTCTCCTCTCGGGATCTTGGGCATGCACGCTCACGCGCCCGGCGTGAGTTTTAAGCCACCAGGTCCTGGGACATGAACGGCGGTGGACTACATGGGAGTCCAGTGACATAGCCATTATGCTAACTGCTGGTCCCAGGTTAAGCTGGTCTTAAAATGAGTGATTTAGGCACCAAACAAATCCAAGTACCAGCGAGGTTCATGTTTGTACTGCCCTAATGGAGATTCTTTAATGACACGTGGCTCCTTATCTTTCTTGGAACACTTTGTTTGTTTTGTTTTGTTTTCTCTGGCTGATCCTTTTGCCATCTTCTGCCTGGATCTCACCTTTGTCCTAAGACATCATTATTTCCCCTCTTTGTACTCCTGCTTCCAAGGCACTTCCCAGGTCATATTGCAGTCATTATTCTTAACATTTGTAGGACCCACCCAGATTATTGCAGGGATTCATGTTGCTTTTATGATCTGTTGGAGGCCAGATTTTGGGAAGAAATAAATAAGGATCCTAGATTCCAATGGACAGGATATATGTCAGGAGACAAGTATGTGCCTTCATTTATGCTGTTTCCTTAGGCATTCTAAGGAGCAACAACACATAGACTTCCTCACCCCTGATAAGTGGACTTTTTTCTACTTGTGAATACTCTTCTGAGACCCAGGATAAATTTGTCACCCTCCAACACCTGGACATCTGCAGTGCTCTACAGCAAGTTTATCTGCTTTGATTTTAGAACACTTCTCTACTTAAGCAGTCACATTTATTCCCACTTATGCACAACACAAGAATTTTGTTTATAACCCTCCTCATAAGCTAAGTCAACCAGCTTGAAAATGTAAAGAAGTGTGATATTGATTCTGTGAGTTTTTGAAAGATTTTGGGTGTAAAATAATCAAGAACCAAGCCTATAAGGAAAAATCCTATATAATACCAGGGTAAATATGCACCTAATCTACAACTTCTCTCTTTTAACCCTCAATGTTTCCTCAGTCATTCCCAAGAAAAACATGCCTAGAACTATGACCAATTTAAGGTTATAGTTTTATTACTTTATTTTTATGCCAATATGAGACCTCTGCCTTCCTTCAACACAATGACAGGCAATTTACCTCCAGGCTTCTCTTTCTTTCTCTCTCTCTGTCTTCTTCAGAGCTTTGCTTCCTACACCATTTTCTCTGTCATTGTTAGAATGGCTTTTTCCAGGGGAGTGACTCACCCTCAGTTCTTCCTATACCTGGATTTGTTTTCATTTTAGAAACATATGGGAGTCCCAGAGGAAATACCCATATCAAATGACACCTCTCCAAAAGGAATGAAAGACCTACTTCTTTGGAACCTAACTTGGGCTAAACTATATGTTTCTCTTCTTCAAGGCAAAACAAGATGAAGAGTAGATCATAGATAACAGAATGACTCTCAAGATCCTGTAGTCTCTGAGTCTGAAGACATTTAAAAAATCGTCCCAGGCACCAAAGGAAACAAGATCAAGCTGGGTATGCCCAGGTCACTGTCCTGGGAGCTTTGCCTGCCTCGAATGGATGCCTTAGGTGGGATCTTAACTCTAGAATGCTATAGAAGCAAGAGATGTACCAATGATGCCAGGATACATCAAGAAGGCTAAGGATGCTTGGCCATCTGGCAGTTTTTTATGTTTTTTTTTTAATTTATTTTTTTGGAGAGGTTTTTGCTATAAGGCACGGGCACTCTCCAGAAAGAGAGAGAGAGAGAGAGAGAGAGAGATAGAAATGAGAAATCACCCCCCCAGGGGGGACGGCCACACCTCAATCCCTTCTCCTTCATTCTCCTCTTGGGATCTTGGGCATGCACCTGGTGTGAGTTTAAGCCACCAGGTCCAGGACAAACTGTGGTCAGCTACATGGGAGTTCAGTGACATAGCCATTACACTAACTGCTGGTCCCCATTTGGCAGTTCTTAGGAGGGAAGTGTTGGGAACAAATTGAAGAAATGCCTTGCTTAGTCACACACAGTCATTCACTACCTAGAAGAGCATCCCAGGACAGGGCTTTGCCTCTAGCTTGCCTACTCCCTTTTCTGTCAGTCTTTTCCTTACAGGAGGCATGAGAATAACCATTTGATTCCCCCAGGATTCACCTCTTGTCTCTATCCTTAATGATTGGGAATAATTTGACAGTGAAGATTTCAAGAAAATAATGCTTTATTTTTAAGTACAGATTGGCCTTGATATAAACTTGGGGATCAGGAATAATGGCTGTTCAATGGGACCACTAATCATAACACCATTTTACCACTAGTTTTGCTATGTAGTGACAAGAGGAATTGTAAAAAAAAAAAAAAATCCATTTTTCCAGTGCTTTATGTCTCTGTACCAAGACCCTCCCCATTTCAGGGAATCAGCCAAATCCCTTCACTAAAGCTCCAACCAAATGTGGATATTATATGTTATCCATTATTACAAACTCCAAGAGAAAATACTCCCCCATACACCACTTGCCCTCTGTCCCAAACCTGGCTTTGTCTACTTCAAAAAGGAAAGAAAGAATAGACAATCAACTCTTTCATCCCACGTACTCAAAGTGGGACTCAACACACTCAAAGAAATAGCTGGACAAGAGGACCCAATCAGAATCCAAGTCCCCTTTCCCATCACTAATATCAACAATGCAAGGAGAAATAAGGCAAATACTCTGAGAACCCCAACAAATTTACTGATGGGTTCCACACTGTAGCCCTGGCTTTTTACCTCTCTTGGAAGGATGTACAGTTTATTCTACCTGCCTGTTGTACTCATTTTGAGGAAGGAATCTTAGACTACCTTGAAGAGAAACAGATGCTGCATTTCTAGGATTCCACAGGGAATTTTCCAGGAGAGACTGTATGTACAACTGACACAACATGGTATTACAACACCTCAATGGGGATGAATCAGAGAGCTAAATTTCTAGCTCTTTTGGCAGGAGTGAGACAATGGATATAAAACCTATGATTTATGACAAACTAAAGACAATCACAGAAGAAAAAGATTAAAACCCAGCTCCATCAATGAGTGGTTAGAGGAGGAATTTAGAAAATATACTAATCTGTACCCTACTTCTCTAGAGGAAAGTTTTCTTATTTTGTTTTTATTTTTTGCTTTGTGTTTTAAGAGATTTTTTTGCTATATGGCATGTGTGCTCACTGGAGAGACACACAGAGAGAAAGTTAGAAATAACCTCCCCCCCCATGGGGTATGACCACACCACAATCCTTTCTCCTCCATTTTCCTCACAGGAGTTTGGACACACACATGCATCCTGTGTGTCTCAAGCCACCAGGTCCAGGAGTTGAACTGTGCTCGACCATATGGGAGTCCAACCTTAACCCCTGTGCCAGCTATTGGCCTCAGGAATTGCTCTTTTGGGATAACACTTTATCAGTCAATCTGCTCCAGACATCAGCCAAAAATCCAAAAGCTACTATAAACCAATTAGTATCTACTACTTGACATGACTTTCATGGTATTCAATAATTGGGATCTTGAAAACAGAAAAAGAGAACAGAACAAAGAAAATTAGATGTCAGGTATATGATCATCACAATTGGCAAGTCCTTGATTCCCAAAGACAATCAAGAGTTCACCCAAAACCAAAAAAAAAACCACAGATTCCTACTTCAAATGCAAGAATACTGGACACTGGGTGAGAGACTACACCCAGCCATTCCTTGGGGCTTACTGTCATTTCCACAAGATGAGGAAAAGTCACTGGCATTGAAGAGTTGACTGTCTATTCTCTTGATAAGGGAAATGGCCATCCAAGGCTCTCATAAGCCAAGTAAAAATTCAGTGACTAAGTAGGCCTAGGGAAATTCTTAATGTCTCTGTCTGGAGAAGTCATTATAACCACAGAGAAACCCTGGCTGACTGAATGACATTAGTAAGCTAATGTTATTTATTTTAGATAGAGGGACTTTCTTCCTTACTGGGAAAGTCCTCTTTTAGGACTTAATCCCATAATCATGGGAATGGAGGAAAATGAGGGTAGAAATATTGTGGGTCACTTTACCCTTCCTCTTTCATGTGTATTTAAAAACCAAGTGGGGCCAGCAGTTACCGTAATGGCTATGTCGCTGGACTCCCACATAGTCGACTGCGCTTCAAGTCCCAAACCCAGTGGCTTGAACTTATGCCAGGTGTGTGTGCGTGCGTGGCCCAGGTCCTGAGAGGAGAATGGAGGAGAAGGGATTGCAGCGTGGCCATCCCCCCTGGGGGGTGATTTCTCGCTTTCTATCTCTCTGTCTCTCTCTGTCTGTCTGGCGAGCGCACATGCCCTATAGCAAAAACCTCTCCAATAATAATAATAATAATAATAATAATAAAACAAGTATTCTAACAAGAGTTTTGAATAGTTCCTAGCTACCTGGAACCCCTTGTGGGAAAAGATAAACTGGCTAGGTTGGGGATCATCCTTCAATTTAAGTTTAGACCTCCAAGGATTATGATTATTCAAGATTCTGATGGGCTATCATGCCAAATAAATGATAAAGTTGATCATATGGCCTGGTACTTTGGACAGCTAGAAGGAGCTATAACAGCATCCCTTGAAAAATGCAATTTAAGGACCCTTTTTAATTCCCTCATCATAATCAGTATCCTATAAAGTTGAAACTAGGTGTCAGACCCACCGATGGTAAACAGCTTCTGAGTTGGAGATTGAGAATTAAAAAACACAAGATGACAGGAAAGGAGGACCGCCATTAATACTGGTCATCCCCGAGTGTACTTTATCGCTAGTATTTACATACAACCATCTGCCTTTCTTGGCATGGGATTTCGTCACAACAATTGTTTGAAACATTTTACAAATAACAAGTTTCAGGGCATTCTACCCATAACAACCCAGCCGCCCAAGGCCAAGTCCGGATAAAGACCCTGGTCTTATTCTGGTGTTCACATCCTGCACATTCCTCATGTCTCCTTCTTGGCTCCACACATCTCCTCCTTTTTTGTTTATTATTTGACCCATCACTCCTGATGGGCAATAGGCTGTGCCCATCTTAGGTTGTCCCTGGTGACATTTTCTCTTACCTGTTATCAGGTAATGCATATTTGTATGCACTCCTGTCTTAGTTTGAGAAATATCCCAAAGATCTTACCCATCATTGACTACCAGCCTCTGCATCTAATGCCTTGGCTTGAGGTTTCAGCTGATGGATTACAGAGCAAACTCCAAGAAAGGAGCGTCTGAGTATTTGCACAAGACAGGGGGCACAATAAAGCAACACAGGACCCATACCTGCTGCCATAATGGCAGACATTAAACACTGTTGCCAAGAGGTCCAATGTTGTAGGAAACCATACAATTGTTGCAGCAATTTATTTGCCTCTCATGCTGTATTAAAGAGAGAGAAACATGCCTTCTCTATCTCTAAGATCTCTTGATGAAGCATAAGAATATCTATTGTTTCATTGGCCCTGCACCAGACACCTTGTAAATGCTTTTTGATCTTTTCTCAATCATGTTGGCTTTCATTATAGATTTTAGGGGTGACACAAATCCATTGATACAATGTGTGACATTGAACAGAAGAGTGCACATGCAACCCATTGGCCCAGTTCCTCAAATGTACAACAGTATCATAAAGGTCATCCAATTTGTGTTGAGTTTTCCTTCAATAGTTTCTTGAGTGTGTAAAGCTATGGAAATATTTTTTGTTACATTATTCACAAAACCAGCTGTTTGTATTGTCTGTATTTTTAAAATGTTAAGTTCTAAGTATACCCATTTTTAAAGATCCTGATAGCTGACTATTTACTAGAGAGACCTTTCCCAGCAAACTTAAAGATTTAAATCAATGCCAGTGCTCTCAACTATAGGATGAATGGAGTCATAAATTTCTGGACCAGTTGTTTGCAGCTCTCATCTGTTACTGGGTTCGATTGGGATGAGAGTGAGACCCCCTTGGGTCTATTTAGACTGTGTTTTAGCACTGAATAATGTGGTCCATTGTTTTATGGCCACCTCAGATACCATCTGTTATATATACATATTTTCATGAAATCTTTCTAATTCTTTCTCAGACCTTTTCCAACATAACTCAAACTTTTTGTAACACACTTTATTCCTTGATTATTTGTCCCCTTTTACTTTTTTTATCTTTAAATTTATTTTTTTACATTAATTCACTATACATCATTACAGCATACAAATGAATTTTCCATCCAAAATACACTGTATATTGGCTTAATCAAGCACATCAACATACATGTTATCAGCAAATAATTTTCCAATTATGTCTTGTATACTTTGTTTTTTGTTTTGCCATCCTTGATTCCCTATCCCTCACCCTCTGCCATGTCCCACCCTCCTCCCACATTGTCTCTGGTATCCATGGTTGCTTTCTATGCCTTTATCCCCCCCATTTAATTGATTTGCTAATGACCTTAATTAGTCTAAATATATCCAATAGCTAGCATGGCTGATATATACCTATACATGAACCCAAGTCTGACTTTAGGCATAAACCTCAGTGAGTAGAATGAACATACTATAAAGTAGTACCTAACTGGGGCTATATAGCTTACTGCAGTCATCAAATATGCATTTTTAAAAAAATTTCGATACGAACAGTTTTAGTTTATTTTTTCTCCTGCAACTTATTTTTTTAATTACTTAACATTCATTCCCTGAGCATCATCACAACATACTAAATTTGGTTTCCCATCTAGAATAAACTGCATAGTGGCTTAATCATGCATGTTATCATCAATAATATTCCATTTCTACTTTCATACATATGTATATGTATATATATGTTTTTTACCCCATGTTTGACCCTGTACCCTTTCCCACTCTCTTATTACACTATCTCTGCTGTATACAGTTGTCTTCCATTCCTTTTCCCCCAACATTTTGTTGATCACACAATATCATAAGTAATCTAACTACTTTCAATAGCAAGTTCAGCTGGTAATTTCAAGAAAAGCAATTTTGAACTGGTAATGATATTTCCTTGAAACTTAAAGCCTAGAAACAGGTTAGTATTCTGTTTAAATAGTAGGTACATGTTCCTATCGACAGCTCAAGACAGGACAAAAATCCTTTAAAACCAGACAACAAAGCTTAGAAGAAAACAGCAATATTTTGGTCAAGTCACAGAATGTTGTTTCATCAGTTCAGTCTCATGTTTATTCTGAAAATAATCTAACTATCTTACTTTAGGACAAAAATGTTATCATACAAAATTCCTTCAACATTGAAATGTTCTTTCTTTTTAACATTTTTCATCACAAATACACCTTCATACCTATATCTTTCTTTCCATAATAAGGTCCAATTATCCAGACAATTTTCTTTGGCACAAGACAGAAGATACTGGGGTTTTGTGACATTAACAGAGTTGTTTTTTGGTCCAAGAGCCATCATATGAACCGTCTGATTCCCTCCAGAAATAGCCTTGCCCAGTAGATTTCTGCTTCAACAAGTGTCACCATCTTTAGGCAGGTCCATAGGCACAACATCTTCCTGGTCTTTCTGGGTGTCCATAAATCGCACCAAATATTCTGGAAGCCAGTTAACTCCATCATTGTCCTGCAAAGAAACACAAACATCTCCTTGACCCCATATCAACACAGGGTCAGGCCCATTCCATGATCTCATAAAGGGATCTTTCTAAATGACTGTGGTATAATGAGATTGTGTTTTGGAATGCCAAAATCGTTCAGCTGCGCTAGATCCTTGTTTTTCCACATTTAAAAAATTAAGTACAAATAGGGCATTTTTAAAATTATTACGTGGTATCAAGGGATGAGAATGTTCAGCTTGTTGTAAGTGTGTAAACGTTATGAGACAGGTACCAACATAAGCCAGGGCATTATCTGCAATTGTGATAGTTCCAGTGAAATAGGGATGGATGTCTTTTCCTGACTGAGAGGTATTACAGGATATCTGTTAACACCATACTGAGCTGCCTCTCGCTCAATCTTTTCTAACTTCTCAGGGGTTCCATGGGCACCTTTCCCAGACCATGAGCATTGTAATAATCCTGAAGCCATTGCCCTACCTTTTTCCAGGTATCTATGTGGACTGTACTCTCCTCAGGAAACCAAGGACAAACTTCTTCAATAAATTCTAAAAATTTGGAAAGCTGCTGCTGCCCTACTCGCAAGCCTTACACACTTAGCATTTCTTTAAGCATACGTACAAAGAGCTGATGGCTATTGCCTGCCCCATAATCACTCTCTTAACATACTCACCCCAACACTTCCACTTTTAAGATGAACGCGTTCTCCGTTTACTCTTTGCCGTGTCCTTCACTGGTATCCCTAGTACTCAAGTCCTTGTTCGGGCTCCACTCTCTTGGACCTGCCAACAGTGAACAGTTCTTGAGTTTGAGAGTGAGGATTAAAGAAAGACAAGAAGACAGGATAGAAACAGGAGGACTGCCAGCCAATATTGGTCATCCATGAGTGTACTTTATTGCTAGTATTTATACACACTCCAGAGATTTCTGTGATGTAAGGTTTTAAGTCCTTACTGAACTTATCAGGTTGTTATAACAATACTTTGGAACATTCTGTTCAAAACAATCCCAAGACATTCTGCTCCTAACAATCCAGCCACCAAAGGGCATGTCCAGATAAAGACCCTGGTCTTATTCTGGTGGTCACGTCCTGCACATTCCTCACATCTCTTCTTTGGCTCCCCACAATCTTGATTTGCTTAGGCTACAGTCGCTTTGACCATTTGGGGTCCTGGTGCTTTGTGGGCAAGAACACAACCTCTGACATTCGAGTTGCCCAAGTGTGAAAAAGATCTTCCATTGCATTGCTCACCTAGCTGTGGGTCACAGTGGGGAAGGGGCCATACCAGTACTGTTTTGTGGTATGGTTTTTATCAGTATCTGGTGCTCACCTGTTATATTGTGGTTAACATCTACACAAGCTGGTTTTGTGAAGTCTCAGAGACCTGGCTAGTGGCAAAACAGTTCAGGTGACAGGGTAATGGCTGTGGTAGCTGCTGTGGGATGATGATTAAGATGATATGTATAGGGGCCAGAAGGTAGAATGGTGGTTGAGGTATGACACTCCCACAGGGCCAACCGCAGTTTGAGTCCAGGACCTGGAGGTTTGCTTTCTCACTTTCTCTCTCTCTCTCTCTCTTTCTCTCATAAATTAAAATAATAATAATGATGATAAATAAAGTTAAATAAATGATTATTTTTTTAAATTATGGAATGTTTAGATAAGAGGGCCATGATTGCTCTGGACAACCTGTCTTCCTAAGTGAAGGCAAGCCTGGACTATGATGTGTCAGGCTCTGAGCCAGGGGGCAGTGATCTTTCCTCAACAGGCTCTTTGGAGTCTAGACTCCAGCACAGTGAGCAGACAGCACTCCACATGGTTGGGAGAGGCCTGACTCTCTCCCAGAAGAGAACAATCCCAGAGTGTCACTAACACAAGGCAGCCCCAGCCTGTCTTTTCCTAAAAGTCTGCACTGTTTTTTGCTTCCACACATAGGATCATTCCTCCAGATGAGCTTTTGTCCAGTTCTCCCTGGGAAAAAGTGGTGCTGGGATAAAATGATGATTCAGATAGACACTAGGAGGCTGATCCCAGCCAGTCTTGCCCTCAGTCCTGTAGTATGTATTCTCAGGGTTTTGGGCACATGCATACACCCACACACACACACACACACACACACACACACACACACACATGCTCAGTGTGATTTTTCAAGACTCAAACCATGGCCAGTCTTGTGGGAGGCCAGCACTTTAACCATGATGCTACTTGCTGGCCTCTTTGAAACCATTTTTTAAAAATAGACAATACTGAGAGACCACAGTTGGTGTAATGGCTATGTTGCTGGACTCCCATGTAGTCAACCGTGGTTCAAGTCCTGAACCCGGTGGCTTAACTCATGCCAGGCATGTGTGAATGCATGCCCAAGAGCATGAGAGAATGGAGGAGAAGGGATTGCAGTGTGGCCATCCCCCCTGGTAAGGGGGATTTCTCACTTTCTCTCTCTCTATCTCTCTGGTGGGTGCACATGCCCTATAGCAAAAACCTCTCAAAAAATAAATAAACAAACAAACAATGCTAGACAAGCAAGTGGTGTGCTGAAGGTGCTGGATCCCACAAGGTCAACTGTATAGTTTAAATCCCAGACTAGATGGCTAAGAAAACACACCAGGCATGTTTTCATGTCTACCCAAAATCCCCCCAAAAAAATAGGAGAGAAGAAATTATGCTTTCTCTCTTTCTCTCTCTCTTTGTCTCTCTCCAGTAGCAAGTGCATGTGTCCTATAGCAAAAACTAAAAGTAAAATAAAACCTGACTAATTGTATTCTGAGTCAATAGTTTGGAACAGTACCTGTTATCAAAGACTGCCCAAGAAGTTTCCCTAGGGTCCCTTGAGCATGAAACAATTCTTCATCCTGCCATGGCAGTAAGGAGTGAGGTTGTGCTCCACCAGAATATCAGCAAAGGCCTGGAAGAACTGAGAGGGTAGGGAGGCTTGGGTAGAATGCTTGGGCTGGCCATGATCATGCAATTGTTTCCATCATTGAGTGGATCTCAGAAGTCCCTAAGTCTTCCTCAGAGGCTGGAGCATCCTTTGGCAGAAAAAAGAAGCCCTATAAAGACATCTGGGCTGACCTGGTCTCTTGGGTTTGGACTCAGCTCTTGAGATATTCTTTCTTTCTCTTTCTTTCTTTTTCTCTTTTTCTCTTTCTTTCTTTCTTTCTTTCTTTCTTTCTTTCTTTCTTTCTTTCTTTCTTTCTTTCTTTCTTTCTTTCTTTCTTTCTTTCTTTCCTTTCTTTCTTTCTTTCCTTTCTTTCCCTTTTTCTTTTAATTTACTTCCTATCTACTCTTTGGTTATAAATTTTAAGTCATATAATGACATAATTTTCAAATCTGTTTTTATGGTATATCTCCTCTATTTTAATTCTTCAAATAGGTTGGAAAAAGTACACTACCAAATTACGCATATATAGTAAGTATACAGTTTTTATGTAGCTTTAAACAGCTGTCTAAAGATAATCATAAAACAGAACTTATTCTTAGGTAATAAAGAATTCAGGGGCTGGCAAGTGACATAGTAGTTAAGGTGCTGGAGTCCCACATGGTTGACCCTGGTTCAAGTTACAGGCCTGGTGGCTTGCTTTCTCACAGTTCCTCTCTCTCTTTGTCTCTCTCTGTTCAAAGTAAAATAATAATAATAATAAAAATAAATAAAATAGGTAATTATTAAATAATTATTTTTAAAAAAGAATTCAAAGGTAAAATGTAACTGCTACTAAATATTATCACACTGACTTTCAAAAACATCTGACCTTATAAATCATTTATAAAATATGCAAAATATTACATATTCTTTATTTGATAGTGGAGAGGTTTTTGCTATAGGGCGCATGCGCTTGCCAGAGACAGAGAGAGACAGAGAGACAGAAAGCGAGAAATCATCCCCCCCCCAGGGGGGATGCCATGCCACAATCCTTCTCCTCTATTCTCCTTTCAAGATCATGGGCACACATGCACACATACCTATTGTGACTTTAAGCCACTGGGTCTGTGACTCAAACCACGATCGACTACATGGGAGTCCAGCATCATAGCCAATATGCTAACTGCTAGCCCCAAAGGCAGTGTTTTAAAATGTTGGTAATTCTAATAACACTGACATAGCTAAGACCAAAAATATAAAGTAGACATCACTGTTTTATATTCAACCCTTGCCTTTAATGGGTCAATGAACACAAAATAAAATGCAGATGAGTGTGCTTGGTTTTGAGAAGTGAAGGGATTTCTCCAGTATTTATATATTCATATAACCAGGTACATGTAAGCCTAAGTAAAAAAACAGTCTACAGTAGGTTTTGACATGTCATTCACTATCTTTGTAGATAGATGAGCACTGCTAATGAATAACCAATTATAAACAGTGATAGAATTTACTAGACAAAAATTACTATCAAAATTAAAAAAACAACAATATTCATCTAAATTTAACTAAATTTACCCAACATAAATATAAATGAAAGCAAACAGCAGGTAACTTTACAAATAATGGAATGTGAACCATTTCTACCCTTATTCAGAGTAAATTGGGTCACAATTTTGCCTAAGGTAACACTTCTCAGCTGTAGGTAAAGGTGCACACATTGATGTTGAGTATTTCAGAGATACACATGGCTCAGCATGCAGTATCTATGAGATGACTATTTCTATCACAGCCTTCTAAGTGCTCCAAACCCTAAAGTACCCACAAGTACACCTGTGACCAGAACAAATTATTCCCCACCAGAACAGACCAATATGTAGGCAGTTTTCTTTGCTTAGATATCAAAACAGTTTTTTTTTTCTTTCTTCTTCTTTTTTTTTTTTTTTTT
>NW_006198567.1:304640-308663 GCF_000334495.1 Tupaia belangeri chinensis | reverse complement strand
TTCCTTTCTTTCTTTCTTTCCTTTCTTTCCCTTTTTCTTTTAATTTACTTCCTATCTACTCTTTGGTTATAAATTTTAAGTCATATAATGACATAATTTTCAAATCTGTTTTTATGGTATATCTCCTCTATTTTAATTCTTCAAATAGGTTGGAAAAAGTACACTACCAAATTACGCATATATAGTAAGTATACAGTTTTTATGTAGCTTTAAACAGCTGTCTAAAGATAATCATAAAACAGAACTTATTCTTAGGTAATAAAGAATTCAGGGGCTGGCAAGTGACATAGTAGTTAAGGTGCTGGAGTCCCACATGGTTGACCCTGGTTCAAGTTACAGACCTGGTGGCTTGCTTTCTCACAGTTCCTCTCTCTCTTTGTCTCTCTCTGTTCAAAGTAAAATAATAATAATAATAAAAATAAATAAAATAGGTAATTATTAAATAATTATTTTTAAAAAAGAATTCAAAGGTAAAATGTAACTGCTACTAAATATTATCACACTGACTTTCAAAACATCTGACCTTATAAATCATTTATAAAATATGCAAAATATTACATATTCTTTATTTGATAGTATACACAAACCACACTAAGATGTCTTTCAATGACTAAAAGGCAGTTTTTTTTATTTAAAAATTTATTTAAAAAAATTTTTTGGAGAGGTTTTTGCTATAGGGCGCATGCGCTTGCCAGAGACAGAGAGAGACAGAGAGACAGAAAGCGAGAAATCATCCCCCCCCCAGGGGGGATGCCATGCCACAATGCAATTCCTCTATTCTCCTTTCAAGATCATGGGCACACATGCACACATACCTATTGTGACTTTAAGCCACTGGGTCTGTGACTCAAACCACGATCGACTACATGGGAGTCCAGCATCATAGCCAATATGCTAACTGCTAGCCCCAAAGGCAGTGTTTTACAATGTTGGAAATGTTGGTAATTCTAATAACACTGACATAGCTAAGACCAAAAATATAAAGTAGACATCACTGTTTTATATTCAACCCTTGCCTTTAATGGGTCAATGAACACAAAATAAAATGCAGATGAGTGTGCTTGGTTTTGAGAAGTGAAGGGATTTCTCCAGTATTTATATATTCATATAACCAGGTACATGTAAGCCTAAGTAAAAAAACAGTCTACAGTAGGTTTTGACATGTCATTCACTATCTTTGTAGATAGATGAGCACTGCTAATGAATAACCAATTATAAACAGTGATAGAATTTACTAGACAAAAATTACTATCAAAATTAAAAAAACAACAATATTCATCTAAATTTAACTAAATTTACCCAACATAAATATAAATGAAAGCAAACAGCAGGTAACTTTACAAATAATGGAATGTGAACCATTTCTACCCTTATTCAGAGTAAATTGGGTCACAATTTTGCCTAAGGTAACACTTCTCAGCTGTAGGTAAAGGTGCACACATTGATGTTGAGTATTTCAGAGATACACATGGCTCAGCATGCAGTATCTATGAGATGACTATTTCTATCACAGCCTTCTAAGTGCTCCAAACCCTAAAGTACCCACAAGTACACCTGTGACCAGAACAAATTATTCCCCACCAGAACAGACCAATATGTAGGCAGTTTTCTTTGCTTAGATATCAAAACAGTTTTTTTTTTCTCTTCTTCTTCTTTTTTTTTTTTGGAGAGGTTTTTTGCTATAGGGCACATGTGCTCACCAGAAAGACAGAGACAGAGAGAAAGCAAAAAATTACTCCCCAGGGGGATGGCCACACCACAATCCCTTCTCATCCATTCTCCTCCATTCTCCTCTCAGGATCTTCAGCAGGCACACACACACATGCCTGGTGTGAGTTTAAGCCATGGGGTCCAGAACTTGAATCATGGTCAACTACATGGGAGTCCAGCAACATAGACATTATGCTAACTGCTGGTCCCATCAAAGCAGTTTTAAGAACGGCCTTGTGGAGCCACAATGTACCAAATGTACTATGTCAAACATTAACAACTTATATAAAAAGTCTACATCCTCATATAGGCCCCCTCAATATAAAAATAGATAACTCCCCAAGTGGTAACTGACTTTAATTCCCTAATATTAAGCATAAAAAACCAACAGGAAAAGATATAAATTCAAATAGCAGTAAAATAAAACTGTCATAAGCAATAAGCTATTTGTGAGACAGCATGGATGACAAATGGTCTACTATGTAAATTTTAGAATGTGGCAGACAAAAGGTGGAAGGCTTATTAAATTTCCCCTCTTTCTCCTGCTTCAGCTTTGTCTCCTTGGGTATCCAATGTCCACAATGTCAAATTGTGTTTCAGTAACTGCATTATTAATGTGATGTTTTTTGTATGACTCTTCACTTAATGTATAAAATTCAGTAATGTCTTCATCAAAAGCTGTCTTTGTAAGAGAGCAGGCTTTCTATGGAAAGTTCAGAATCTCATAATAGAATTCACAGAAGGGCCAGACCAAATCTGATAGGATGTATGGGTCACATTTTATTTTTGCTGATTTAAAAAATGTCTTGCTATTATCGTTGTGACTTGATCCTTAATCCCTCTCTTATCTTCACCATCAGCCACCTCAGTCAAGTAACAGTGGTAGATAGTAGTCAATGTTCATTTTCAAGAATACTTTACTCTCTGCTTGGGAAGCATAGGGGATTAAGAACTTTTCCAAGAGAGACAGTGCATCATTGCAGGTATCTCTTAACTTGGTTTCAACTATCTCTCTGTACTCTCAAGCCATCTGATGTTTCTTTTTTTTTTTTCTCAGCACCTTATTTTCAATGTTTTTCCATCTCTTTCAGACAAAAGAGAGAAATTGATATAGTTTATTCTCCACTCCATCAGCACTATCCCCATATTCTGTCTTTGGGTGGCTCAGAATAAGTGAGATTGTTGAGACCTCAACAATTTTACAACCAAGACCCATAGAGTGAGTTCCACATGCATATTGAGACACTGAGCTTCTGAAGTGAAGTTAATGTCAGCATGAAGGAGTTGACTCTGGGTGCTCACTGCTCACAAGGGGATTATAGAAATGTGCTTTGTAGAAAAGCCTTGGGTATCTAAAGGCCACCACCATATATAAACCAGGGAGGATGACCACACTTCAATCCATCCTTCATTCTCCTCTCAATATTTTGGACTTGCATGCCCATGTGTCCAGCATAATTTTCAAGCTTCCAGGATCAGAACTCGTTCCATGGCCAGTCATGTGGGAATCTAGTGGCTTAACCACCATGTTACCTGTTGGCCCCTCAATAATATATTTTAAAGCACAGTAAAGAAATCTTCATTTAAAGCCTCAAAATATATATGGGAAATGTGGCCATGAGATTTTTGCAGTAGTTCAGAAATAGTAGGTTCAAACCTGAATATAACAAGGACAAGTAGGAATTAATACCAAAAGAGCAAGGTGAGAGTAATTGGATAGAAAATATCTAAGTGGTAACATGCAGGTAATAAGGATGCTGGCCAAATGCATTTATGTATATTATATGCAAGTGTACAGGTAGGAATGTGAGAACTTTCAGAAGCCTGATTTCACTTTTATTAAGCAGGAGCCTGTAGGTGGCATAGTGATCAAGGCACTGTACTCCCTTGTGGTTGCATTTGAGTTGAAGGCTTAGTGGCTTGAAACTCACTCTTTGTGCTCCAGTGACTAATTTCAGTCTGATTTGTAGCCCAGCCAACAGGGAATCTTAATTTTTTTCTGAGACTAGTAAAGGGGGCATAGTGAACATTTACCAGACCACAGAAAGCAAAACCACAGTAACTCCAATATGCAGAGCTCATTTCCTATCTACCTAGAATCGGGTCTAACTCCTAAGCCAGCATGGAGATTAAGGCAGTCAGATACCACAAGTCTGACTATATGGTTTGAAACCTGACTTGAGTGGCTTGAAAAACATGCCAGGTGGATATGCCTGCATGCCCAATAATCCCAAGAGCAGAATGGAGGAGAAAGGAATGTGGCATGACCAATCCCCCAAGTGCTGATATCTTACTTGTTCTTTTTTTTTTTCT
>NW_006198567.1:302589-304629 GCF_000334495.1 Tupaia belangeri chinensis | reverse complement strand
TCCCTCTCTGTTTCACTGTGTTGAGTGCACACACTCTGTAGCAAAAAAAGAAAAAAGAAAAAAAGAAAAGAAAAAAGTAACAATAAAACATAAGAACAAAGTTTTTAAAAGTAGAATTCTGATTGCCTAAAATTTTTAGTTTAGCATGCTTATTTAACTAATCAGGAGACCAGCATATGGTGTAGTCATTATGTCACTGGGCTTCCATGTGACCAATTGCAGTTCAAATCCTGGACATGCTGACTTTAAAATCATTCCAGGCACATGTGGATGCATGCCATAAGATCACAGGAGGAGAATGGAGAAGAAGGGATTATGACCTGCTCATCCAACCTGGGGGTTGTTTTCTCACTCTCCCTCTCACTATGTCTCTTTCTCTTCCCCAGTGATTATACATGCTCTAAAGCAAAAACTTCTCAAAAACAAAAATCAGAACTTTTAATTATTTAAATTAAGTTTGAGTATTAAGAAATTAAGATCAGAATAATTCCATAGAGAACAGAGAAATAATTAAAGACATACATAACATTAATTAAATAAGAAACAAAAAGGGAACTACGTTTAAAATCTCAAAACATAGTTTTAAGTAATATTTTTTAAAGCAGAGATTTTCAAATGGAAAATAAACAGTTATGAAGACCAACAAACTGCAGAGAAAAATGTATTTGCAAATTGTTAAGAAGACATGATGTAGTCAATAATTGCCCAGACAATCTGAATTTAATGTTTTATTGTCAACTAAAACATTTTAAAACACTTTTTTCAGAGTTAATGTAGCATAGCAATGTATAAAACTATAGAAAAGCAATTAAAAAGTACCAAGTGGTTAAGAAACTGAGAAGCCAGATGCTATTTATTTTCCTTTTCCTTTTTTTTTTTTTTTATTTTTGGAGAGGTTTTTGGTATAGGGCACATGCGCTCACCAGAAAGACAGAGAGACAGAGGGACAGAAAGTGAGAAATCATCCCCCATGGATGATGGCCATGCTACAATCCCTTCCCCTCCATTATCCTCTTGGGATCCTGGGCATGCATGCACATGCACCTGGCATGAGTTTAAGCCACTGAGTCTGGGACTTGAACTGTGGTTTACTACATGGGAGTCCAGTGACAGCCATTACTCTATCTGCTGGTCCCTATTTTTATTTTCTTTAAAGAATTTATTTAATTTTATTTATCATTATTATTATGTATTTAATTTACAACAGGGCACGTGTGCTCACTAGATTAATAGGGGTTAGGAGAGTGAGAAGGTAAGCCACCAGGTCTGAGATTTGAACCATGATCATTCATATGAGAATCTAGTACTGTCATTACCATGCCACTGCTGACTCTACCAGATGCTATTTTGAGGTTCTAGAATATAGAGTAAATAAGAAATGCTTCAATCATGGTTTCTGGACCTACATAGGAACAAGATGACATGTGGGATACATCCAATTCTAGAAGGGTTATGAAGGTTAGTATAAACATGGGGAATGTAACTCATAATTAAGTACTATTCATTCTAATAGTTCCAAGGGAGTATGATACTAATGTTCTCATCACAGAAAATGTGAAATATCTCAGGTGAAATACATCTTAACTACCTTTGTCCAATTATTGCATGTTACATTTCAAAATCTAAAAGTTATTTTTTATTTTATAATTTTTATATATATAATTGGTATGTATATACATTATAAATATATATACATCTGTATTTTTCCTATATATTATTTTTAAATATCTAAAAAGGATGAATGTGTGCACTCCTCGTTCACATTCATAAAAATATGTGTTGTCTTCTCCATACATTCATGATCCTCCTTTTTTTTTTTTTTCTGGAGTGGTTTTTTTCTATAGGGCACGTGCACTCGCCAGAAAGACAGAGAGAGACAGACAGAAAGCGAGAAATTATCCCCCAGGGTGGATGGCCACGCTGCAATTTCTTCTCCTCCATTCTCCTCTCAGGATTTTGGGCACGCATGCACACACACTCAGCGTGAGTTTTTTTTTTTTTTTTTGGGGAGATTTTCACTATAGGGCGCGGGCCCTCGCC
>NW_006198567.1:273586-302528 GCF_000334495.1 Tupaia belangeri chinensis | reverse complement strand
GCCACAATCCCTTCTCCTCCATTCTCCTCTCGGGATCTTGGGCACGCACACACACGCGCCCGGCGTGAGTTTTAAGCCACCGGGTCCAGGACGCGAACCACGGTCGACTACGTGGGAGTCCAACGACATAGCCATTACGCTAACTGCTGGTTCCCTCAGCGTGAGTTTTAAGCCACAGTGTCTGGGACTTGAACCATGATCGATGACATGGGAGTCCAGCAACATAGCCATTACACTTATTGCTGGTCCCAAGATCCTCTTTTAAAATCACCTCTATTCAGGTGACACCATCATCATCTAGCTAAATGAGACCTTATCTCAATTAGAAGACCCTCAAGAGCTCTCTTCATTATTTGGACACAATTTGCTTAAGTGGAGAGAAAAAACTTTTCAAGGTCTTCTAGAGCCCTGTGAACATTATTCATAGCAGCTACATGTACGAGCACAGGAGAATCTCTAAATGGCAGTCTAGCCCTAAACATTTGTGTCTCATGACTTGGCTAAATTTTTTGCCCTGAATCACATGACTTGACTGAATTTCCTAATGTTGTCCTCTCTGTTTAGGTATCTATTGAAGAACTACAATATATATTGTCTGTGTGGTGTTTGTATCCCAAATCCTGAAAGAACAAAGAAGGGACACGCGAGTTTTGGATGCTGGAGGCCCAGTTATCAGTGGGACATCTTCCTTTCTCCCCAAATGGCTAGATCTCAGGAGCCATGGAGCTGGCTGTCTCTTGAAGAAGGACTGTTCTGGGCTGTACTCAACATCTTGAAAGATACACTGGGCATGTATGTGTACATGACCAAAATCTTGAGAGGAGAGTGGAGGAGAAGGGATGCTGCATAGCCATCCCCCTGGGGGTGATTTCTCACTTTCCCTCTCACTGTCTCTTTTCAGAGAGTGCAGTGACCTTATAGCAAATTACTAAAATAAGTAAATAAATATGACAGCAACTTGCTATTTTGCCATAATAGATTTTCATAGGAGGGCCAGCAGGTGGCATAGTAATTATAGGCACTGGATTCCCACATAGCTGACCATGGTTTGAGTCCTGGATGTGGCAGCTTGCTTTCTCACATTCTGTTTCTCTCACTCTGTCTCTATCTGGTCAAATTAAAAAATAATAATGACAAATGAAATTAAATAAAGAAATGATTATTTAAAATAAATAAATAAATAGTTATAGGAAGCAATGAATCAAGTGTGAACTCTCCCCTTTGTGCTCTGTTTTAGCAAACCCGTGACCTTCACAACTCATGACTGTCACTTTGTGCTCTGTGCCTCGGTATTTGCATGTTTAGCTTGGCATTTGAAACTCTCTCAAGTTCACCTTTACTATTATTCATCCATTACACTGTTTCTGTAGTTAACTTCTGAGCAGTGAATAAATAACCTCTCCTTTTGGTCTGACTGGCCCAGTTGAATACACCTGTGACTCTCTCAACTCTATTACTTTGGCATTGTCTTTCAGGGAAGACTGTGATATATAGGCAAGTGCCTCATCCATTTTATTCACTTCTATTTCTCCTAAACTATCTCCTGCTCACTGAGGGCATATGAAGAATATGATAAACCTACTGCAAATACTGAACACATTAGCACTTTTCTGAGGTGTCCACCCTTCAAGAGGGGTGTGAGGGTGTTAGCGCTGCCCTCAACACTGTAAGGAAACTATGAGCTGTGCCTTGCTGGAAAGCAGTTCAAAGCAGCTCCTTGAAGGACGTTATACAGAGTCATCCATTCGATAGCAGTGAAGGGAATACTGTACTATCTATTTTTATTTACATTTCTTCACTTTTCAGTGGTTTCTAAGAAAGTTATAAACCCTGTGAACCATGATTGCATTTCTCTGCCAGATCTGGCTGTTGGCATGTCTGCCCTGGACTTAGCTTGATCTAAGAGGAAGCAGAAAGAAAGAGACAAAGAAACAGAGTAGTGATGGACACAGGTGGCCTTAGCCTAAGCAGCCCAAGTAACTTGCACCATCCAGGTAAACTGAGTACTTTTATTTATAGGGCAAGGCAACACTACATGCATGTGTTTCATGACATTTCATAGATAAGTTGATACATTACCAACAATAATAAGCAGGTAACAAATCTATAAGGGCTTAGGCATACTGGGCTAAGTATATCTCTTGGCTACATTCATGTCAAAGAGAAATCCCAATAAACTTTTTATTTAGTGGAGAGAAGCCTAGCTGCAGTTGTAGGGAGGATACTTTCTTGAAAACATCAAAGGGGTGTTGATAAAGCTAAAGAATCTTACACGGGTCAAGCAGGGACTGGATTTTGCTAATTAGGGTCAGGATGTTTCCTGAATTCCATCAGATGTATCTGTTGGAAGGCCACTAGAAAATTCTACCCTTTGCTCTACTTGCAGTAAGGGTCAGGAAAAGGACAAGATGCAAGGTTCTGCCACAGCCAATAAGGACAGGTGATATTTGCTCAGAGCCCAGAGTATGTCCCCATATCCTCAGGACCTCTCTCTGAAGATGTCTGTACATTTACCCCTTCTTTTGTTTTAAAGTCAACATGATTTGGGTTTGTTTGAGTGGGCTAATGCTTTGATGTCACCCCAAGTACTAGGACTTGCCATGGTTGGATTGTGCTTTATTTTTTTTCTTTTTCTTTTTTTTGGTCCACCCCTTCTCCTGCATGTCCAGTGGCAGAAAGTACTGTCTGATGCCAGCTCATGTGTGCAGGTCATACGCACCGAGAGAGAATCCAAACTGGACCTGTAGGAGTAAGCATAGAAGCAAACCTTCTTCCCCAGGTCATTAGAGGAACCAGGCCTTGCCAGGTTGGATATGGCAACATTCTATAGAAAACTTTAGCTTGAGGTAGATGGCATGTATTGCTAGGCTGTACTCCATAGATATGATTTTGAATCAAAAGTCAGATTTAGATTATTTAATTTAAACATGGTTAAAGGAAGCAATTTTGCAGCATGAGCAGAGGGGGACCCTAGCCCTAGATTGGTATGTTATAAGGAGAAATTGTTTCTTTTAGATATCTTGCCATAAGTTGTTTTTTAATTAAGGCCTTGGCATCTTTTAATTTTTCTTTAGTTAAAGGCCATTGCTCAATTTAGGCAAGGTCTTGGGTTTTTTAAGGCAATGGGTAAGGGAGTCATTATTGAGGTTGCTACAATAAAGGGGATTGTATGGTTATTTTAAGTTGTAAAATGTCTCTACCCCAAATTATAAATGGTATTTCAATAAGAAATAGCTAAATTTTTGCTATAATATGATGAGGATTACTTGGCTCAGTACAATGTAAGGACACTTGACTGTGTTAAGTTGGCAAGGTCCCTTCTGTTTCCCAGATTTTTCAGGTAAGATGTTTAGGCCAGGCCACAGGACAGCTTGAAACAGGAAAAACAGTTACATTCGCTCTAGTGTCTAATAGACCAATAACCTTTTGATTATTCACTAGAAGTGTTGAAGTAGTTTGCTGGATGGGACTATTAACATTTAAGAGAGTAGATTTAAAACAATTATTCACTAGAAGTGTTGAAGTAGTTTGCTGAATGGGACTATTATCATTTAAGATAGTAGATTTAAAACACCGATTTTTTTATAAAATATTTCTAGGGGTCACAGACTCATATGATAACAATATTAATTGTGCAATATATTTTCTTGTTTTTACTTTTTGTAGGAGAAAAGACCACATTTGTATTTTTATTATTTTAGTAAAATTTGAATTAATGACTTTGGGCATGGCAAACAATTTATTTTTTTAAATATGGGACTGAGGGAGAATTAGTCCCATGTGTCCTTCTTTTAGAGGTCTGGATAATAGACTGTTTATTAGAGAAATTTTTTGTGGTAAACTCAGAGACTTTTTGGAGTAATTAAATTAATATTAGTACTCTTAGTCATAGCATGAATAGAATAATAAATTTTTACCCTATCTATCTGGTTAGAGCTCTTGTTAGTTACTGGGTTGGACTGGGACAAGAGTGATGCCTTCTTGGGTCTAGAGCTGGAGGCATGTTTGGTTTTTTGGGGTTTTTTTTTGACACATCAGTAGAAGAATGGTATTGTTTAGTCTAATGAAAACTTTTACTATACGGTTTATATTTGGAGGTAGGTATAATTTTTGATAATATGTCTCTCTTTTTTTACATTGGTAGTATTTTTTATTTGAAGGTTTTAATATTGCAGCCAACAATTTTTGTTTGTGTCTTTTAGTACTTACTATTTGACATGCCTTTAGTATGTTTGTTAAAGAGGTGGTGGGGTTGTTATGAATACTTTGACAATTAATATTAGCATTTTTAAAGGCTAATTATTTTATTAGTATTTTGCCTTAATTTGCATTCTCTACTTGCCTATATAAATATTTTTGCAACTTGTTTATAAATAAGTCGGGTTTTTTGTGGTCCTTGAAGCATTTTAACAAAAAGAAGGCATTTCCTATAAGTATTTTTTTTTTTTGCATGAGTGGCAGTGGTGGCTATTTGTCTAAAGACTTTGGGTGATAATTAGGAATTGGGACTGTTGTTTATTAGCAATATAATCAATAGTCCCTGACAATATTTTAGCAGTCACTTTTGGATTTTTTAATTACATTATTTGCAGTCATTTGATGATATTTATTATTAAACTTTTGCTTCTATATTGCATATTAGGCAGGTGTAGCTATTATTTTTATTAATATTTCTTAGTTATTGGTTGTAAGGTCATAGCTTGTTGCTATGTTGTATGCTATTTTTATAATGTTTAATAATTATAAAATTATTTTTATAAAATTTTTATTATAAAATTATTTTTATAACTTTAAAATACAAAATATTTTTATATTTTTATAATCATTGGTTTTATACTTGGTGATAGTTTGTTGAAATTTTTTTAAGTATATTATAGGGTAATCATTTATATGTGATTTGTCTCCTTTTTCGTATAATAGGCCAGACAGAAAGCACAGAAGCGTCCCCTTTTTGTAAATCACTGCTTAGACATTCTTGTAAACATTTCCTGGGAAGTTTTCTTCCTAGGCAGTTTTTTAGATAAGGCCTTGAACTGGGGATGGGAAGTAGAAGGAGCAGGTGGGGCAGTTGGGCTAGGTCTGTGCTCTGCATTAGCTATTAATACCTCTTTTAGAGGGGGTTTAAGGTTATTAGGTTGTCCAAATTGAACTATGGAATTTTTGCATAGATGAAAGACATGTAATATTTTTATAGGAGCATGTGGCTCTTTATGTAAGCAGATACAAATTTTTTCCTAATCACTTAATTTTAAATATTTGGCCTTAGGGTACCAAGAGCAATAGGAATTAATTTCTATTAACTTTTGAGAAATGGTTTGGACCATACTGGGTGATTAGTCTGACTTAGTAAATACAATAGCTCCTCCTTGCGAGTGGTGCAAGTGGGAGATACCCATGTTGGTTTCTGAGATCTCTGTAGAGATGAATTAGTGCCATAACCCTTTTCTGGGTGACAATTAGTGAGTAGACTACTTGAGGAGTGCAAGACCGTCTGTTACCCACATTTATTTCCTGGGATCTCCAAAGAGATGAATAGTGCACCTGTAGCCCTTACCAGGGTGAGAAATTAGTATGTAGACTGCCTGAGAAACAACAACCTTACTCACTTCTAGCTCTGAAAAGCACAGATCTTGCTTGTCGTTTTTAGGAATGAATGCCAACATAGCTGCCACAGAGCTATCTCATAAAGAGAACGGACTTTAAAAGTGTTCAGGAGTTGAAGAAACTCACAAACCCTCCAACAAGCATGGCTCTGTAGGCCTGGCACAAAACAACTGCAATAAGGTGGCAATTGTCCATTTTGATCTCTAGGGTTCTGACAGCAAAATGGCAGCTGATGTAAAACTATGACAAGGATATGGAGCAATTATTTAGCAAAATTTTCATGGTACAACCCAGAACAGTGTATTTTATGGGAGTAAAAAGTAATATCATGTATCAAACAATGGTATAACATTTTTATAACCTGGTGTGGCTCACAGAATTCTAAATCTGTGTCTACTCCCAAGTGCTCTACACAAAGGGAACATGCTTTCTTACTATGTAGCAATTTATTTCAAAGTTGAATTTCTAGAGGAGTAAAAACAGAAGTAGTGATAGAATAAAGCAAGCCAGAGCCAAGTCACGAGGGGCAGAGAGGCTGCCTAGTTACTTACCTTCAAAAGCAGCTGAGAAGGGTGTGAGATGGGATGCAGTGATCATCTAAAAGCCAAGTTATCTAGAAATCAGGGTGTCTAGTTCCCAGCTGTTGGCACCAATCTGTCGGTGTTTGTCTCAGGCTTAGCTTGATCTAAGAGGAAGCAGAAAGAAAGAGACAAAGAGACAGAGTAGCAGTAGACACAGAACCTAGGTAGCCCAAGCAACTTGTGCCACCCAGACAAACTGGGTGCCTTTATTTATAGGGAATAGCAATACTACATACATGTATTTCATGACATTCCATAGATATGTTGACGTGTTACAGAAAATAAGAAGCAGGTAACAAATATATAAGGGCTTAGACACACTGGGCCAGGTTTATCTCTTGGATACCTCCCTATCAAAAAGAAATCCCCATAAACTTCTTATCTAGTGGAGAGAAGCCTAGCTGCAGGTGTGGAGAGCATACTTTCTTAAAACATCAAAGGTGTATTGATAAGGCTAAAGGAGATTACAGAGGCAGAGTAGAGGTTGGACTTTGCTAATTTGGGTCTGGATGTTTCCTTAATTCCATCAGATGCGTCTGTTAAAGGCCCCTAGAAAGTTCCACAATTTGCCCTGCCTGCAGCAAGGGTCAAAGAAAGGACAAGCTGCAAGATCCTGTCATAGCTAAAAGGGACAATTAATGTTTGCTCAGAGCATGTCCCCACATCCTCAGGGCCTCTCTCTGAACATGTCTCTACAATTGACATGTAAATATTTTCTCAAAAATATTTAAAACCAAACTGTTTCTATTATTATAGAGTCACAAACAAAATTATAACAAATATTTGGGAAGTTATCTTCAAAATTAAGTTTTTGAAATTTTGAAAGTTGTTTTGTTGTAGAAAACCATATGGCCAAGGGACAAAAAGCAACACTCCAGAGAGATAGTAATACTCTTTATTGTTACAGACAGTGGGTCAATGAGGAGTTAATACTCTGAAGCTCCAGCCCCCTGTTAGGGTTAAGCACAGTCTTTTATAGGGGAGTTTGTGGGAAGGGGGAGCTCCAGCAGGCTAAGGGTATCTGATCAAGAAAAAGATGCTGAAAGTTTACTTTAGAGAACAAAGGATTACATAAGCAGGTGTCTGTCTTTCAAGGCCTCAGATGGGTTTTATCATTTTAAAGGGGGAGAGGCAGTGAATTCACAGAGGCCTGGGGCATTTCAACAGCTGTCAGCCTTGGGCTATTGTGAGTTTCAGATGTCTCCACACCAGGAAGAGGAGCGGTCAGGAGAGACCTGGCCTAGACAGGCCTCAGTATGGCTGCCCACATCAGTTTATCTGTAAACTGTCCAGAACTATGGAATAGGAGCACTTTTTTTTTTTTTTTGGAGAGATTTTTGCTACAGGGTGTGTCCACTTGCCAGAGACAAAGAGAGACAGAGAGACAGAAAGTGAGAAATCACTCCCCAGGGGGGATGATCATTCCACAACCCCTTCTCCTCCATTCTCCTTTTGAAATCATGGGCACATATGCATATGTGCCTGGCATGAGTTTAAGCCACCATGTCAGGGACTCGAACTGTGGTTGACTACATGGGAGTCGAGCGACATAGCCATTACTCTAACTGCTGGTCCCAGGAGCAAAAATTTTGATATTGAAAGTAACTGTGCAAAAATGTAAAACAATAAACAAATAAAATTTTAAAAATGGAACTCTGAACATTCATAGTAACAAACAAAATGAGATGTAATAAAAATAGACAATCATTTACAAGAAATGAGAAAATTATTTCAAGACATAGAAGAGGAATTCCATAAAAAGATAGAAATGATAAAAAAACTTTTAGAAATGAAGAATGCAGTAGGACAAATTTAAATATCCCTAGAAAGAATTAACAGCAAATTGGGCTGTGCACAAGATAAAAGTTCTGATCTTGAAGACAAAGTCTCCAACATAAACCAAACCATCAAAAAAATGGAAAAAAATGAGGACTAAATGTGGGAAATTCTAGACCTCATGAAAGTCCCAAATATCCATATAACGGGTATTTCAGAAAGTGAAGAAAATGCTAAAAGCATGTGAAATCTTTTATAAAATTCTATCTGAAATTTTCTAAAATCTAGAGAAATGTGCAGAAGATAAGACCCAAGAAATGAAAATGTTCTCCAAGTAGAATCAATATAAAAATATCTTTCCCTGGTATATTATAGCCAGATTGCTAAAAATCAAAGATAAAAGCAATGCTCTTAAAATGGCAAGATAGAAATATCAAGTTACTTATAAAGGTTACCCTATTAAGCTAACATCAGACTTCTCAACTGAAACAATACAGACAAGGAAAGAATGGGAAGATTTATTCAAAGTATTAAAAGAAGAACAATTTTAACCAAGAAGGCCATGTCCAGCAAGATTATCCTTTAAATGAGAAGAACAAATAAAAGTATTCTTAGCTAAACAAAAACTGACAGAATTCATCATACAAGATCAGCTCTACAAGAAGTAGTGAGGGGAGTATTGTATCAGGAAAACTAAAGAGAGACAAATAGAAATCAGACAACAAATAACTGAGAAAATGGCTAACAACATGACAGGGATAGGTCGTCAAATATCAATAATAATGTTGAATATTAATGGATTAAATTCTTCTATTAAAAGACAAGACTGGCTCAATAGATACAAAAACAGGTGTCATCTATATGCTGCTTACAAGAAACACACCTCGCTGATAAGAAAATACATAGACTGAAAGTGAAGGGCTGGACAAAGATATTTCATGCGAATAGAAACTAAAAACATGCTAGGTTGTAATACTGATATTAGACAAAACAGCCTTTAAGATGAAAGATGTAAGAAGGGACAGGAAGGACATTATATACTACTAAAAGGACTTGTTCATGAAAAAGATATAACAGTTTTAAATATCAATGAACCTAATATGGTACCACCTAAATACATCCGAGAGAGACTGTTAGATCTCAGGGGAAAGAAAGACTGCAACACTGTAATCATTGAGGATCTGAACACCCCACTGTTTCTTCTTGGACAGGTCATCAAGACAAACAAAGAGATACAAGATTTAAAATGAGACTATACAGGAAATGGACTTGACAGACACCTACAGAATATTTTTATCCAAAACCCAAAAATATATATTTTTCTCACACCCACGTGGAACATTTTCAAAGATTGACCACATGATAGAGTACAAAACAAGCCTTTATAAATTCAAATATATAGAAACTGTAACCGGAATCTTTTTTGACCATGATGGACTCAAACTTTAAGTCAGCTACAGAAAGAACCCTTTAAAATTCATAAACACATAGAAACTAAGCAACCTACTCCGGGATAATGTCACAACTACAAAAGAAATTAAGACTGAAATAAAAAGGTTCATAGAAACCAGTGATAGCAAATAACCTATAAGACACAGAAAAAGCATTCATATGGGGGAAGTTCGTATTAATTAGTGCCCAGAATTAAAAAGCAGAAAGGTAGCAAACAATCTAATGACACAACTCAGGGAACTGGAAAAACAATAAAAAGACCCCCTCCCCCCAAAAAAAATAATTCAGGAGAAAAGAAATAATAAAGATCCAAGCAGAAATAAATGAAATAGAGAATAAAAGAAGTATACAAAAATAAACAAATCCAATGGATGGTTCTTTGAGAAAATAAACAAAATTGATTAGCTAGATTAATCAGGAACAGAGAAAGAAATGAAATAAATCAAATTAGCAAGGAAACAGGCATTATTACAATGAACAGAACAGAAATAAGAAGCATGGCTAGTGAATACTATGAACAATTATATGCCTACAAATAAGAAAACCTATATGCTATTTCTGGACATGTAAACTTACCAAGACTGAACCAAGAAAAAATAGAAATTCTGTATAGACCCTCCCTAACAAGGAATATTACTGAATTCATAATAAATAGTCCCACAGCAAAGAAGAGTCCAGGGCCTGATGGCTTTACCTCTGAATTGTAAAAATCTTTTAAAGAAGAACTAGCTCCAATTCTCCTCAAAATAGTTCTAAAGATCAAAAAGAAAAAACTCTCCCAAATTCATTCTATAAACCCTCCATCATACTAATTCAAAAAACAGACAAGAACATAAAAAAAGAAAACTTCAGACCAATATTCCTGATGAATAAGGAGACAAAAATTCTCAAAAAGATACTAGCAAATCGTATTTAACAATGCTTTAAAAAAGATAATACACCATGACCAAGTACGCTTTATTTCAGGGATGAAAGGATGGTTTAACACATGCAAAACAATACATGTAATACACATGTATCACATTAACAAAAGGAAAGATAAAATCCATGTGATTAGATCAATTAATGCAGAAAAAGCATTAACAGAAAACAGAAAAGTGAAATTATCTTTATTTTCAGATGATATGATGTTATGCTTAGAAAACCCAAAAGAATCCACAAGAAAACTTTTGGAAGTAATAAGTGATTACAGTACAGTGTCAGGATATAAAATCAACATACAAAAATTATAGCATTTTTGTACACCAACAATGAACAAACTAAGGTAGAAATGAAGAAAGAAATCTCATTTACAATAGCCACAAAACAAACAAGATATCTAGGATTAAACCTTATCAAAGATGTAAAAGATCTCTACAAGAAAACTATGAAGCACTTGAAAAAAAATTTTTAAATGATACAAAAAAAGTGGAAAAAACCCATGTTCATGGATTGGAAGAATTAATACAAATGAGATGTCAATCCTATCCAAATTAATCTAGAAGTTCACTGCAACACCAATCAACGTTATTCCTCACAGAAATAGAAAAAAAGTCATAAAATTTGTCTGGAATCATACTAGGCCCCATATCACCAAAGCAATATGTACAAGGGGAAAAAGTAGAGGCATCTCACTTCCTGACCTCAAAATATATTACAAAGCCGTAATAATTAAAACACGGTGGTATTGGCACAAAAACAGACAGGTAGACAGACCAATGGAAAAGAACTGAGAACTCCCAAATAAACCCCAAACATACAGTGAACTGATCTTGACAAATAGACCCAGACAATCCAATGGCAAAAAGAAAATCTCTTCATTATATGGTGCTAGGAGAACTAGATACGTATCTGCAGAAGAATGAAATGGGACCCTTATCTCTCAACACTAACACAAATCAATTCAAAATGGATGGAGGACTTAAGCATTAAACATTGAAGTATAAAACTACTTAGGGAAAACTTTTGGAGACCTTGGAGTAGAGAAAGACCTGCTAAAGAAGACCCCCAAAGCACAGGCAACAGTTTCCAAAATGGAGAAATAACACTCTATTAGTCTGAGAAGCTTCTACTCAGTGAAAGAAACAATAATTAGAGTGAGGAGTCAATCCTCAGAGTCGAAATATTTGCAAACTACATCTAAGATAAGGGACTGATAACCAGAATCTACAGGGAACTCAAGTAGCTTACTCACACACACACACAAATATAATTAATCAAATTAAAATATGGGATAATGAGCTGAACAGGCAGCTCTCTAAGGAAGACATATGAACAGTCAAAAAGCATATAAAAACATGTTCAACATCTCTTATCATAAGGGAAACACAAATAAAAACCACAATAAAACCCCTCTTAGCCCCACTTGGAATGGCTCAAATTAAAAAAAAAAAGATGTCTTGGTGAGTCTGTGGTGTAAAGGGAACTCTCCTACACTTATGGTGAAAATGTAAATTAGTACAACCATTCTAGAGAACAATATGGAAATTCCTTAGAAACCTACAAATAGTACTATTGTATGACCCAGTGATTCCACTCTTAGGTATTTACCGAAAGGATAGGAAAACTCTCTGTCAGAAAAACACTTGCACACCCATGTTTATTGTAGCATTATTTACAATTGCTAGGAATCAACCCAAATGTCGAAAAACAGACAAGTGGACTGAAAAAAAAATGTAGCATATGTACTCTATGGACTACTCAGCCATAAAAAAAAAAATTAGACCTGTATGTTTGATACAAAGTGGATAAATATGGAAAACTTAATGCTAAACAAAACAAGCCAGAGTATGAAAACCAAAATTTTTATGTCCCACTGGAGACAGTGTGGCAGGAGGATGGGAGAAGGGAATAGTGTAAGGAAGAAAATCAGGAAGAAAAAAAGAGAGAAGCAATACATTTGTGGGACTCAGAAATGGTTTATTACCTATTGATGATAACATGTATAGTATTCTCTACTGAACTTGTCTGAGATATGTTTCATGTTGGCTAAATTCTCTTCACAAGCCAAATGTTGTATAGCAATCAAATGTTTAAAAAAATTTTTTTAATTAAAAAAACTAAAAATCCTTTAAACCTAAACAAATTTGTATGTTCCAAATTAATATATACCAGATGCCTGTAATCTATAGCAGAAATTGAAAGATTGTAAGGTACATTGGTAGGGAAGCAACTGTAGATAGTAGCAGTAGTTAGGATGGGGTAATATGGGGGTGAGTAATAGGGGGAGATAGAGAGCTAAACAGTTAAAAAAATACATTTAGTTGACACAAAAATGAAAAATTATTTGGTAATGATAATGAGTATGGTAATGTCTTTGTCTTGACTGATATACACTATATTCATGCTGGGAAAAGCCATGTTGCATACTGTAAAGATGTTTGGTGATTAAATGTAAATAATAAACAAAAAATAATTTTTTAAAAAGGAAATATAAAATCAACTTAGTAATCCATCAATAAATATTTCTGATTCTTTTGTACTATACTATACAGTATTTATAAAGGATGTGACAATATAAAAATGTCCCTGAGACACATTGTTTTTGTTGGTTTCTTTTGTTGGAGAGGTTTTTCTTATAGAGCACATGCACTTGTTAGAAAGAGAGAGAGAGATAGAGAGACAGAAAGTGAGAGCTCTCCACGCAGGGAGGATGGCCACATCACCATCCCTTCTACATTCTCCTCTCACAATCTTGGGTACATGGTTGGCATGAGTTTTAAACCACCGGGTCTGGGACTTGAACTGCTGTCAACTACATGGGAGTCCAGTGATATAGCCATTACACCAATTGCTGGTCCCAAGACTATACTTATATAGCTGTTCATGTCTGTGTTTGGAGGGAGTGGGAGAAGAGACAGAGAGAAAGAGACAGGGGAGAAGGAGATAGCTAGAGAAAAGAAAATATTTGGAAAGATGGGTTAGTGTTTAACACTGTTGTAGTAGTATTTTACAAAAAGCTTGTATCTGTATGCAGTCATGTGTGTACAAAAATGTTTTGGCCATGATAGACCACGTATTCAATGTTGGTCTCCTAGATTACAGTGGAGCTTTGTAGTTGTAGATGCCATGGCATAACACATTACTCACGTGTTTGCTGTGATACCGGTGTAAACAAACCTATTGTACTGCCTGTCATATAAAGTAGATGCAGTTATGTACAGTATGTAATACTCAATAATGACAATAACCAATAATGTTATCAAAAGCAACAAGATACAGATAAAGAAGGAGACATGGGGCCATGGTGGTGAAGGCACTGGATTCCCACATGGCCAACCACAGTTTGAGTTCTGGAACTGGAGGCATTCTTCTTTGAGTTGCCTTTCTTTCTCTCTGACTCTCTGGTCAGATTAATACTACTACTAATAATAATAATAACAACAAATGGAATTAAGTAAAAAATAATTCTTTTAAAAAAGTGACATTTCCGTTTTGATGTAAATAACACAGTGACCAGGTACCTTTTTTTTTTTTTTTTAAGAAATTTTTGCTATATTGTATGTTTGGTCATCAGAGAGATAGAGACAGATAGAATGTGATAAATAATCCTCCAGGAGGAATGGCCATGATGAAATCCCTCTTCTTCCATTTTCCTCTTGGGATTTTGTGCACACAAGCCCATGACTCAGCATGATTTCCAAGCCATCAGGCCTAGGCCTTAAACCACAGTCAGCCATGTAAAAATTCAACACCTTAAACACTATGCCACCTGCTAGACTGGCAGTGGCCTACTATTACTGATTAGTAGCTTTTTTTTTGCACTCACCAGACAGACAGAAAGCGAGAAATCGCCCCCTAGGGGGGATGGCCACGCTGCAATCCCTTCTCCTCCATTCTCTTCTCAGGATCTTGGGCACGCATGCACATGTGTCCGGCATGAGTTTTAAGCCACCGGGTCTGGTATGTGAACTGCGGTAGACTACGTGGGAGTCCAGTGACATAGCCATTACGCTAACTGTTGGTCCTCTGATTAGTAGCTTTTTTGAGATAAGCTATCAACTCTGCTTTTTCTGACTTCTTTTTAATGCTAGTGAAGATAATTTTTGTTCCAGGGATTTACTCCCTGGGATTCTCCACATACTCCATTACTGTATCCTCTCCCCAGGTGAGGAATGCCTTTGTTCTTGATGGTGTCTGTGTAAGAGAATCTAGGGGCCTGACCTGTTTTATGCCCAAACAGACCACTGGGATTAGGGCCAGTTTTGTGCTTATCTCCCTTTTCCATGGTGTGGCACTGAGCACACT
The DNA here is from genome assembly GCF_000334495.1 of Tupaia belangeri chinensis. Classification (NCBI taxonomy): domain Eukaryota; kingdom Metazoa; phylum Chordata; class Mammalia; order Scandentia; family Tupaiidae; genus Tupaia; species Tupaia belangeri. Next base: position 287,889 of record NW_006198567.1, on the reverse strand, counting down.
TTGAACAAAAATCTTTCTACCTAGGACCAGCAGGTAGTGTAGTGGTTAAGACACTGGACTCTCATGTAGCTGACTGCAGTTAAAATCCTAGATTCAGCAGGTTTAAAATTATGTTGAATGTGCTTTCATCATGTGTCCAAAATACCAAGAGGAGAATGGAGGAGAACTGAATACCTATGGCCATCCCCCCTAGGGCAATTTTATTTTTCTTCTCTCTCTCTTTCTCCCTCCCTAGAGAGAACACATGCCCTATAGCAAAAATGGAGAAAATCAAAAAACCAAAAGTAGGGTCTTGTTAACTCTTGATCCTCCTGCTTTCTCCTCTGAAGTAGTTACTGAACTTTTCTAGTTAGAAAAACAGAGTCCTCCCAAAGAAAATTGGTAATACACTTGGACAGATAGTACTTCATGTAGGATATTTCAAAATGTTCAATAAAATGTACAAAATATGTTAAACATCTTTAGTAAATAGGACAATGCAAAATAAGACCATATCAAATAAACATAATTAAACAGCATCACTCAACAAGTCAAACAACTGTACTCTTAGAACCAAAATTAGAGTGTCACTTTCCTACATTTTGGAAAGCTGGCTTTTGAAGACACATAATAACCCCTCAAACACACACCATAAGCATAAACTGAAATAAATACACACACAGTAGTACTAAGAGCTCACAGAAACATTAATCCAAACATCTGAAACCTAAGGGAAGAAGGCAAAAAGAGGTCATTAAAGAAGAGATGAATGAGAAAGTGTAAGGGAAAGCATTTCTAGGAGTGAGCCATATTTTATGTATTATACGTTAAATTTAGGAAACACTGTAAAACACAACAAAAATTATATGAAGATGGTATATATATATGATGTTATATATGGTATTCATATTTTGGTTTGGGTTCTTTTATTTTTTAATTTGCTATAGGGTATACACCAATCTGAGAAACACAGAGAGAAAGAAAACAATGGGAAAGCAACTCCACCAGGGAAGATGATCACACCACAATCTTTTCTCATCCATTTTTCTCAGAATACTGGACACATATGAACATTCCCCCATTGTGTTTTTCAAGACATGAATCAGGGATTTGAATTGTGCATCCAGCCACCTTAACCACCACACCACCTGGCTGGCTCTCCACAAGTTTCTAAAAAGAAAAATGTATGTAAAATATATGAGAAAAAAAATTTTTTTCAGAGGGCATAAAAAGACTTGATTGTATGTAATATGAATAGATAAGGAAAAGTCATCTTTACAAAATGACCAATTTCCCAAAACTCATCTACAAATTTAATGACTTCCCATCAAAATTTCAATGTTTTCATAGAAAAAATACCAAAAATACTTTGTTTATCTAAACATCAAATATACATTTCCATATAATCAGCCAAACAATTTCTGAATTAAAGAAATGAGAGTAACTTCCAATACATAATATTACCTGACAGTAACAACCATTATGAACCTATAATACAACAATAATAGACAAATTCCAAGGGATTTTAATATAAACAAATTACACTGACAAATTTATATTGAAATAGGATTTGTTGTAAAGAAAAAAAATTCCTTGACACATCTTTTTTTTTTTGTTGTTGCCTTTCAAAAACTAGAGGAGCCAATAGGTAGCATGGTGATTAAGACTTTTACATGACCTACTGTGGCCTTTTACATGGCCAACTGTGGTTTGAATCCTAGACTTGGTGCCTTGTTTACTCGCTTTTCTTTTTCCTCTCTCTCTGTCTCTCTCTGATTGAATTTTAAAATAACAAAAACATGGGGCTGGTAAGTGGTATGGTAGTTGGGGAACTAGACTACTGCATGACTAACTGTGGTTCAAGTCCCAGAACTGGTGGCTTTTTCTTTAACTTTGTGTCTCTCTTTCACTTTGTCTCTCTCTGGTGAGAGCAGGTGCTCTAAAACAAAATTCAAAATCATAACAATTAATAAAATAAGATAAATAATTCTACATTAAAGAAAGAAACCTTGGGTTCTTCAGGTGGTGTGATGGTTAATGCAGGCATTGGATCCCACATGGTCGACTGAGTGTTTTGATTTGCCGACCTTTTATCTTGAAAAAACATGCTGGGCATATGCACATCTGTGCCCTCCTATCTCCAATGGTTATTATATGGATCAAATAGGCAACAAATATAAAATATTTTCATAATTTATTATTGAATGTAAAATGAAAGTATTATTAATTATACTGTACTTCTAATAAATACAAATAAATTTAAGTTATGTTTTCTACAATTAAGTAAAGCATTTGTATAATATAAAAAGCTCTTTTCTAAACAGACAATCCATAATTTATTCAATAGGATACATTTCTACAGTCTGAAATTATTGGCTCAAAAACCCAAAGGTTAATTATATTTTAATGTAAAGAGAGCCCTCTTAAGCAAGGATTTTTTTTTGTAGTTATATGTAATTATCTACCATTTCTTTCTACACTTGACTAGAGAAGCTATATTTTTCAGGGAAATATATATATATATATATATATATATTTATATATATATATAAAATTTTCCCCAATGGAGAACTTTACATTTTCCATCTGTCAAATGTTTTCTCTCTTTGCACCTCACACTCACCCTCTAGCACCCACTTTCTACCCTCCACTCACCCTCCTTACCTTCTACAGCCATCCTCCCCACCATCACATCTTCAGATTTCTGCCATAGAGAGCAGACACTCAAAGTACAAACTGAATTGGAATATCCAATGTATATCCTTCAGAATCTGGCTCACTTTGCTCAACATTAAATCATCTATGTTCATCCATTTTGAGTTAGATGATAGGATCTCATTGTTTCTTGTAGCCATATAATATGCCATAGTGTGTGTGTGTGTGTGTGTGTGTGTGTGTGTGTGTGTGTGTATGCCAAAGTTTTTCAAACCAGTCATCAATATTTGAACACTTAAGTTGGCTTAATGTTTTAGCAATTATGAGTAATGCTGCAATAAACATGAATGTGCAAATGCTTTCTGATTCAGTGTTTTCTCTATTCTTTTGATAAATACCAAGAAGTGGGTTTAATGAGTCAGAGAGTCATACTATTTGTAGACTTTTGAGAAACCTCCATATTGTTTTCCACAGAGTTTTTACTAATTTAATTTCCACCAACAGTGGAAGAGGGTTCCCTTTTTAAAAATTTAATTTAATTATTTTTAAACTTTAAGGCTTTCACCATAGTTCACATGTGCTTCCTGGAGAGAGACAAAAGGACACTGAAAGTGGAAAATCACCACTAAGTGGGGATGGCCATGACACAATGCCTTCTTCTTCATCTTCCTCTTAGAATTTTGGGCATGTGCACAGATGTGCCACATATCATTTAAAAGCCACCAGCTCTGGGGTTATGGGAGTCCAGTGCCTTAACTACTACACCATTTACTGACCTCTAAGAGGATTTCTTTCTACCACAGCCTCACAACACTTGTTCTTTAGTTTTTTGATTCTAGCTCTTCTAACTGAAGTTAAATGGTATCTCATGCTGTTGTTTTTTTAAAAATAGCTATTTAATTGTATTTATTATTATTATTTTAACTTATCATAGGGCACATGTTCTTAACAGAGAGAGAGAAACAGGTTAAGTGAGAAAGTAAAATGCCACGTACGGATCTTGAGTCACAGTTGGCCATGTGGGAGTCCAGTGCCCTAACGACCATACCACCTGCTTGTCTCATCACATTTTGTTTGATTTTTTTAGAGAGTTTTTTTCTGTATGTGCACCCACCAGAGAGACAGAGAGAGATAGACATATAGAAAGGAAGAAATCACTCCCTGAGGGGATGACCACACCGTAATCCCAACTCCTTCACTGTCCCCTCGAGACTTTGGGCATGCACACACATGCACATGCCCAGTGTGACCTTGAAGCCACTGAGTCTTGGAAACTGTGGTCATCCTCTTGAAAATTCCAGAGCCTTAACCACTTAGCCCCACTCATTTTGGTTTTAAGTTGCATTTTCCTAATGACATGAGAATTTAAAAAATTTTTATATGCCTTTTGGTCATTCATTGAAATCATTTGCCCATTTTTTAATTGACTTACTATAGAGCTCAGAAAGCCATGTAGTGATCACAGGTTGTTACATTGAAAGGATACACATGAAGATTAGCAAAGGGAAAGGTGCTTAGACTGAAGTCCAGGAGAAACCAGGGCAACCTGCCAGGTGGCCCCTCCTAGGGGTGTTGCATAGACACTTGTTTAATTTTTCCACCAACAATAATCATTATTTTTTTTAGTGCATGAGCTGCTTGGGTTTTTGTATATTCTGGATATGAATCCCTTGTCTGAAGAATAATTTACAAGTACTTTCTCCCTTCAGAGGACTGTCTTTTTGCTCTAATTTTTGTTTCCTTTGCTGTGTGAAAGATTTTTAGCTCAATGGTTCCCATTTGTCTATTTTTGGGACTATTGTTTATGCTATATATAGGGTTCTTATTCAAGAAATTTTTTTTGAGAGGTTTTTGCTATAGGGCTTGTGTGCTCACCAGAAAGACAGAGAGACAGAGAGATCAAAAGCAAGAAATCACTCCCCAGGGGGGTAGCCATACCTCAATCCTTTCTCCTCCATTCTCCTCTTGGAACCTTGGGCACGCATGCACACTTGCCCAGCGTGAGTTTAAGACAATGGGTCTGGTACCAAACCATAGCTGACTAATGGGAATCCACTGACATGGCCATTACGCCAACTGCTGGTCCCATCAAAAAATCTTGCCTAACAATATCTTTAAAGGTTTCCCCTACATTTTCTACTACTAGTTTTGTAGTTTGAGGCTTTATATTTAAATCTTTGATTTTTGTTAATGGTAGAGATAGAATCCAGTTTCATATTTCTACAGGTGGATATTGTTTTTCTAGCACTATTTGCTGAAAAGACTTCTTTTTCTCTACTACATTGTCTTGTACTATTTGTTGGAGATCAAGTGACTGTATGATTTTGAGTTTCTTTTTAATTGACATTTTTCTTATGACATTATGTCAAACAACTTTTATATAGTTATTAGAAACCCATTTAAGGTAAAGTATCTTTCAAATATTTTGCCTGTTTTAGGGGCCAGTAAGTGGTATGATGGCTAAGGCACTGGATTCCCATATGGCCAACTGTGGTTCAAGTCCCAGAACTGGAAGGTTGAAAAATAAAACTGGATATATGTACATGAGTGACCAAAATCCTAAGAAGAGAATGGATTGTGGCATGGCCATTCACTCTAGGGGGAGACTTATGACTTTCTCTCTCTGTTTCTCTCTAGCAAGGCCACACACCCTATGAAAACAACAACAACAACAACAAGTAAAGCCATGAAATGAGTAGAGTCCATCTTGTTAGTGGCAGAGTTGGGACCTGGGCCCACCTGAAATATGTCCTGGAAGCTGACTGTGAAAAGCACCTCCAAGGAAATTTTACAACTCTCACTCTAAAAACACAACGTGGCTGCTGCCTAAGTGTTTGTCTAGGGAGTAAAAGTCAAGATAATTAACCCATGGGGGCCAGGAGCCAACCAGGTTTCTGAGCCTCTAGCAGTGGTTCCTTGTCTCTCAGAATTGGGGATCCTTTCTTTGAATATTTGCAACATTTTAAGTTTTATCTGCTTGGAAGATCAAGCAGATGTTTGAACCAGAGTACAAAAATAAAAATAAAAATAAAAGAAAGAAAAAGAAAGAAAATAATTGTAATAGAGGTTTATTTGCTGAGGTGGGTTTGAGGGTGGTGTTAGAAGAAATAGAAGTATTCTGAAGCTTACAGTTGTATAATTATAAACATCACTTTAGGCCTGCAGATGGCATGGAGGTTAAGACAGCTGGATGCCATATGAGCAATTCTGGGGTTTGAGTTCTGGACATGGCAGCTTGAGAATCACACCAGGTGCATGTGCATGTGTGTCCAAAACTGAAAAGAGAATGGAGGAGAAGAAATTGTAGCATGTCCAACCCATGTGAGAGGTGTTTTCTCACTTTCTCTTTCTTTGTTTCTCTCTGGTACAAGCAAAAGCCCTAAACAAACAAACAAACAAACAAACAAACATAAACCTTTTAATTATTGTATTTATAACTGTTTGCAGTTCATTGGTTGGTTGCAATCATATTTGGACCTGTTATTGATAGTTCTCAGAATCCTTGTGAGTGAGAACTGACAATTCCTTTTGACAACAGGAGCCAGAAGTGCCAGAGGCTTCAGGAAGCAGTACACTCCCAATGTAGGCTCTTCAGGAGCCTTTTTGTGGTATGGTCATGGCCCATGGAATACTCAGAGACAAAGAGAGCCCAAAAGAGATCCAAGTGAACACAGCTCTATTCCAACTGGCAGGACAGAGTTATTGCTGAAAGGCAGGGTCACACATGGAGCCCTTGGAATGTCTTGCATTGCTTTTACCATCTAGGGCCTCATTTTCTCTTTAAAGGGAAACTATGAAAAAAAAAGAGAGAACCAGAAATTCTACTACTGGGTGCCATACACATTGATTTCTGGGTGTTCCTGTGTGATTGGCCCACACTGGCCAGTTTGCTTCCTGAAGTGGAGGGGTAGGCATTATGTGCTGATGGCCTGCCCTGGTGCCTCTTACCCAGACCAGGAGAGCAGTGATGATGGCTCCCCCATGTATCTACAGGGCTAATAAAGGCCTGGCAGATTCCTTGCTGCTGGTATTCTTCATCACTGTGAAGAAAACACACCCATCCATGCCACAGAGCTGTTGTCCCTATTTTTCTTGACTGGAGTTTTTTCACCAGTTGCTGGTGGTATGAAAACTTCTAAACAAGATGCTGTCAGTCCACCTTAGAACTGCCATCCCCAAATCAAAAAGCTTGTTTTCATTCAAGAGCTGTCATAGGACACAGCCATGTAGTGAGTTATGCTTATTTTGCCAATACCATTGGGGAACTTAAGTTTCCCAAGACCATCCCAGGCTGAAATATTTACTAAGACTATAGAGCTCAGGAAGCCTGTGTAGTGATCACAGGTTGTTACAGTGAAAGGGTACACATGAAGATCAGCAAAGGGAAAGGTGCTTAGACTGAAGTCCAGGAGAAACCAGGGCAAGCTTCCAGGTGTCTCCTCCCAGGGGAGCTGCACAGACACTTGTTTAATTTTTTCAGCAACAATGAGTGACAGCATGTGCAATGTATTGCCAACTCAGGAAACTCACTCAAGTCTTGGTGTCAGGATTTCTGTGAGACCTGGCCTTGGGATCATATAAATCCATGGGTCAGGCAGTGGCCTGTGACTGTCTCTAGGCTCCAGAGTCCAAATAGCTACAGTGTGGCCCAGAGCCTCCAGTATAAAGAAACATGACCAGGCAGAATATTCTAAGAACTTGGAAGTGGTCTGCCAGGAACTAGTCTTTCAGAAATCAGGCCTCCATGTACTCTGCCATGTGGGATCCAGCCACCTTAGCCACCATGGCACCTGGCTGGCCTGAAAAGAAACATTTTTAAAGCTTATTTATTTATATGCTTTATGGACAAGGGAGACTGAGAGACACAGAAAGATAGAGACCATACCCACACCAGGATCTTGATGGCATGATTCACTACCATTCCCCAACCAGCCCCATATGAGGGGCACACATGAACCCAGTGTGCTCATGGAAGTCTTTGGATATGAAGCAAAACACTCCCACAGGAGTCAGTCTTGCAGAGAATCACATTTACCACTATGCCACCATATGGACCTGAAAATAAATATTTTAATGATCCCAGTGTGCTCATGGAAGTCTTTGGATATGAAGCAAAACACTCCCACAGGAGTCAGTCTTGCAGAGAATCACATTTACCACTATGCCACTTATGGACCTGATAATAAATATTTTATAAATGATACTCATTCAAGTCAGGCTGGCAGATTCTGAATTAGAAACACAGATGGAAATGTTAGAGCAAGAAAACTCTTTAAAGCATAGTAATAAACATGAGCTAGTTTAGTACTAGCTCTCATATGGGAGGTTCTTGTTTCATATCCACAGACCCCCATGAGCACACTGGGTTCATGTGTGCCCCTCATATGGGGCTGGTTAGGGCTGGGAGTGAATCATGGCATCAAGATCCTGGTGTGGGTGTTGTCTCTATCTTTCTGTGTCTCTCAGTCTTTTTAAATTTTTAATTGCTTTGAGTAATGGGTTGCAGACCAGGGCCACCCTTTCACATAGTCCCCTACTGTTTGTTAGGAATTTTTAATGGCCTGGGCCTAAAGGCAAGATAAATACATAGTTCAAACAAGAAAATTATTCACATTTTCATCTCTCTCCTACCAAGACTTGTTTATGGTATGTAAAAGTCTTTCCTATACCCCTGTCCTTCAATAGAACTGAATTTTGTAGCCCTCTTAGATTGACTTAGAAAGACACACACTCATTCAAGATTCTCTGAAAGTTTACTCAATAATAGCTTCACACAACACAACTCCAGTGTTGTAAAAGTGGCAACATTATGGAACAATGGTTCAACATTTTCTTTAAGTTTATTTATTCATTTTATTGCAAAGGGAGAGAAGGAAAATAGAGTGAGAAAGCACACACACACACCACCAATAGCAAGATCTTGTCACTGCATGATGTCCCCCTGGGTTCCAGGCCAACATAGTCACTGAAGCACCCCAAAGAACATCCTACATTCTGAGATTCAGGATCTGAAACTCAGAACTTCCCAGGTTCCCATGTGGCTTCTTATCTCACAGTGGTGCTCTAGTGACTACATAAATGTGGCAGGGTGCAATTCAACTTTTGGTTTCATGAAACAAAAGCAGAATCCTTAAGAGGTCTCAAATAATTGACCTCTGCAGGGTCTTGTGATTTTACAGTCCAAGACCATAATAGTTTCTGTCACTAAGTGCTGCACATTTTTTCTAGAAGTATTCATTTATTTCTTTTGTAATCATTATTGTTATTTTTCAATTTACTATAGGGTACATATTTTCATTAGGGAGAGAGACACACATATACAAATATGTGTGTGTGCATACACGTGCGTGCACACAAACACACACACACACCACACACACACACACACACACACACACACAAAGGAAAATGAGAAAGCAAGCCACTAAGTCTGGGACTCGAACCATGGTTGACCATGCCGAAGCCTGGTGCCTTAACCACCACACCACCTGCTGGGCTGATGAAGTGCTATACTTTAATCCACATGACCAGCTGTTTATCTCAGATAATCCCTTCTATCAGGGAATATTTGGGAACACAATAGTGATCTTGGCACTTTCCACCCTTGACTCACATGAGCTGATACAGAGGCAGATTACGCAGGGCAAGACATGTCAGGAAACTTCACATTAGTTATGACTGTGATCAAGCCAGCAGGTGGCATAGTGGAGATGGCTTTGATGCAATGCTACTCAAAGGTCACAGCTCAATAGACCACACTTTATGAAGAGCTTCAGATTGGCATGTTCAAGCCTCATTTCTCTACTTTTCTTGTTAGGTCCTCCAGTGTCACTGTTAGTCACAACAGAATCTCAAAGCATGATGCCACCTTCTAGGTGTTAACAAAGCCCTTTTTGTTTGTTTGTTTTTGTTTTTTTGTTTTGTTTTGTTTTTTGTTTGTTTGTTTTTTAATTTCCCAGAGGGAACATGAACTCATCAGAGAGATGGAAAGTAAGAAAGCACCCCATGTGGAATGGTCACACTACAAACCTTTCTCTTCCACCTGTTCAACCTTACTGGATTTGGAACATGAACACCCATTGACCCATTGTGTCTCTCAAGACATCAGGTATGGAACTCAAAACATAGGATTGGCTTGGTGGGATCCAGCTGCCTAAGCCACTAGGTCTTGGTCTGGCCTGCACCTGTCATTTAATTGTAAGTTGGGAAAGTGGTAACTGAGAGCCAGGAGCAGAGGACCCTTGTCCTGCCAACTGTGCCTTGAAGGGGTGATGTGATGAAAGTCTGCACTCCACTGTGCTCCTCCTGCTTCTCCCACTCACACAGTGAAGAGATGTGCCTAGATTGGTGCTTCTACATTTTCATTCACTAAATAGAAATTCTTCTAAAAAATACTCTTCAGAGTGTCAGTATGCACAACAGGTAAATAAGGTTGAGAATGAACATGTGATGGTTGGATGAAAGGGCTCGAATCCTGTTGTTTAATTCTGTTTCCTCCTCACAAGTGCTTCTGACCCCTTTGTTCTTTGTACCCAAAACCACTACCTAAGGTTTGTGTGGGCTTCTTGTGGCAGTCTAGAATTACCAGTCTAGGTGAAGCTGAAATAGTTTTCTTTCTTTCTTTCTTTCTTACTCCTTTCTTTCTTTCTTTTTTATTTTTTTTTGAGTTTTTCCCTGTAGGGCATATGTGCTCACCAGAAAGACAGAGAGAGAAACAGAGATAGAACATGAGAAATTCTAGAGAGACAGAACGTGAGAAATTCTCCCCCAGGGGGAAAGGCCAGGCTGCAATCCCTTTTCCTCCATTCTCCTCTTGGGATCTTGGGCACGCACGCACATATGCCTGCCATGAGTTTAAACCCCCAGGTCTGGTACTTGACCCTCAGTCAACTACATGGGAGTCCAGCTACATAGCCATTACACCAACTGCTTGTCCTATCTGTACTTATTTCTCATATTTGGCTCTTTTCTTTTTCACATGGAAGCACTCTGAGGTTTGGTCCCTGTTTTCACAGGTGTATAGAGGTTTAGAAGTGAGTTTGTTTGCATTTTACATGTGGACAAAATGGCTTAAAATATGGTAGTGATCATGTTACTGGTTTTCTGCCCTACTTGTAGCCCATCTAGTTAACATATTACTTTGTTATATTCTCATTTGTGCTTTTTTTTTTCACTTGATAGTAATTTTTTTTTCTTGCTATAGGGCATACACACCAGAAAGATAGAGAAAGGTAGAAGTGAAAAATCTACCCCCGGAGGAATTGGTCATGCTGCAATCTCTTTTCCTCTGTTTTTACTCTCAGGACTTTGGGCATGTATGCAGCATGGTTTTCAACCTGTCTCATCTAGGACTCAAATCATGAGGTTGGCCATGTGGAATCCACTGTGTAACCTTCACACCACTTGCTGTATCCATACTACCCTCTTTTAGCAATAAAGTTCAGTATTGAATAGATTTCCTATTTCCTTAGGGTTAGCAAAATTTACAGAATCAAAGATCTTCATTTCTATAGGACAGTAAAACCCTAGTGAATATTAATGTGTATTCTATTTCTAGAAGAATTATTAATTTATTATAATTATTATTTTAATTTGACCAGAAAGATACAGAGAGAGGAAAAGTGAGAAAGCAAGCTCCTAGGTCTAGGATGTAAGCCACGCTCAGCCATGTGCAAAACCAGTGCCCTAATTACTTAAAAGATGACTTTATTATGGAGATTTGATAAATACTACACATTTAATGTAGTATTACTTAAAAGATGACTTTCTTATGGAGATTTGACAAATACTACATATTTCTTTACTGGGAATTTACAATATATTTATTATATTAAAACCCCTAAGAAACTCTTGAGTAGCATGTATTCACCTTGTTTAACTCAAATTTCTACATATAAGTCACATACCATATAACAATGTATTTATAGCTTGTAAATACATTGTAAAATGTATTTATTTATTATTACAGAGTATTAATACTGGACTTACGACTTAATTTTAGAAAACTTGAATAAATCCTTCTTATACTATATAAAAAGAGGTCAGTGTTGCCCTTCAACATAGTATAAGAAGGATTTATTCAAGTTTTCTAAAATTAAGTCCAGTATCAATACTCTGTAATAATTGGCTCTTTGCTCTCTGCAAGAATGTTTCCTTTGAGACTTATGTATTTCAGAGAAAGGACCACTCACTCCCCATCTCTGGAGGGGGTTTAAAAATATTTCAGGAGAGAGAAGATGTCTGACTTCTGAGCAGGAACATTTGTAGCATGAATGACAAAGGAGAGAATTAAAATAGGTGATATTGAGAAAGTCAAGAAGTTTTATTTTGTTCTATTATTTTTTCTTGCCTAGAGTGCATTCACTTGCCAGAGAGAGAAAGAAAGACAGAGAGACAGAGAGAGGGGAAGTGAGATTTCACCCCCCAGTGGGGATGGCCACACTGCAATCCATTCTCCTCTTGGGATTTTGGACAGGTGACACACATGCACCTAGCATGTTTTTCAATCTGCCAGATCTAGGAGTTCAACTGTAGTCATCCATGTGGGCTTCTAGTGCCCTAACCACCACACCACCTGCTGGCTCACAACAAGAAGACTTTTGTTCAAAATGTGCCCAGTGCTACACCATGAAAAATGGAGAGAAGCACAAGACTAGCCCTAGTCTCTAGTCTACTTAGGTATAAGACAGGTCAGACCCCTGGATTCTCCTACACAGATGCCAACAAGAACAAAAGCATCCATAACCTGAGGAGAGGATACACTGAAAGAGTAGTTGGAGAATCCCAGAAAGTATCTCCCAGGAACAAAAAATAATTTTCACTGGTATTAAAAAGAAGACAGAAAGAGCAGAGTTGATAGCTTATCTTGAAAAAGCTACACATCAGTAATAGTTGGCCACTGCCTGGACAACAGGTGGCCTAGTGGATAAAGTGTTGGATTCCCACATGGCAGACTGCAATTTGAGTCCTGAACATGGTGACATGAATCCATGTCAAAATATGTGAAAATCCATTTCCCAAATCCTGAGTGGAGAATGGAGAAGTAGGGACTGAAGCATAGACATCCCCCTATCAAGTTTCTCTTTATCTCTTTCTTTCTCTCTGTTCAATAAATGTGTCCCGTATATAGCAAAACTTTAAAAACAATTTTAAATGATTGCCACTCCCTTATTTAATGTCAGAACAGAAATGTTTTCTTTTTTCTTAACATTTGTTATTTTATTTTATTGTTTATTTATTTATTTTATTTTATTATTCATATATTAACTGTACATTAACTCACTATACATCATTTAGATTGTAAAGAGATTTTACACATCATGATATAAATCTCAGTCCAGCCCAGTTGAGATATCTTCATCAACAGATAATAAATCTTATCTGAGTGCCACAAATATCTTACCTCTCCATTTTCACCCCAAATTTCCTACACTCTCCCTCCCACACTCTCTTTTTACTTTGTCTCTAGTGTTCATTACAACTTTTAATACTTTTATGTTCTCCAGTCTTTCAGTCTCTACCATAGAATGTGGACAGTTGGTTTATGTTAAGTGAAGACATATAATGTTCCTCTTTCATAGCCTGACTTGCTTCACTCAGCAACATATCTTCCATACGTGTCCACTTTCTATCAATTTTCAGGGCCTTGTTGTTTTTTATGGCTGAGTAGTATACCATGGAGTATATATGGTACAATTTTTCAATGCATTCATCTGTCTGTGGACATTTGGGTTGGTTCTATGTCTTAGCAATCATGAATAATGCTGCAGTGAAAATAGTTGTGCAGCAATCATGAGTAATGCTGCAATGAAAATAGTTGTGCAAGTGCTTTTCCCGACTGAGTGCTCACTTGTTCTTTGGGTAGATACCCAGGAGTGAAATTGCTGGATCATATGGTAGTTCTATTTGAAGGTTTTGAAGAACTTAGTATTTTTATTTAATTTGATCAGAGAAAGACAGAGGGAGAAAAAGGGAAAGCAAAAAAAAAATCTAGTCCGGGACTCAAAGTGTGGCCAGCTGTGTAGTTCAGTACCTCACCCAACATATACTTACTGGCCCCATGTCTTAATTTTTATGTGTACTATAATTAATTAATATCCTACAGCATAAATTAAATGATTGGCTGATGGGAAATTTTTGTTGGACTGGAAAATCAGCAGATGATAGGGAATAAGTCGCTGGATTCCCATATGGTTGATTATGGTTTAAGTCATGAATGTAGTGTCTTGAAAACCACATCAGACACATTTTCATATGTACCTAAGATCCCAAGAGGAGAATGGAGGAGAAGTGTTTGTGGCATGGCCATCCTCCCTGAAGAATGATTTCTCATTTTCCTTCTCACTTTATCTTTCTTCTCCAGAAAGTGTATGTTTCCTAAAATAAAAAAGCTCTAATAAAAATCCAAAATGGAAACCAAAATCTACGGGAGATCAGTTTTTTTATTTAGGCTTTTATGTAACTGGTTATATAAAACGATAAATATTGGGGAAATCCCTTCACTATTCGAAACCAAGCAGACTCACCTGCACTTTATTTTGTGTTCATTAACCCATTAAAGGCAAGAGCTGAAGATAGATACTAATGTCTACTGTATACTTTTGATCTTAAATATGCCAATCCAATTAGAATTCCTGTATCTGAAATACTGCCTTTTACTTATTGAAAGA
>NW_006198567.1:262975-272985 GCF_000334495.1 Tupaia belangeri chinensis | reverse complement strand
TGTTAGTCATGTGGGAGTTCAGTGCCTTAACTACCATGCCACATGCTGGCTCTTGAATTCTTCATTATCTAAGTCAGATTAAGTTATATTTCATAATTATCTTCAGATAACTGTTCAAAATCACATAAAAACTAGAATTTCAGTATTTGTGTTATTGGTACTGGTGCTTTTGCCAACTTATTAGAAGGATTAAACTAAAAGGGATATGCTATCAGCATAGATTTGCAAAATATAAGACTTAAAATAAGTAAAAGCCAAATGACAATTTTTAAAAAAGAGTAAAGAAAGGAGAAATAAAGAAAAAGAGAAAGAAAAAGAAAATAAATGAAGAAGACACAAAGGAAATATTTCAACAGCCATGTCTAAATCCAAGAGACCAGGTCAGCCCAGAGATGCCTCCCAGGGCTTATTTTTCTGTCTAAGGATGTTCCAGCCTCTAGAAGAAGACTTAGATACTTCTGAGATCCACCCAATGATGGGAAAACTTGCAGGATCATGACTCAGGAAATCTTTCCCTGCCTCCCTGGCCTCCCAGGCCTTTGCTGATCTGGGGCACAGTCTCACTCCTCCACAGCCACAGCAAGAGGAACAGTGGTTATGCTGAAGGGACTTCCTGGGTAGTCTTTGATAGCAGGTACTTTTCCAAACTATTGACTCAAAATATAGTTAGGTTGTTTTGTTTTAAATTTTTACTACAGGGCACGTGCACTTGTTACTGGAGAGAGTCAGAGAGAGAGAGAGAATAAGAAAGTACCCATTAAAGATATGGGCAAGCCACAATCCCTTCTCCATCATTCTCTCTGTACTATTTCAGTACACATGCACACATGTGTATAGCATTTTATGAAGCAGCCATCCAGTCATGCAGTTGACCATGTTGGACACAGAACCCAGTAGCTCAGAATTATTTTTAAAAATTGTTTCAAAATGGATACCAGATGGTGTTGTGGTTAAGGCACTGGACTCCTGAATGACCCACTTATGGCTTGAAGTTTGGACTCAGCAACTTATTAATCAGATTGACCACATGTGTGTGAGAGTGTGCATGTGTGCGCACAAAAAGTCCTTAGAGGAGAATGGAGGAGAAGGGGTGGTGGTAAGGCTAGCCCACCCATGGGGTGGTTTCTCACTTTCCCTCTCTCCATTTCTGTCTCTTTGGTGAGCACATGTGCATTATGGCAACCACTCCCCCCAGAAAACACAGGACACTTCAAATTTCTTTCTTTTCATGAGTAAAAGAGATAAAAGGAGGACTAGAGGGATCCATAGAGAAACAAGCACTCCCCAAAGTGTGTCAACACATTGCCTAACCCCAGCCTCATGCAGCTCCACATTGTGGGTACAAGTATGCCCAGCACACTCAGGGAGATCTTGAGATGTACAATCTAACCCTTCCCATGTAAGTTAACCTTGCAGTGTGTCACGTTTTATCTCTTCACATTTGTTAATTTTTTGTCTCATAGAAAATGGTCATTCTAACTTATTAAATCATTTAAAAGTGATTTAATAAGTCAGTCATTTTCACTTACTTTATAAGAATATAAACCTCATTGTAGTTTGGATTTATATTTTGTTGGTAATTAGTAATATTGAGCACTTTTTTCATACACTTGACTATTGTATGTCTTCTTTAGAAATGTATATTCATGTCTTGATTTAATTCTGTAACCAGGTTTTTTTTTTTTAATTTTTTGCTTTGGGGTTTATTGACTTTCTTGTATACTCTGAATATTAATTGATAATTCACCAGAATGAATAGATTAAAAATATACTGACCCTCTCTTGAAGCATGTCTGTTCACCCTGTTGATTACTCCCCAGGCAGAGTCACTTTAGTTAGCTAAAATATTGTGGTTTTTGTTTTGTTTTGTTTTGCTATGCTTTTGTTGCCTCTGATTTTCAGGTCTTTTATAAAAAATTTTGCGTCCAGATCACTACCTGAGCCATTTTCCCTATTTTTCCTTCTGTAGTCCTGTTTTGTGTCTTACATTTAAGTTTGTAGTTTGTTCTTTCTGAAATGGATAGCCACTACATCCAGCACCATTTATTGAAGTACTGTTCTTTCCCCAATTTATGTTCTTGGCATAATTTTTGAATTTCAGTGGCCAGAAGGTGGTGTAGTAGTTGAGAACACTGGACTCCCACATGATGAATAGAAGTTTGAGTCCCAGACCTGAGGGCTTGGTTTCTCACTCTCCCTGACTCTCTGGTCAAATTAAAATAAATTATGGTCATCAAAATAATAAATAAAGTTAAATAAAGCAAGACCTTCCTGGAACAGAGAGAGAAGATACAAATCAATAAAACAGATAAGTAAGTAAAGACATTATTCCTGACCATATAAAAGTAAAAAGCCTTAGGGGACTAGCAGATGGTGTGGTGGTTAAGGTGCTAGGCACTCCCACATGGCTGACCACGGTTTGAGTCCTGGACCTGGTGGCTTACTTTCTCACTTTCCCTGTCTTTCTCTCTCTGTGTCTTTCTCTGGTCAAATTAAAATAAATAAATGAATGAATAAAAATAATTATTTCTTAAAAAAAGTAAAAAGCTTTTAGGAGAACACCATACTAAATAATTGATAAAATATTACTATTAATCCATACCCATAATGTAAGAAATACCAATCAATCTAAGATATCAATTATAGTAGAAAGTATAAAAACTGTCAAAGATTAGATACATACAATGATTGATTTAGAAGTGATTTAATAAGTCAGTCATTTTCACTTACTTTATAATATAAGAATATAAAATCTGTACCTTTCTTCTTCAAAACCCTAAAATTGTGATACAATCATATGATATAAACCTTACATTTTATTTGGAACTTCTTCTGTTTTTTAAAGTTTTCCAGAAATTCTTTTTTTTTTCAGTTTCACAAGGTTTATTCTAAGTTTCCATATTAGTAACTTCCTTTGTGACAACTATATTTTAAAGCCATCCCTAAAATTAGGATATTCTGAGAGAATGTTGGAGGTGGTAGTAGGAAGTCAGAACAAAGAGGCCTTTCAAAAATCTATTTGTGGTGTCTGTGCTATGCTATTGCACTACTGCTAGCTTATTTTTTTGTCATATTTTTTATATTTTTTTTCCATCGTGCTTTCCAGACATTCTTATCAGGCCTTATAAAAATAATGTAGCACTTGGGCAAAAAGATGCAGCCTAGGAGCCCTGCACTGGAAGACAAAATGGAGAAGACCTCCACAGCCACCATGAACTTCCCCTTGGTGCTGTGATAGACGGGGACAAATGTGACCCAAACACTGCAGAACACCAGCATGCTGAATGTGAGGAACTTGGCTTCATTGAATGTGTCAGGCAGGTTCCTGGCCAGGAAAGCCACAATGAAGCTTCCCAGAGCCAAGGAGCCCAGGTAGCCCAGGACGCAGTAGAAGGCAATGACTGAGCCCTTGTTAGACATTATGATGAGGTTTCTGGGCTCAGAATGTGAATCTATGTCAATGAAAGGGAGAAGTTACTAGCCATATTCCACAGATAATCATTTGGAAATGGAAGCAAATGGGAATGACAGAGTCAGAAGCCCCTGATAGCAGCAAGTACCTCATGGTTCTTCCAGGCCTCATGGCTTTGAATGCCAGAATCACAGTAATGGTTTTGGCCAACACTGTGTAAACAGCCACAGTAAACACAAGGCCAAATATGACTTGCTGGAGGACACAGGTGACTGTGTTAGGATGGCCAATGAAGAGCAAGGAGCAGAGGAAGCATGGCAGGAGGGAGATGAGCAGAATAAAGCTCAGAGCCTGGTTGTTGGCTTTGACAGTGGGAGTGTCTCTGTGCTTCACAAGACTCCCAAAACTACAGCTGTGAGGACAAGCAAGCACAGAACCATGCAGGCCATAACTGCCCCCCAAGCATCCTCAAAAGCCAGGAAAGTCACAGAATTGGGGAGGCAGTGAGTTCTTTCACTGTTTGGATACTCTTGAGCTGGGCACTGGACTCACTGCTTTGCATCTGGTGACACAACAGAGATTCAGCAATTTAATTTTAGAAATTGATTGTCATGTTAAAGGAAATGGTGATTTTTGTTTAATTTTCCACAGATAAATCGCCAAGGTAATACCAAGATAAACCAAATTAAGAGCCTATGTTGGTGACACTAGGAGAATTCTTTCAACTTTAGGTGGCACCAAAGTGATTTAAAACAGGACCTCAGCATCTGAGGATCTTGCTTGGTCTATCTTGTGGCTCTGAATGATACTATCAATGATGAAAATTTATTACAGATATCTTCTCTACAATTTCTTCTGTTTTCCTTATAATAAACTTTATATTTCCATGGCTTATCATATT
Source organism: Tupaia belangeri chinensis (assembly GCF_000334495.1). Classification (NCBI taxonomy): domain Eukaryota; kingdom Metazoa; phylum Chordata; class Mammalia; order Scandentia; family Tupaiidae; genus Tupaia; species Tupaia belangeri. The sequence continues at coordinate 268,672 of NW_006198567.1, read as the reverse complement.
TGTTCATCACAATAGACATGAATAGCTTTCTTTTTAATATTCAGAAAACAAGAAATATCTTATTCTCCTGGAATATTCTAAGTTCTATCTCTATCCTAATTTCTATAGATTTTTTCTTGTATATAGCATGTCACTTTGTGTACCTACTTTTCTTCTTGTACACTTTAATTTTTCTATCAATATTATCATAGTTTTATGTAAATGTTGAAAACAGGTTTAATTTTTTTCTGTATAGGTTTTTGCCCTAGGGCATGTGTTCTTGCCAGAGAAAGAGAGTAGTGAGTCATAGAATCATAGAGCACCACTGTTCTTAATTCTCACTGTTCTTAACTCTCTCTCTCTCACTCTATGTGTGTGTGTGTGAGAGAGAGAGACAGAGAGAGTTTTGCTATAGTGCAAGTGTATTCAGCAGAGATATAAAGTGAGAAATCACCTTCCAGAGGAGATGGCCTTGCCACAGTCTCTTATTTTACTTTCTGCTCTGGGGATTTTGGGCACACATGCACATGCACCTGGCATAACTCAAGGTTGAGGATTGGAAATTAAACCACAGTCAGCCACATGGGACAGTGCCTTCACCACATCCCCTTTTGGCCCCCATGTTTTGTTTTTTTTGAGAGTTTTTTTGTTATACAGTGCGTGTGCTTGCCAGAAAGACAGAGAGAGACAGAGAGACAGAAAGCAAGAAATCACTCCCCCAGGGGGGATAGCCATGCCTCAATCTCTTCTCTTTCATTCTCTGCTTGGGATCTTGGGCATGCATGCACACACACCCGGCGTGAGTTTAAGCTGCCAAATCCAGGACTTGAACCGAGATTGACTACATGGGAGTCCAGCAACATAGCCATTACACTAACTGCTGGTCCATTACTTGTTTTGTTTTAGAGAGGCTTTTGCTATAGGGTACATGCAGTAACCAATGAGACAGAGAAAGTGAGAAAACGCTCCTGGTGTGAGGTCCACACTGCAATTTATTCTTTATTGTCTTCTCAGGGTCTGAGGCAACCATGCACATATGCAGACATGAGTTTTATGTCTCTCATTCCAGGACTCAAAACTGCAGTCAGCCATGTGGAAATCCAGAACTTAACCTGTTGGCTACCCTTACGAAGACTTGTAAAGAAGAACTAGTATGTTTTCCTTTGTTTTTTTAATGTATTATTACTATTTTAAAATTTTTGTAAAAGTTATTTATTTAACTGTATTTATCATTATTATTATTTTAAAATTTGAACAGAAATACAGAGAAAGAGAAAGGAAAAGTGAGAAAGCAAGCCACAGGTCCAAGACAAGAACTGTGATCAACCATGTGGGAGTCCAGTGCTTTAACCATCACATCACCTGCCAGCTCTCTTTATGTATTATTTGCCAAATATCTCCAACATACCTAATTACTGTACCCTATACATATCTAAAATAATCCCTTGTGTCATTCTTTTCTCTTATGTAATCACATTCTTCAGAACAATCTCAATGCAGGTTTTACAAGGTAAATATTCTGAAAAACTATGTTCCCAAGAATATTTATACTAGGTCCTCATATCTGGTTGTGTAGAAAAATTTTGGTTGGTTCTAGATTTTAAAATATCTAATGAGATATGTAGGTACACAATAAAAAGTTAACTTCAATCTCATGTGCCAGCATAATGATAAGAATGTGGTTAATTCACTTCCAGACTCTGACGTTAGTAGAGCACTGCTTTTTATATATTAACACAATACATGTGTGAAGCATGATTGTTATATAAATCTTTCTTAAAAAGATTTTTGTCTTAGGGTGTGTGCAGTCATGAGGAAGAGAAAGAGAGAGAAAGAAAGAAACAGAGACATTGAGAGAGAAAGTGAAAAATTAGCCCACAGAGGGAATGGCCACATCACAATCTATTCTCCTCCATCTCCTCCCAGGATGTGGGGCATGAATGCACATGCACTCAGTATGAGGTTATAGATAGCAGGTCCAAGACTCAAACTGCAGTCAGTCATGTGGGAGTCCAGCATTGTAACTACTACATGATCTGCTGGCCACTGTTGTATAAATCTTCTGCCTCATCTAATTGGCTGAGATGATAGTCAATGCTTTGAGATGTTTAGTACAACAAAGAATATTCAAGAGGCTGGCAGGTGGTGAGGTAGATAAGGCACTGGATTCTCATATGACGAACTATGGTTTGAGCCCTGGATCCACTGCTTTCACATTCTGCCTCTTTCTCTATCTCTCTCTTAATCTCTCTCTCTATCTCTCTCTCATCAAATTGAAGAAGGCTAATAATAAATAACAAATCAAATAAATAATTCTTAAAAAATGATATACAACATGACAAGAGGAAATGTGAATGGTATCTACAAAAGCATGAATGGTATTTTAATCTGTACACTTTTGTTTATAGAATATCAATATATAAGAAATACTTTGTTGATGAATGGTAAAGGTTTCTGGATATATAGAGGACTTTTTTTTTTTTGGAGAGGTTTTTCACTGTAGGGCATGTGTGCTCACCAGACAGACAGAGAGACATATAGAGACAGAAAGCGAGAAATCACCCCCCCAGAGGGGATGGTCACTCCGCAATCCCTTCTCCTCCATTCTCCTCTTGGGATCTTGGGCATGCATGCACACGCACCTGGGGTGAGTTTTAAGACACCAGGTCCGGGACGTGAACCATGGTTGACTACATGGGAGTCCAGCAACATAGCCATTATGCTAACTGCTGGTTCCCAATATATAGAGGAATTTTTTAGACACACAAAAGCTCACACACACTTTCACATACACATAGACATATATATGAAAGTTGTGTGCTCTACAAACATAGAAGACTATTTAGTCAATGATGAAAAGCATACATGATAGTGGTCCCATAAGATAATAGGATAGACCATATAAATTTCATGTGCAATATTCAGTATCATCTAGGTTTGTGTAAGTGTAATCTATTATGTTTACACGATGACAAACTTTTCTAAAAATGCATTTCTTGGAGACCAGAAGATGGTGCACTGTTTATGTTGTTGGACTCCCACATGGCTAAGTGCAGTTTGAGTCCCAGATCTGGCAGCTTGAATCTTACTGGGTGAATGTGCATGTGAACTCAAAATTTTGAGAGGAGAATGGAGGAAAAGGGATTGTAGCATGGCCATCTCCCCATTTCTAGCTTTCTATCTCTGTTTCTCTGGCAAGCACACATGCCCTACTGCAAAAATCTATCTAAAATAAAAATGAAATTAAGTTAAATAAAAAAATGCATTTCTCTAATTAAATGATGTTCAACTATTTTTTTTTTTTGAGAGGTTGTTTTCGCTATAGGGCACGTGCACTCGCCAGACAGACAGAGAGAGATAGAGACATAGAAAGTGAGAAATCACCCCCCAGAGGGGATGGTCACACCGCAATCCCTTCTCCTCTATTCTCCTCTCCAGATCTTGGGCATGCACGCACACGTGCCTGGTGTGAGTTTTAAGCCACCAGGTCAGGGATGCAAACCGCAGTCAACTACGTGGGAGTCCAGCGACATAGCCATTACGCTAACTGCTGGTTCCCTTCAACTATGTTTTTATATTCATTACTACACTGATTTTTATTGGACTGCTGCTTGAACAAACATAGAACACAAATCAATCAGGAGACCAGCAGTTAGTGTAATGGCTATGTTGCTGAACTTTCACGTAGCCAACCACGGTTCGAGTCCTGGACCCATGGCTTAAACTCACACTGGTTACGTGTGTGTGCATGCCCAAGATCCCAAGAGGAGAATGGAGGAGAAAGAACTGCAGTGTGGCCATTCCCCCTGGGAAGCTATTTCTTGCTTTCTATCTCTCTGTCTCTCTCTGTCTTTCTGGCAAGCATACATGCCCTATAGCAAGAACCTTTAAAAACAGAAAAGAAAGAAAACAAATCAGCATATTAAAAAACAGATGTTTTTCTATAGTAAGAATGTATATGAGCAAAGTCACATAGTATAAAGTCAGGATTAAAAAGGCAGATTTTAAAAAATAATTTGTATTTCTACTGAGGCTAAAATTTAATTAATTTTTCTTTAGGTGTGTGCCATATGTCATTTGCTTTCACCAGAAAGAGATATAAATAGAAAAACAATAAGTGAGAAATTAATCCTCAGAAGGTTGGTCATGCCTTAAACCCTTTTCTCCCATTATCCTCTCAGGATTTTAGGCATACACGCACATACGCATGCCAGGCATAATTTTCATGTCACCAGGTACAGGACACAAAATCATGGTAGGCCATGTGAGAACTCAGCTTCTTTACCACTATGGCACCTCCTGGCTCATAAAAAGAAAATTGAATGCTAAGTTAGTGTGGGAAGTGGGTGGGAAAAGGGGGAGAATGTGAGGGAAGACACTAAAGACAAAAATAGAAAGGCAAGACATTTATGCGACACAGAAATGCATTATTGTTTGTTGATGATAACATATATATTATCCCCAACTTGATTGGTGTGAAATATATTCATGTTGGAAAATTCACTTTACAAACTAAGTATATTGGTTTAATGTATAAAAGAAATTAAAACCAAATAAAATACATGAATGTCTACACTTTATAGTATAAACTGAAAGATTGGAAAGTACAGTAGCATGAGGTGCAACTGTAGATACTACAGATAGTACGGCTAGGGATAATATGAGGGTGGGTATTAGGGAAGGAGAAAAACAGAGGGAAAAAAGTACATACAACTGACACAAGAATAAAAAGCTATTTCTGATGACAATGTAGATGGTAAGGTCTTTGTCTTGTCTAATATGCACTGTACTCAAGCTAGGAAATGTCGTACTGTACACTGTAAAAGGTATAGAGATTAAACGTAAATAAAAATAAAAAATACTGGAACACAAAAACAAAACAGCACACAAAAAAGTCTAGTCACACAATTTCATTTCAGGACTCTGTTCAGATACCTCTGTATATATTTAACATTGAAATGACATCATACCTCCTTGAAACTAACAGGCCAGTTTATCATCTCTTCCTTGATGACCAAGCTTTGATCATGGGTGCTCCTGTAGGCAAAATCTCTGACTTTAACCAACAGAAACTGCGATTAGAAAATATCACAAGATTATGGATATCATACTGTATCATTTTTCTGTTTTCATCTAGGGGCTTGTTGTACCCAATGCTGTTTGTCAATTGGTTTTTCCTCAGAAGTGGATGAAATGAATCAAAGGCAGAATTTACAAATTAGGACTGCATTAAATGTAGAGGTTTGACATTCCATATCTATCAATTAATTATTCTATTTTATCATCTCTACCCTTTTTTGTAGGAGCTCAATATGGATTGAGTTGTCACCAGTTCTGCAGTCATGTGAGATGTACTCTCTTTTTTCTTTCTAAAAACAATGGAGGAGTGGTTGTAGCTCATAAGAAAAATTCTAGGATGTTTCCCAAAGCGTGATTTGTACATGAACTTTCATTAAACCCAGACTAACAAAATCTGGCTTGGACTAATTAGAGGCTAAACTTGGTCATTCTTAATGGGTACATGTGGGCCCAGCCAGTGAGTGGTGTGATTACAGTGGCTGAATCACAAATCACTAAGCCAACATCTTGGTTTCTGTACCTGCAGCTTACAAAGCACGCTGGATGGGGCCAACTGGTGATGTGGTGGTTAAGGCACTGGATTTTCTCATGGCTGAATGTCGTTTAAGTTCTGGACTTGATGGCTTGCTTTCTGACTTT
>NW_006198567.1:257771-262788 GCF_000334495.1 Tupaia belangeri chinensis | reverse complement strand
CCTAACAAATGCATATGTAGGAAAAAAGTAAGAATTATTTCATTTTACTTATTATTGTGATTATTAAAATTTGACCAGGGAGAGAAGGAAACTGAGAAAGCAAGGCACCAGCTTCTAAACTTGAATATGTCAGCCGTGTGGGAGTTCAGCACTGTGACCACCATGCCACCTGCTGGTCCCTTGTAGAAAAAAATTTTTAAAAGGCACTATAAGTATGAAAAGACTTAGATTCTTGATACTGGTAAGGGTAGTATGAAAGTATACAGTTCTTAATGTTTATCCAAAAATGGACATTAAATATGTGCAACTTTTCAACTTTTTGAATACTATTTGCATCTCAATAAAACTTTTAAAAAGAACAAACTTGTTTTGTTCTTTAGCTTTATTTTGGACTTCTTTTGGTAAAAGTGTTATTGTCATACAACATGAAAAGAAATAATATGTAACAGATAAATAAATTTAAAACATACATATTATTATTTTTTATTTAGAGAGATTTTTGCTATAGGGAATGTGTGCTTGCCAGAGAGGGAAAAAAAAAAAAAAAAAAACAGAGAGACAATAAGTGAGAAATTACCCACAGGAGGGATAGCTATGCCATAATCCCTTTTTCTCCATTCTTCTCTTGGGATTTGGGGCATGCATGGAATGAGTTTTAAGCCTCCAGTTCTGAGATTTGAACCATGGTCAACTACATGAGAGTCCAGTGACATAACCATTATGCCATCTGTGGTCCCCAAACTTTTAAATTGTAAAGAAGTTTTTATCTCTGGTGGGCAAGTAAACTTCTCAGAGAGACATACAGAGATTCTGAGAGGTGAGAAAAGAAGTGCCCCTATAGGGAATGAGCTGTAATCTCTTCTTCATTTCTCCTTTCGTTGGGGATTTTGGGAATGCATAAATGCACACATGCCTGGCTGTTTTTGAGGCCTCAAGGTCTTGGACTTGGGCCATGTGGAATTTAACTTCCTTATTCAATAGACCATAAATCCATCTCAATACTTAGTGTTTGAAGAATTATTTATTTACTTTTATTCATTATCATTATTTTTAATTTGCAAAATGGCATGGGTGCTGATGAGAGAGAGACAGAGAAAGAGAGAGAAGGAAAATGAGAAAGCAAGCTGTCAGATCCAGGACTCAAACCAGTCAGCCATGTGAGAGTTTAGAGATTTAACCACCATACCACTTGTAGGCCTCAGTAAGGAGATTTTTAATAAAACATGTTAGAATTTTATTTTTAAATTTATGACATTCTTTTGCAGAAAGTAACTTTTATTGTGTATATAACTGTTTTTTTTTTTTCAGTCTTTACATTTTTTGAGAGGTTTTTGCTATAGGACATGTCAGCTCGCCAAAAAGATAGAGAGAGACAGAAAGCAAGAAATCACCGCCCAGGGGGTATGGTCATGCTGCAATCCCTTCTCCTCCATTTTCCTCTCAGAATCTTGGGCACACACGCACACTCACCCTGCATGAGTTTAAGCCACCACGTTTGGGACTCAAACCTCAGTCAACTACATGGAAGTCCAGTGACATAGCCATTACACCCACTGCTGGTCCCCAGTCTTTACATTTTTAGAATGGAATCACTCTCATCTTTAACATATCTAGGTAACTGTTTTGACAAAACTATGTGCTTTTCCAAGAGTCAACTTCAAACTTTTTCAAAGAGCAGGTCAAATATTGTTATTGTTAGTACAAGTAGAAATCAAATGTAAACTAAATTTCTGATCTCTATTTTTATGTGTGTGTGTTACATTTACTTGTTTTTGTCAACATATTTGTCTAATTTATTGTCTCTTTTTGATAAAGATGTTTTACACATAATTAATGAACTTACTTATATTCTTTGAATTATTTATTTTATTTTATTTTATTTTCAGATTTTCTATATGGTGTGTGTACCACTAAACAGAGACAGACAACAAGAGAGAGGAAAAGTGAGAAAGCAAGTCACCAGGCCCAGGGATCAAAACACAGTCAATCATGTGAGAGTCCAGTGTCTTAACCATGGTGCCAGCTGCTGGTTCCATGATGTAGTGTTTATTTAAAACATAAACTTGGGGACCAGTAGGTGGCATGGTGGTTAAGGTGCTGGACACTCCCACATGGCTGACCACAGTTCGAGTCCCAGACCTGGTAGCTTCCTTTCTCAATTTCATTCTCTCTCTTTCTCTGTGTCTCTCTCTGGCCAAATTAAAATAAATGAATAAATAAATCAAACTAAATAAATAATTCTTTAAAAAATAAATTAAATAAATGAAACATAAATTTATTTATAAACCAAATAGGATATCCTGAGACTATATGCATCAAAAGTGGTTCAATATTTTAAAACTGGATAACTGTTCCTTCTTCCATGATTTTGAAGACAGTATAAGAAAAAATAAAATTAATTCTGTTATGATTAAGACAGGCAAAATAAATAACTGCAGACACCTGTAGGTCATCCATGCCAGTAAAAGAGCACAACTGCTCAGGTGCTCCCCAAATGGTCATTCTGACTTTAGAATATTCTAACATTTCTTTGAATATTATGTCCATCTTAGTTCTCTTCATTCTAAGTTATATGAAGGTTATATTGTGACTACTTTCCATACTTCTTTTTCCCATCATTTTATAAACTCAAGGACAGGGGAAGACATTGTCAAGTCGAGGGGACAGAGAGGAGAAAGAAGGTGATGGGAAAAAGCCAGCCTCCAAGTGAAATTCACAGAGAAAACACATAGTGCATCATGTACAACTAATGGAGAGCTCCCTTTAGAGAAAAAGTTTTATTCTCTATATATAATCTTTTTCAGTACCACAAAAAAAATATACCTAAGCAGATGACTTGATGGTTAGAGTGATTGAGTTTCCACATGACCTACCACAGTTTGAGTTCTGGATCTGGAGGCTTGAAAATCATGCCAGACTTGAGTGTGAGCATGCCCAAAATCTCAAAAGGAGACAAGAGAAGGGACTGTATGCAGCATGGCCTTTTCCCTATAAGGTGATTTTCACTTTTCTTCTGTCTTTCTACTTTATGGTAAGCACACTTGCCCTAAGAGAAAAAGCTAAATACAAAAAATTAAAAAAAAAAAACACTTCAGGTGTCAGAGGTAGTTTGATGGTTAAGGAGGAGTCCCATATGACTGACCATGGTTTGAATTTCAGACCAGTAATGTGGAAAATTATGCCAGGCATGAGTGTATGTCTGGTGCCCAAATCACAGGAAGACAATGGAACAGAAGGAATTGTAGCATGGCCATACCCACGGGGAATGAGTTCTCTTTTTCTCTCAATATGACTCTATGGTGAAAGCACATGACCTATGGCAGAAATTTTTTTTTAAAATGAAAAAGAAAATGCTTCCAAATATAATCAGGTGCTTATGAAGAAAGTTTACCTGCCAGGGAAGAATAGAGTGGTCTGCTTCTCCATAAGATCCCATTTATATTTTTCACAGAAGCATCTTATAAAGACCTTGGGCCACCATGTGCACAGCATGATAGATAAAATAGCTGGGATCATACATTGTCCTCATGTAAAAATTATGTGGTAGAAACTCTATGGAAGAATTTCGTCAACAGTCTCTAAGTTTTCTACATAGTGGCCCAGTAAGTGAGCAATTAAAAAAGAGAACCCAGAGTTTAGTGAAATAAAAATCTTCTGGGTATTGGAAAGGGTTGACTGTCTTGAGAAATTGTTTAAAGCCAGGAATATTCTTTTTCTGGTCTGAAAGAAAAAGTCTTCCATGGAAATTGTATGGCATGTTACTCAAAATACTCAAAACATCTTCCAAGTCTGAGGAGTGGAGATTTCTCATGATCCATACCTTTCCCAAAATTAAATAAGAGTTTTCTTTCAATCCCAAGCTCAGGATACTCCTTTCATCACCATGTATTATATACACATTTGCAGATGACACTCCGATCCTCTTTGCAACAAGAAACTCATGATATAAAATGACACTTTTTGTGGCAGGGAGCTTTTCTGTAAAGTCCACACAGATATCCTTTTCTATCATCTTTGCCTTTACATCCTGGAGGAACTGCTCCCCTCGCATATCATCAGTTACATAGAGTACCACCCACGTCCAGCCAAAATGCAGCAACAAGCAGATGATTCCATAAGCCGGAGAGCTGTCCTTGGAGGCCATCTGATAAACTGATGGAAATTGGTCTTTATCATCAAGGATGGGATCAAAAGGACCATATGTGACCTGAATAAAAAAGATTTTTAAAAAATCTCATACTTTTTTGTAAAGAAGATGAATTGTATTTTGCATTTTGTGTACTTGTAAGTTAATGTAACATACCGTCAATTTTCCTAGTATGAGTATAGAATTGTAACACTACACAATGTACATATCCAGAACTGTGTGAATATTTCCAATGAACTTTTTTCAAGTACACTTATAATCGTATATGCATAATTAATACATCTGTATATGCTTATGCCTGAGCAACATTTTTTTTGCAATTCTTGTTTATATTGTCTCTAAAAAATATGTGATTTTCATTTTGAAAAATACAAATATTTAGAATCTTCCAAAAAAATAAAGAACTGTCCTTGGTGGCCATCTGATAAACTGATGGAAATTGATCTTTATCATTAAGGATGGGATCAAAAGGACCATATGTGACCTGAATTAAAAAAAAATTTAAAAAAATCTCATACTTCCTTTTTGTAAAGAAGATGAACTGTATTTTGCATTTTGTGTACTTGTAAGTTAATGTAACATACCGTCAATTTTCCTAGTATGAGTATAGAATTGTAACGCTACACAGTGTACATATCCAGAACCATGTGAATATTTCCAATGAACTTTTTTCAAAGTACACTTGTAATTGTATGTGTATAATTAACACTTCTGTATATGCTTTGCCTGAGCAACATTTATTTTTTGCAATTCTTGTTTATATTGCCTCTAAAAAATGTTCGATTTTCATTTTGAAAAATACAAAGATTTGGAATCTGCCAAAAAATTAAAATAATCTGATTCTGAATTTAGTGTGATTTAAAAAAAAAA
>NW_006198567.1:253445-257492 GCF_000334495.1 Tupaia belangeri chinensis | reverse complement strand
ATGGGAACCAGCAGTTAGTGTAATGGCTATGTCACTGGACTCCCACGTAGTTGACCGTGGTTCACGTCCTGGACCCGGTGGTTTAAAACTCACGCCAGGGGCGTGTGCGTGCATGCCCAAGATCCCGAGAGGAGAATGGAGGAGAAGGGATTGCAGCGTGACCATTCCCCCTGGGGGTTGATTTCTCGCTTTCTGTCTCTATGTCTCTGTCTGTCTGGCGAGTGCACGTGCCCTATAGTGAAAAAAATAAACCTCTCCAAAAAAAAAAATAAGATACTGCAATGAAATATTGGTGAATCTGCCTTCCTGGTCTGATGTGACAATGTGAATCAGAGGCTTCCTTTTCTAGATGCCAAGTTTAAAATATTAAACTCTGAGAAAAAAATATGTATTGAGTTTTTCATACTGTATCTTATCAACACAACTTAAAATATATTGTCTTTAAAACACAAGCATATAGCCTCTATGACATTTTTAAAATATTTTTTTCTACAACATAATTATTCAATGCTAATGCTGTATTTACCAGTAAGGTCTCTTGAAATTTTTATAAGATAATCTCCCTGGAAGAACCTCTGAGGTGGAGAGTTGTCATTCTGAGAGTAACTGGAAGTGCTTCCAAGGGATTCACCTGCATGGATGTGAGGAAGGGCAGGGGGATCTAATAAACCTCAGCTGAGGAACTGAGCCATTATGTGAGTTTGGAGGATCTCCAGTGCTGGAATATTGTTTATTTGACCAAAGTGATAATGAATGCAAAGGTTTTTATGTATTTGTGTCTAATTGTCCTCTTCACATCCGCTAATATTGTCTTGTCCTAAGATGGGATATTTCCCTATATTGTGTGCACTTTTTAGAAAGCATCTTTAAGACAACCCTCAATATTCCCATTACTGGGTATGGATGTTATGGCTATGGAAAGAAACACGGGTGAAAACAAATTTTACTTCTTTTTTATTTTGAATTTGCCATAGTGCAAATTGAATTATGTATTCTTGCCACAGAGAGATAGTGAGGGATAGTGAGAAATCACCCCTCATATGAGGTGGTTGTACCAATATCCCTTATATGTTGGGATTTGGGGCATGCAAGCACATATGCCCTGTGTATTCTTCAAGATATGAAAATCAAGATTTGAGCCATACAGTCAGCCAAGTGAAATCCAGGCACATTAACCACCATATCACCAGCTGGCCTACTACAGCTCTTTTTCTTTCTATTCCTTGTACTGTTAAAAGTCCCATGACCCAGGAAAGAACCTGTGCCTTTTTCCCTCTGTTTAAGCAAATTGTGTTCAAATAACCAAGAGAAGTGCTTAGGGCCTCTAGAGGTACATAACCCCAGCTTCCATGTTTTCTTTGCTAAGATGTAAGAGGATTACATTAGGACATATCCAATTCTCATTCCTTAACCTGACAACCCACTTACTTGCAGACTTTTGTAAAGCTCCAATAGGGTTCCAACTTGAGCTGAAAATGTTGGCATGTTTCCTACAATAATAGCAACAGGTTGTTTCTGTATCTGGCAGTTGTAGTTTGGTAGGGACTGATTTCCCTCTAGTGAGCAAAAAGAGAGCACTTTCTAAAGTTCTTTTATCACTGGGAAATGCACTGTGAAAATTATAACCAAGGGAGTGGTTGGGGAACAAATGGGGACTTTTATTGATCTGCTCAATGGCAAAGAAAAAGGCCAATACATATTGGTAGTTCTTCCATCAGTACCTAAACAAAGGGGACAGCATTAGGAAATACAGTCAAGTCATGCAATTCAGGGAAAATTCTTCATCCAAGCCAAAAGACATAAAGTTATAGGCCCAGGTTCAAATTAGGAGATTCTCCTGCAATGATACACAGAACTAGTGTGAATAACGTTCCCAGGGCTTCAGAAAACTTTTAATGTATTTTTCCTTCTGCTTAAGCAAATCATGTGCAAACAATGAAGAGAGACTCTGAAGGTCTTGTGAGTGAGATGAGGTGTCATTTAGCTGGATGATGACACTGTTGTCTGAATAGAGATGATTTTAAAGGAGGATCATTATTATAGGGAAAAAATGACAAATTTCTTTAAGAATATGACTAAAGAATTTGCCACTTGTCCTTACCCCACAGTACTGCCCCCAGCACTTCAGCAAAGCCCATTTCCATCTCCAGACCCCTGGCCTAAGGGACACTGAGGCAGGGCCTCTCTGCCCCAGCTCCAGCTTTGGTTGCCCAACCCTAGCAACCCACTGTCTCTGTCAGCAAGATAGACCTTTTTTCCTCTTCTCTTCTTCTTTCTTTTGTGAATTTTCTATTTATCCTTACACCATAGGACTACTCCAGCTCTTCAGCAGAGCCCATTTTCATCTCCATACCCCTGGCGAAATCGTGCACCCCACAATTTCTTTATTCTCTTTCATACTCTTTTATCTTCCGTCCTATCTTGTCATCTCCTACCAATTCTCCATGCACCATAAGGGGCTAGACAGATCTAGATTCACAATTTTCAAATACCCTGGTATTGTGATACCTCCTGGGATTCTCCCTTTTACATAACCACTTGCAAAAAAGGGAAGACTGTTATTCAGACCCCTGAATAGAAGACTCCTTCTCTGCAGATCACATTGCAAAACACAGAAGAAGAGAGACTTTGGCACACATCAGTCTACAAAAAAGGAAGCATACTTGTTCCCAGTCAAAAGGTATCCAAACGTGAACACCTCTCCCTTTGGCTAGAAGTAGAATAAGAGCCTCAGGTCTGAATAAACCAGAAAATATGTCTCCATCAAAAAAACACAATAACTGCTCTTCATCTCTTGAAAAAAAACAGATGTTTCCAAAATGTCAGAAAAATGCTTAAGAACATTCATGGTGACAAAATTTTATCAGTTGGAACAGAAAAATGACAATGAGCTACAGGAGATTAGGAAGTCCTTCCAGGATATGAAAAAAGAAATGAACACTCTAAGAAAGAATCAGATGGTGCTATTAGAGATAAAGTCTGTAATACAGGAAATCAAAAACTCTCTCAAAAGTATTAAAAGTTGATTCGACCATGCTGAATACTGAATCTGTGATGTAGAACATAAAACCTCTGACCTAGAAAAAAAAATACCAAAAAGATAGAGAAAATAACAACAGCAACAACAACAAAACATGAGGATTATATACAAGAAACATTAGGCTCCATTAAACGTCCACACATCTGAATAATTGGTATCCCAGAAGGTGAGGCAAATAAGATGGGCATGGAAAATCTATTTTATAAAATCCTAGAAGAAAACATCCCACCTCTAGAGAAGCACTTACACATCCAGACCCAAGAAATACAAAGGACTCCAAATAGAATCAACCTAAGAAGATCTTCTTCAAGGCACATATTAGCCAGACTGGCCAAGACCACAGATAAACACAAGATACAAAAATTGGCAAGAGAGAAACAAGAAGTGACTTACAAAGGTCATCCCATCAGGCTAACTCTGGACTTTTCAACAGAAAAATGCAAGCAAAAAAGAGTGGGAAGACATATTGAAAGTGTTAAGAGAAACAGTTTCAACCAAAATTATTATATTCAGGGATATTATCCTTCATATGGAAAAAAATTAAAATCTTCTCAAACAAAGAAAACCTGAAAGAACTTACCAACACCATACCAGCTCTTCAAGAAACTCTGAAGAGTGGGAACCAGTAGTTAGCATAATGGCTATGTTGCTGGACTCCCATGTAGTTGACCATGGTTCATGTCCCAGACCCAGTGACTTAAAACTCACGCTGGGTGTGTGTGCATGCGTGCCCAAGATCCTGAGAGAAGAATGGAGGAGAAGGGATTGTGGCATGATGATCCCCCCTGGGGGGTGATTTCTTGCTTTCTGTCTCTATGTCTCTCTCTATCTGTCTGGCAAACACATGTGCCCTATAGCGAAAAAAACCTCTCCAAGAAAAGAAAAAAAGAAAAAAAGAAACTCTGAAGAGTGTCCTGTTCCAGGAAAACTAAGAATGATCAGCCAGAAATAAGGGTGAAAGACAAGTAAGACAATGGTCAACTTAAAGGTAAGGACAAGTCTGGAGA
>NW_006198567.1:248524-253114 GCF_000334495.1 Tupaia belangeri chinensis | reverse complement strand
CGCTGCAATCCGTTCTCCTCCATTCTCCTCTCGGGATCTTGGGCACACATGCATGCACACGTGCCCGGAGTGAGTTTAAGCCACTGGGTCCAAGACTTGAACCATGGTCGACTATGTGGGAGTCCAGCGACATAGCCATTACACTAACTGTTGGTCCCAGTGATACTAATTTCTGACAAGATAAACTTTAAAACAAAAACTGTTTAAGAGACAAAGAAAGGCACTATGTTATAGTAAAAGGGTTAATCCATCAAGAAGATATAATGCTAATGAATGTCTATGTACCTAAAACAGGAGCACCCAAATATGTGAAAGAAACACTGTAATACCTAAAAGGAGAGATAGACTGCAACACAGTAATTGTTGGAGACCTCAATGCCCCGCTATCTCCTCTGGACAGATCATCTAGACAAAAAATAAGTGAAGAGGAAAAGGATCTAAATGATATCATAAATCAAATAGACTTACAAACATCTATAGAACTTTCCACACAAAACCCACGAGATACAGTTTTTTTCTCACCCCCCACATGGAACCTTTTCAATGATTAACCACACGATATGGAACAAATAAAGCTTTTACAGATTTAATGGCATAGAAACTTTATCCAACATCTTCTCTGACCATGATGGAATTAAACTTGATTTTAATTTCATGAGAAATTCTCAAAAATACACAAATACATGAAAACTAAATAGCCTACTCCTGAGTGACTATGTAACTACTGAAGAAATTAAGACTGAAATAAAAACATTCATGGAGACTAATAACAATGAGGACATGAGTTTCTATAATCTTTAGGACTTTTTTGAGAAAAGAAATAATAAAGATTTGAGCAGACATAAATGAAATAGAAAATAAGCAAACTATACAGAAAATAAATGAAAGTGAAAGCTGGTTCTTTAAAAAACAAACAAGATTGACGCACCAATAGCCAGACTAATTAAGAAGAGAGATAGGAACCAGATAAGTCGAATTCACAACAAACCAGGAAACATTACAACAGACATAACAGAAATACAAAACATCATTAGAGGATACTATGAGCGAGTCTATGCCAATACAGAAGAAAACCAGGATGAGATGGACAAATCCCTGGACACATATAATCTACCAATATTGACTCAGGAATACATAGAAATCCTGAATAGATCTATAACAAGCAATGAGATTGAATCAGTAATAAATAACATCCCAACAAAGAAAAGTCCAGGCCCTGATGGCTTCATTTTCAAATTTTACAAAACTTTTAAAGAAGAGATAACCTTCATTCTACTCACACTGTTTCTAGAGATCCAAAAAAAGGAATCCTTCCAAATTCATTGTATGAATCCTCCATAAACATCATTTCCAAAATGGTTAAGGATACGACAAAAAAGGAAGACTACAGACCTATATCCCTGATGAATATAGATGCAAAAATGCTCAACAAGATACTTGCTAACCGTATTCAACAACATATAAAAAAAAGTTATTCATCACGAACAGGTAGGCTTTATTCCCGGGATGCAAAGGTGGTTCAACATATGCAAAAGCATAAATACAATACACAATACCAACAGAAAGAAAGGTAAAAAGCATACGATTATTTCAATTGATGTGGAAAAAGCATTCAACAAAATATGACATGCCCTTATGATCAAGACTCAGTAAAATTCGCATAGAAGAACCATTTCTAAGCATAATAAAAGCCATTTATGAAAAACCTACAGCTAACATTAGCTGGAATAGGGAAAAGTTGAATGCTTTTCCACTAAAAACTGGTACAAGACAAGGCTGCCCACTTGCTCTGCTTATTCAATATAGTACTGGAAGTTCTAGCCAATGTGATCAGATAAGAAAATAAAATAAAAGGCAATAACACTAGGAAAAGAAGAGCTGAAATTATCTCTGTTTCCAAATGACATATCTGTATACATAAAAGACCCAATAGTATCCATAAAAAATCTTCTTGAAGTAATAAATACATACAGTAAAGAGGCAGAATACAAAGTTAACCTAAAAAAATACATAACATGGGAACAGCAGTTAGCATAATGGCTATGTCGCTGGACTCCCACATAGTTGACCACAGTTCACGTCCCAGACCCAATGGCTTAAAACTCATGCAGGGTGCATGTGCATGCGTGCCCAAGATCCCAAGAGGAGAATGGAGGAGAAAGTATTGCAGTGTGGCCATCTCCCCTGGGGGATGATTTCTCGCTTTCTGTCTCTCTGTCTCTCTCTGGCTGGTGAGCGGATGCGCCCTATGGCAAAAACCTCTCAAAAAAAAAAAATACATAGCATTTCTATATACAAACAACAAGCAGACAGAGACAGAACTAAGAAGGTAATTTTGTTTACCATAGCCACAAGAGGCAAAAGATACTTAGAAATAAAACTAACCAAGTAAGTCAAAGACCTCTACAAAGAAAACTATGAAAACTTTAAAAAGAAAATTGAAAAGGATACTAAAAAGTGGAAGGACATCCCATGTTCCTGGATTGGCAGAATCAATTTAATCCAAATGTCAATTCTCCCCAAACTAATCTACATGTTTAATGCAATCCCTATAAAATTACAAGAGACATTTTTTCACAGACCTAGAAAAGACAGTCATAGATTTTATCTAGAACCATCAAAGATCCTGTTTTGCTAAAGTCAACCTGTACAAGAAGACAGGAGTAGGTGGCATTTTACTTCCTGATCCCAGAATATATTACAAAGCTGTGATAATCAAAACAACATGGCATTGGCACAAAAATAGACATGAGGACCAATGGGACAGAGTAGAGACTCCAGAAATAAACCCTAAATCATACAACCAACTCATCTTTGACAAAGGGTACCATTCAATCCAGTGAAAAAAATGGAAACCTCTTTAGCAAATAGTGTTGGAAAAATGGGGTATCCACCTGCAGAAAGATGAATCAGAACCACTATCTGTCACCATTAACAAAAATCAACTCAAAGTAAATCAATGATCTAAACCTAAAACCGCAAACCATAAAACCACTGGAGGAAAACACTGGGCAAACTGGGAGACATTGAGGTAGGCAAAGACTTCTTAAGTAAGAGCCCCAAAGCAAAGGCAATAATCCCTAAAATAGACAGGTGAGATTACATCAGATTAAGTAATTTCTGCACACTGTAATTAGTGTGAATTGACAACCCTTGGAATGGGAGAGAATTTTTTATTAACTCTGCCTCAGATAAGGAACTAATAACCAGAATACACAGGGAACTCAAGCAGCTTACCCAGAAGAAAATGATTAGCTCAATTAAAATATGGGGGAAAAGTTGAATAAACAAATCTTTAAAGAATACATAGGAACAGCCAAAAAGCATATGAAAGAACACTCAACATCCCTTATTGTAAGAGAGATGCAGATCAAAACCACAATGAGATATCACCAAACCCCAGTCAGAATGATGAAGATTAAAATAACAATGATAAGTGCTGGAGAGGATGTGGTGAAATGGGGACACTCCTACACTTTTGGTGGGAATGTATATTGGTCCAGCCACTGTGGAGAATGATATGGAGGTTAATCAAAGACCTTCAAATAGAACTACCATATGATCCAGCAGTTCCACTCCTGGATATCTACCTAAAGAACAGGAGAGCACTCAGTCGGAAAAGCACTTGTACAATTATTTACATTGCAGCATTATTCATGACTGCTAAGTCATATAACCAACCCAAAAGTTCACAAACAGATTAATGGATTGAAAAATTATGGCACATATATTCCATGGAACTCATGCCGAGCACGTGTGCGTGCATGCCCAAGATCCCGAGAGGAGAGTGGAGGAGAAGGGATTGTGATGTGGCCATCCCCCCTGAGGGGTGATTTCTTACTTTCTATCTCTCTGTCTCTGTCTATCTGACGAGCGCACACGCCCTATAGCAAAAATCTCTAAAAAAAATTTAAAAATAAATTTAAAAAAATAAGAAAAGTGCTTGCAAAACTATTTACATTGTAGTATTATTCATAATTGCTAAGTCATGGAACCAACTGAAACGTCCTCAAAGAGATGAATGGATTGAAAAATTATGGTGGAGAAGAAGACTCTGCATGGCTCCTGCAAACTAGGTATTTCAGGGCACACAAGAAATGAAGATTTTCTACTGGTAATTCAACCTTCAGCACACAAGCTAGCATGGCAGGAGAAGCCAGGCCTTCAGAAGAAGACTCTGCGAAGTTTGCTGCGCAGTGGCTGCTGGAGCGACATGGAGGTGTGTGGAATGGTGGGAGATGGTGAGGACGGTCCCTGGAGGCAGCAAGGCCAGAGGAACCAGCAGAACCACGATGTGCAGCCTCGGGTCATTGCAAACGGGCTTCCGAAACACAGCTACTGGATGGACGTCTGGCTCTTCATCCTTTTTCACATGCTGCTCTTTTTACTCGTTTATCTTTTGCCCTGGTGAGAATCCTGAATGGAGTTGAAGTGATGAATTTGCTGATATCTAAATAAGTTGACTTCTAGAGTGAATTCTGAAAGTGACCACAAACTTCTGGAATAAAGAAGACAAGATTGTGCAGCAACAGAATTTCAAACCTGTTAAGGGACTTTCATTTTACATATTACTTATTTGGAGAACTCTTA
>NW_006198567.1:228054-232070 GCF_000334495.1 Tupaia belangeri chinensis | reverse complement strand
ATTATTCATAATTGCTAAGTCATGGAACCAACTGAAACGTCCTCAAAGAGATGAATGGATTGAAAAATTATGGTGGAGAAGAAGACTCTGCATGGCTCCTGCAAACTAGGTATTTCAGGGCACACAAGAAATGAAGATTTTCTACTGGTAATTCAACCTTCAGCACACAAGCTAGCATGGCAGGAGAAGCCAGGCCTTCAGAAGAAGACTCTGCGAAGTTTGCTGCGCAGTGGCTGCTGGAGCGACATGGAGGTGTGTGGAATGGTGGGAGATGGTGAGGACGGTCCCTGGAGGCAGCAAGGCCAGAGGAACCAGCAGAACCACGATGTGCAGCCTCGGGTCATTGCAAACGGGCTTCCGAAACACAGCTACTGGATGGACGTCTGGCTCTTCATCCTTTTTCACATGCTGCTCTTTTTACTCGTTTATCTTTTGCCCTGGTGAGAATCCTGAATGGAGTTGAAGTGATGAATTTGCTGATATCTAAATAAGTTGACTTCTAGAGTGAATTCTGAAAGTGACCACAAACTTCTGGAATAAAGAAGACAAGATTGTGCAGCAACAGAATTTCAAACCTGTTAAGGGACTTTCATTTTACATATTACTTATTTGGAGAACTCTTATGAAGTGGGTGTTACCTCACCCATTAGGAGCTAAGTTCTTAAAACTAGACTCTTTGATTCATGTTTAAAGCTTTATCAAATATCTGATTCAGGGGCTGAATATTAAAGTATTTGTATGTAAAGTTTTAGTTATTCATTAAATATAGAGATAGCTTTAACATTTTAAGGGTTGATCAGAGTTTTAATATGATGTAAATAACATGTAAATAATAAGATATTTGTAATTCAGTAGTAAATTAAAAGCAAGGGAAGGATTTTTGAGAAAAGGAAAAAAATGCTCATAGATTGCATAGAGATTATGAACAACACAAAAGATATATAGAAAATGTAGTCCTACAATGTATTTGTTCCAAATACCAAACTATGTTACGGTTGTCAGATTCATAGTCTTAGAGAATATAGATAATACTCAGTATTAGAAAGCTAGTACACATGTCCTTTTACCTGAGTGCCTTTTCTGTTGTCTTTTTAAACCCTTGACAAGAGCTTTCTAAAGTAGGATTATGTGTTTCAGACCTATATTTTTATCATCATTGCATGAAGTATGCTTGTGACTAAAATGAAATTTATTTTTAGAATGCCCATAACTTAAATACGTCAGCAGTGTCAGTGTGCTAGTAATTCAGTCAGTGAATAGCCCTCGCTATTGGCCAGGCATTATTTTAGACATAGTGGTGGAAAGAAAAAAGATAAAAATTCTTGCCTTCATGGAGCTTACATTCCCATTTGTTTTTAAAATCTGAGTATATTTAACCAAAAATTACATTCTAGGGTCGATCAGTTAGCATTTTACTATAAGCACTTCAGAAGCAATGTCTGTTAGTCTTTCAGGCTCTATATAACAGATGCTACAATGAGGTTCTTGTTGAAATTAGTGGCAGTCAAAACATATGAACTTGCAACAGGGGCCTGCTTTAGCCAGACTGACATTTTTTGTTATGCAACTTGATTCTCTCCTTCTCATTAACTTGATTGTACAGTGTTTGAGATCTCTCTTAGGAGCTCCAGGGAGATGGCCAAATAGGGTCAGTCTGAAACTCAGAATGAAACTCAAAACAATGAAGAATATTCTATCCAGTGAACTGAGACTGTTTGAAATGTGTACCCACCGAACCACGTTATAAATTAATTTAACCTATTCTTTCTTGTACATTGACACTAGTCCCAAGCCCCTTTCTCCCCCTATAAAAGCATCTGTAAATAGGCTGATTAGTTGAAGAAGATATTTTTACATGTCTTCATATGTGGCCACACTGTAATAAATTCTTTCCCCTCTCACAAAAAAAAAAAAAAGACTGCATGGCTCCTGCAAACTAGGTATTTCAGGGCACACGAGAAATGAAGATTTTCTACTGATAATTTAGCCTCCAGCATACAAGCTAGGGAGCCCCCCACCCCCAGACTTCTATCTCTGTGTCTCTGTCTCTGTCTCTCCCTGCTTCTGTCTTCCTCTTTTTTTTGGTAATTTTTCCTTTTTACTTTTTTTAAAGGCAAAGTTTTTCTCTTACTCTCAACTCCACCTTTTATCTTGTTAATTATTGCTCCCACGCAGGCAGGAGAAGCCAGGCCTTCAGAAGAAGACTCCGCATGGCTTCTGCAAACTAAGTATTTCACGCAGTGTGCTTGCACGTCGCGTGGTTTTCTATTTTGTAATTTTTTTAAAAAAAAAGAAAAATAGTAATTACAATTTTTGTCAGTTTTTTTTGTCTTTTTTCTCTTTTTGTTGTTTTTTTCTCTCTCTTTTTTTCATTTTCCTTTTTCTTGTCTCTCCACTCTCCAATATCCATATAATGTGTTTTTAGATGGATCTAAGAGCACTGTAGCTAAACATCCAAATACTAATAGGGTTAAAATATTTCTCAATATCTTCTGAATCTGCTGCACCAGCTATCACAACAGAATGGCAAAGAGATTCTAGATCACCTCTGTCTGCTTGCTCCTGAACATTCAGACTGAATATCAAGAATTTGAAAGAAACACACCATCCATCAGATAACAAGAAATCACTGCTGGATCATAAGAAATATGGGAAACCAAGAAAATACCTCTCCTCCAAGGGAAAAGAGTAACTCTTCTTCTTCCACAAGCAGTTCAGTGAAAATCATGGAAATGTATGAAAAGGAATTTAGAGCATTCATAATGTTGAAGCTAACAGAGATGGAAGAGAAGAGAGATAATGAACTGCCAAAGAGAAAGGAGAAAGAAGTTGATGAGTTCCAAAAGATGAGGAAATTCTTGCAAGATCTAAAAGAGGAATTACACACTTTACAAAAGACTCAAATGGAACTGTTAGAAATGAAGTCTATAATACAGGAAGTCAAAATCTCCCTTGAAAGTATTAAAAGCAGACGAGATCATTCAGAAAATAGAATCTCAGATAAGCAGTAGTCCAGAAGGTGAAGAGACCCATAAGGGCATTGATAATCTATTTCATGAAATCCTGCAAGAAAACTTTCCAAACCTAGGGAGGCATTTAAAGATCCAGTCCCAAGAAATACAAAGGACTCCAAATAGAATCAACCCAAGAAGATCCTCTCCAAGACACATTATAGTCAGGTTGCCCAAAACCACAGACAAAGACAAAATACTAAGATTGGCAAGAAAGAAAAGGCAAGTTACCTACAAACGATATCCTATCAGGCTAACAACAGACCTTTCATTGGAAACAATGCGAGTGAGGAAAGAATGGGAAAATATATTCAAAATGTTAAGAGAGAAGCAATTTCAGCCAAGAATACTGTACCTGGCAAGATTATCTTTCAGGTGGGAAGAACAGACAAGAGAATTCTCAGATAAACAAAACCTGAAAGAATTTACCAGTACCAGACCAGACCTCCAAGAAGTTCTTAAGGGTGTGCTGTATCAGGAAAACTAAATGCAGATACGTGGAAATAAGAGTCCAAAAACTGAGAAAGTAGCTAACTTAATCATAGGGACAAGTCTGGAGTTGAATACTCTATTTCAGAATTTAATCAGGAAAATTGAACCAGAACAGAAGATAAAAGTACACGAGACTAATAGGTTCATGCACCTGCCATTTGAACAGAATCCTAACCTGTTTCCTGACTTTAAGCAAAGTTCCTTGGTATTTATTTGATTTAAGTTAAAACTGGTTTTCTTAATAGTAACGAGTGAACTCACCATTGAAAGTAATTAGATTATGTAATAAATTGTGTGATCAATACAATGTGGGTGAGAGAGGAGTGGAAGACAATTGTAGACACTAGAGAGAGTATGTGAAGAGGGTGGGAACGGACAGAGGATTAGAAAGAGTGGTAAAAATAATTCTAAGAGCTAGAAATGGAAATTTTTTAATAATGTGCATGATTAAGTCACTATGCAGTATATTCTGGATAGAAAATCACCTTCTGTATGCTGTGATGATGTTTAGGG
>NW_006198567.1:225305-227413 GCF_000334495.1 Tupaia belangeri chinensis | reverse complement strand
GACATGGCCATCCCCCCGGGGGGTGATTTCTCACTTTCTGTCTCTCTGTCTCTCTTTGTCTATCTGGTGAGTGCACGTGCCCTATAGCAAAAACCTCTCAAAACAAAAACAGAACAAAAACAAACAAACAAACAAAAAAAGACCCTGGAATTTGAAAGAAAGTGAACAAATATGGAAGATTTTTTGCTGAGATTCACTCAACTGGGCTGGACTGAGCTGTATATCATGCTGGGTAAAGTCTCTTCACAATCTAAATGATGTATTGTGTTTTAATGTATATATAATAATTTTAAAAATTCATTGAAAGAATGTGACTGAAATGTGCTCACATTCACTATTCATACATTTAAAAAAATTATATATAGAGAAATTACAGATATGTATATTTATAAAATACAAAGTTATTTTAAGATTTTTAAATATAACATCAACAATTGGGCTAAGACAATTACTACTTATATCACCTGAAACAGTTCACATTTTCTGTGATGAGAAGTTTAGTATCATACTCTTTTGACAATATTAGAATAAACAGTACTCAATCATGAGTTATATTCACCATGCATACACTCACTTTCATAACCCTTCCAGAATTAGGTATACCCATATGTCACCTTATTTCTATTTAGTTCCAGAAACAATGATTAAAGCATTTCTTACTTTTCCTATATTCTGAAACATTTAAATAGCACCTGGCAGGGCCAGCAGGTGGCCTGGTGTTTGAGGCTCTGGACTCACACATGGTCAACCACATTTCAAGTCCCAGACCTGGTGGCTTGATTTCTCTCTTTCTTTCTTTTTCTTTTCTTTTCTTTTTTTGGAGAGGTTTTTGCTCTAGGGTGCGTGCACTCGCCAGACAGAGAGAGACAGAAAGCGAGAAATCACCCCCCAGGGGGGATGGCCACGCCACAATCCCCTCTCCTCCATTCTCCTCTCAGGATCTTGGGCACACACGCACACACGCCAGGTGTGAGCTCAAGCCACCGAGTTCGGGACTCGAACTGTGGTCGACTATGTGGGAGTCCAGCAACATAGCCATTATGCCAACTGCTGGTCCCTGATTTCTCACTTTATCCCCACTCCTCTGTGTCTCTCTGGTGAGAACACCTGCCTGTTGCAAATTAAAAACAAACTAATAATAATGATACATAATATTAAATGAGCAATTCTTTAAAGCAGTAGAGAAAGTATAAATAGTATCTGGCTTGCCAATTTTTCAACCATTTGGCACATTTTAGGTATGTTTAGGTGGCTCTTTCTATATTTTATACACTATTATGTTAATTCTGAACAAAAAAACTGTTGTTAAGTATGCTTTTGTTCAAAATTAAACATTTAATTCAAATCTTCTAGTCAATTACTAGCAGCATCAAGTTGTTTTACAAATTTGTAAAAAAAAAAAATTCTCTGTAGTTAATTGGTCTTCATAATTATTCATTTTCCTCTTGGGAATTTTCAGTTTTTAAAAGAATATTTGCTAAAAGTATGTTTTGAGTTTTGAAAATAGCTGTTTTGGTTATTAAATAGTGTTATATATTGTCTTTGTTTCTCTATTCTGTGTGTAATTATTCTGGTGTTAATTTCTTAAATTCCAACATTAATTTAAACATTCGAAGTGCTTTTTCTTTTGTTTTTTTGAAAGGTTGTTATTATAGTGTGTGTACCTTAGAGAGAGAGAGACCATGAGAGTAATAGAGAGAAATTACTCCCCAAGAAGGTATGGCCATGCTGCAATCCCTTATTCATTTTATTTTTGGGATTTTGGGGCCACACTTATGTGTTCCCAGCATAATTTTGAAGCCATCAAGTTCAGGACTCAAACTGCAATCAGACAAGTGGGAGTTCAATGACTTAATACTCCACCATCTACTGGCCCACTGATTTGTTAATAAAGCATGTTAGACTATAGATTTTTTCATAATCAGAACTCCATTTTTTTCTGAATTTGTTCTTATGTTTTCTTAGCACTTTTTTTTTTTTGCAATAGGGTTTGTGCACTCACCAGAGTGAAACAGAGAGAGAGACAGAGAGAGACAGAGAGAATTCATCCTTTGGGGAGGTCATGCCATGATTCCTTCTCCTCTATTCTGCTCTTGGGATTATTGGAC
>NW_006198567.1:220534-224844 GCF_000334495.1 Tupaia belangeri chinensis | reverse complement strand
TATATAATTCATACAAGTGGATTTGGCCAGAATCTCTATTATCTGTAATGTTACTACTTAGTAATTTTCTATCCAATCATTCCCACCTTGCTCTTTGAGTACAAATTTTTACTTATCCTCAATGTATTCAGATTTGAACCTAATATACTTGAACTACTGCAGAACCTCCCAGCCACATTCCTCTTGTATATTTTGAGACTTTAAAAGAAGATTTATTTACTGTGATGTAAATGTTATCATGAAGAGACAAGGAGTGGCATGGTTTTTAAGGTACTGGATTCTCACATGGATGGCCACAGTTCATGTCTTGGGCCTGGAAGCTCCAAAATTATGACAGGAACATGTACATGCATGCCCAAAATCCTGAGAGGAGAATAGAGCAGAAATTGGGGTGTGGCTATCATCGCTGATTTGTATATGGTGGCAGCCTTTATACACCTATGGCTTCTCTACAAAGCACAGTTCTACCATCCCCTAGTCAGGATCGAGCACCCAGAGTTAGCACCTTGATTCTAACAATAACTTCATGTCATGACCTCAGTGTCACAATATGCATGCAGGCATCACTAACGGGGTCTTGGTGGCAAAAGTGCTAATGGACCAACAATCTCACTCATTCTGGTCCTCCCAAAGATTAAATATGAAGATAGTGCTGATGGAGTGAACAACAAGCTATATTAATTCTCTCTTCTGTCTCAAAAGAAATAAAGAAACACTAAAAATAAGATGATAAAAGGATAACAAGGCATCCTGAGTTCACGACTGTGCTATTCTCTTTTATGTGCACACTTTATTATTTTCAATGTGATTAATCACACACATATATATACCAACTACATTATTACACATATATAAGCACATTTACATATGCATATAACCAACAACTTACAGAGGTCTTGACACTACTTGAGGTGGCCTCATCAGAAAATGTAGTTGGAGTAGAATTTCTCTCTCTTCCATGGTATAAAGAGGGAAAAACCCACCCAGTACCAGGTTCCCATCCTTGTAGACACTTGGCTTCAGGTATCTATGACAGCTAAAATGTGTCATCTCACAAGCCATTTGTAAAGGCTGCAGAAGTAGAATGAGACTAATCAAAGGTAATGACATGTCTGAGCTGGCCCAACACAGATAAAAAGCCCTATGTGTGTGAGCTGAGAAGGAGTTGGAACTGGATTGTGTCTGCAGGCTCAGCCCTCTCTTGGGAGAGTCAACTCTGTGGAGGGCACAGAGGATTCTCACTTCCACTGTCTGCCTTCAACTTGTCCAAAATGTTTTCTAGACTGTCATAACAGATGAGGATATAAGTAGAAGAATTTAAAAAGGCATTTCTACAGGAGCCATGGTGCTGAGCCTTGTGCTTTATCTGGTTTTCCTGTATTTTTATTATTTCACTTAAGTCTCATCCAGGGGCTCTAGGGATCTCTCTGTCCTAGGGCTCTGCACCTGTCATCCTCCATTTTAGTGAAAAACAATTTGGGAAAAACATGTTTTGCACTGTTTTTTCTCCCCTAGACTTCATGATTTCATGACGGCCAGGTAAGGCTTTGGGGATCATCCTATCCTGAGACAACATGCTTTGTAATTTTGTGACTGAAGCCAAAATTATCTGTATCACACAATTGCTCTTATAATTTGGACTTTTAAAAATGGTGTTAAAATATACAAAAGTTGGACTAGCAGGTGGCATAGTAGTGAAGGCACTGGACTCCCACATCATCATGCTTCAATCCCTTCTTCATTTCTCCATTCTGTCAGGAATTCTGGAGTGCACATACACATACATAGTGTGTTTCTTAAGCCACCAAAAAATGGGATTCAAGCCATGGTCACTTATGTGGAACCTTGATCTTTTAAACATTAGACTATGAAGCTGGTATGCACAATTCTGTTTTAAAGGTTGGATAATGTTCTATTGTATACATATATAAAAGGTTTTCTTAAAATATTTATTTAATTTATTATTATTTTTATTTAATGTTCTATTAGACAGGAAAGAGAGGGAGCAAGCTGACAGGTCTGGGACTTGAACTGTGATCAACCATGTAGGACCAGCCCCTCAAACACCACAGCACTTACTGGTCCCTGTAACATGTTTTCATCCATTTGTGTGTAATAGTTATGTTAATGTCTTATCATAACTATTATGAATAAATTTGTAATGAACATGAAAGCATGAATGTATTTTTGATATATTTTTTCTTTATTTCTTTATTTTTATTTCATTTTATTTTATACATTCAATCACATTATTATTTGCCTTACAAAATGGATATTTCAACAGGTGAACATTTCTCCCTAGAACTGTTGATAAAACTACAAAATATCTTCAACAAATACCATATTTCTTTGTGCCATTAATGCTTTGTCTCCCTATTTTTCTTCTAAATGTCCTTCCTCGGATATATTAATTTTATAGTTTTTACACATAACCAATTATGCAATTGTTAAATCACATGTTATTTCTATTTTAATTTTCTGAAAAACCTTAGAAAACTATTTTCCACTGTGTTTAGCCAATTTATATTTTTACAGAAAATGTTCAATAGTTCTCTTTCCTTCTTGTGTTTATTGAGTTTTTTTTTTTAAGAATAACTATCTTAAGAGATGTGAGGCAGGGGCTGGCAGGAGGTGTGGTTGTTGAGACATGGGACTCCCACATGGCTGACTATGGTTTAAGCCCTGGAACTGATGGTTTGTTTTATCACTTTCCTTGTCTCCCTCTAGTCAAATTAGTAAAATAATAACAAATAGATAAAATAAATAAAAAAATTTTTAAGAAAAAGAGAAATTATGTGATATTTCACAATTGTTTTTACTTGTATTTTCTCAATGATTAGCGATGTCGAGTGTTTATTCATATGCCTCTTGGCCATTTGTATACTTTCTTCTGAAAATTTTTATTCAAGTCCTTTGCACTTTTAACCCTCAGTTATTTGCTTTCTGAATATTAAGTTTTTAATTAATTTTGAATATTAACATTTTATGTAATATATTACCAATATGTCAATAATTCTTCAGTTCCTCAAATCTGTTTTTGTTTTATTTGTTGGACAGATCATTTTAGTTTTATATATCTTTGTTTATAATTGCTTTTCTTATATTTTTGCAACCTAAAAATATTTACTTAGTAAAACTATACCAATATTTTAATCAACTATACAAAAAAGATAATGAGACAAACCTGTGCATTTATACAACTGCATATCAGTCAGGCCAGATCCCTGCAGAGGGAATTCCCAACATGATCTCATTCACCTGTGAGGACACAGAGCAATCCTTGTTCAGATAGGCACACTCATCTAACTTCTCCTACCACAATCTCTTCTTCTGCATTCTGTCCTCATAATTTTAAACACACACACACACACACACACACACACACACACACTCTCACACACACACACACACACACACACACACACACATATTCAGGATGAGTTTCAATTCACCATGTATGGGATTCAAACTGCAGTCAGCCATATGGTAGCCCAGCAAAGTAATCATTATTCCATCTTCTGGTCCTAAAGATTGGAAAATTGATAAATAATTTTAAGAAGTAACCAATGTCTAAACATGTATGATTAATATGTGTTTTTAAAATTAATATTTGCATTCATTGACTGTACATCTTTACAGCATACAAAATGAGATTTTCCATCCAGAGTACACACTATACTTCCCCACTAGCTCTTCAAAATTTATAAAATTAAATGTTCAGTATTGGATTTTAGACCTGAAATCAAATAGATGATAAATTCTAACCTTCTTGAGATCTACTGTCTTCCCCATTCTGACATCTGTTTTTATGATCCCACACTATCTCTGGTATTTATGCTTGCTTTCTATACTGTTTTCCCCCACCCCCGCATTGTATTGAATTACTAAAGACCTTAATTAATCTAAATATTTTCATAGCAAACACAGGTGATATATACATTTCCATGGACACAAGTCCAGTATATACTGCATAGTGAATTAATCATTCATATTATAAAAAAAATTCCATTTCTAGTTCCTAGAATTATTTTTATCCGTCTTTCTCACCCTCTGTCATTTCCCACCCTCTTCTCACACTATCTCTGGTGTCTACAATTGTCTTCCATTCCTTTCCCACCCACCTTGTATTGATCACACAATTTCTTACATAATATAACTACTTTCAATAATGAGTTCACTAATTACTATTAAGAAAACCAGTTTTAACTTAAATCAAATAAATACCAAGGAACTTTGCTTAAAGTCAGGAAACAGGTTAGGATTCTGTTCAAATGGTAGGTGCATGAACCTATCAATCTCATGTACTTTTA
>NW_006198567.1:207760-219472 GCF_000334495.1 Tupaia belangeri chinensis | reverse complement strand
TTTATTTATTTATTTATTTATTTATAATTCTCAATTCAAAGACACACAGGGCATGTGTGCTCTCTAGACAAAGACAGACATACAGAGAAAGAGAGCATGAAAGTGAGAAAGCAAGCTGCCAAGTCTGAGATTGAAACCATGATCAACCATGTGGGAGTTCAGTGCCTCAACCACCATGCCACCTGCTAGATCTGTAAGCTAATTTTGTACAGTATTTTGAATTGTATCATTTTGACTATGATCTGTCAGATGAGGTTAACTGTAGAATGCTCTACCAGTGGTGTCATGTTGGTGCTCAAAATGTCTTATATTTTGTTGCATTTCATATGTTGGATGAGGAATTCTTAGTCTATAGTAACGATGTCAGAAATAAGTAGAGCCGGTAGGTGGTTTGGTGGTTAAGGAACTAGACTCCCATATGGCCAACTGCTGTTTAAGTTCCAGACATGGTGGATTGCTTTCTCATTTTCTTTCTCTCTCTCTGGTTAAATTAAATAGTAATAACAATAAACAAAATTAAACAAGTAATCCTTTTAAAATATCAGAAATAATTAAAATGTGGAACCAGCAGGTGGTGTTGTGGTTAAGGTGTTGGTACTCCCACATGGCTGACAATGGTTCGAGTCCCGGACCTGGTGGTTTCCTTTCGCCCTTTCTCTCTCTCTTTCTGTGTCTCTCTCTGGTCAAATTAAAATAAATGAATGAATAAATAAAATTAAATAAATAATAATAAAAAAAAGACATAATTGGGAACCAGCAGTTAGCGTAATGGCTATGTCGCTGGACTCCCACGTAGTCGACCGGGGTTCATGTCCTGGACCTGGTGGCTTAAAACTCACGCCGGGTGGGAGAGGAGAATGGAGGAGAAGGGATTGTGGCGTGACCATCCCCCCTGGGGGGTGATTTCTCGCTTTCTGTCTCTATGTCTCTCTCTGTCTGTCTGGTGAGCGCACGTGCCCTACAGTGAAAATCTCTCTCAAAAAAAAAGACATAATTAAAATGTATATAAAGCATATAAGGTTACTTAACAAATTTGCATCATGTAAAAACAGCCCAGCTTCCCAATAAACTAAATAATGTTATAACTTTTAATCTTGTTTTGCCGTGATCTAAATGCTTTTTAGACGTGCAAGCTGTCCAGAGGGGAAGATAGAAAGCCATTTCTTCCAGTTTTAAGATATAAAAATGCCCTTTAAACTATTTCTATTTTAAAGAATTATTTATTTAATTTATACATTATTATTTTATTTTTAAAAAATTTGCTACAGCAAACCTGTGCTCACCAGTAAGAGAGAAAACGAGAAAGAAAGCCAACAAGTCTGGGACTCAAACCATGGCCATCCACATGGGAGTGTGACATCTCAACCACACCACCTGCTGGTTGGCCCCAAAATATTTGTTTCTCCACAAGCTCTGTGTCCAGCAGGTGATGTGTTGTTTAAAGCATTGGGCTCTCACATGGCTGACTGAAATTTGAATCCCAGACCTTGTGTCTGGCTAGTCTGGGACTCAAGCCATGGCCATCCACATGGGAGTCTGACATCTCAACCACACCACCTGCTGGTTGGCCCCAAAATATTTGTTTCTCCACAAGCTCTGTGTCCAGCAGGTAATGTGGTGGTTAAAGCATTGGACTCCCACATGGCTGACTGAAGTTTGAATCCCAGACCATGTGTCTGGCTCTCTCATTTTCCTTTTCACACTGTCTCTCTCTGTCTCTCAGGTGAGTTACAAATAATAATAGTTGGACCATCAGAAGGCATAATGACTATGTCACTGAACTCCCACATGGCTGACTGCTGTTTGAGTCCCAGGTCCAATGGCTTGAAACTCATGCTGGGGACATGTTGTGTAAGTGCCAAAATTTTAGGAGGAAAATGGAGGAGAAGCAACTGTGGCATGACCATTCAGAGGGGGTGTGTTTTCTCACTTTCTGTCTCTCTGTTTGTCCAGCAAGTGCACATGCCCTATAGTAAAAAATCTCTAAAAATTAATAAAATAATAATAATGTGAATAAATAAAATTAAATTAGAAAAAAAGTCCTAAGTTAAGGTCATTTGAAAACTTTATTAAAAATAATGGGTTATTTACATTGTTTTTTTTTTTTTTTAGCCATAGCATTTAAGCCAATTTTATCAAACTTGTATCATATATTTTCATCCAATAAGTGTCCAACCTTGAAAAAATAAAAAAGGTAAATTTATAAGAAAACTTGAAATATCAATAAAGTAGACAACTTTTATATTTAGCAGGATTTTTCTATAGGGTGCATGTGCTTGTTAGAGAGAGAAAGAGACCAAGACAGAGAGAGAAAAAGTGAGAAATCACCCCAGGCCAGATTGCCAGGCTGCAATCCTTCTCCATTCTCCTTCTGCAATATTGAGAATGCACACATACACATGCCTGGTGTGATTTTTCAAGCCACTGGCTCTGGAACTCATGGTCAGTCATGTGGAAGTCTAGATACATAACCATGGTGCCATCTGCTGGCCCATAAATAATGTTTTATAAGAAACATAATTGCTACTATATTTAAACTCTTAAATTATATTTACTTAATGTCAACTTTCCAATAATTAGTGCATAGTATTTTTTTTAAAACTAATATACTAAAAGAACTGCTCAGAGGACAGTAGTACCTTCTTGGTTTTGGTCACTGATTAAGGTTTACTTTAGTCAAGAAATACCATAGTATATTAGGCAAATTAAAATTCAAAAGTTTACATGGATGGGTTTTGAGATATTGAAGACAAAATGCAAATTGTATTTCAGGTGTCTTGTTCTTTGGACTGTGAAGAAACTTCACACGGTGTTTTTTACATTATAAAGAAGCTTTGTTTATAGTACTGAAAGTGAAAAGATTTTTCTTAAAAATATATAGTTTTGAGTATGCAGACTTTTCAAAATAGATAAAACAGCAAAATGTTTATTTCTTATTTTTATTTATTTATTTTTAATATTTTTGCCACAGAGCAAGTACACTCACCAGAGGGAGACAGAGCAAGACAGTGAAAAGGAAAGTGAGAACTCAACATCCAGGGTCATGGCAACACCACAATTTATCCTTTTCTATTCTCCTCCTGGGATTTTGTGCATGTGTTCACGTTGCACACATGTCTAGTGTAATTTTCAAACTACTAGTTCCAGGGCTTGAACCTTGGTCATGTGGGCGTACAACACCTTAACCACTACACCATCTACTGGCCCCTAAAATGTTTATATTTAATTTATTTTTATAAGCTTCATTTACTTTATTTTACTATTACTTTCTAAAAATTTTCTGCAGAGCATGTGCACTTACAAGAGAGAGAAAATGTGAGAAAATAAATAAGTGAGAAAGCAAGTAACAAGGACCGAGACTCAAACTGTGCGTGGTCATATGAAAGCCAATGCCTTAACCACGATGCATCCTGTTTGCTCTTAAATGTTTATTTTTATTATTTATTAAACTTATATATTTAGGATATTTTCTTAAAAATACATTAACTAATAATATGACTTTTATTCATTTTTATTTTTCCTGAGACAATATTATTAAAACTTTGAATCTTTAACATCAATGTTTCTAGTAGTACTAGAGCCACTTTGAAGAAAGATTTACTAAGGAATAATTACACACAGTAACATTATTCTGGTTTTTTTGGGGGGGTGGGTGAGATTTTTGCTATAGGGTGTGTGCTTACCAGTGGAAATGGTCATACCACAATCCCTTTTCCATTCTCCTCTAATGATTTTGGGCATGCATACACATGTGCCCAGAGTGACTTTCAAGTAACTGTGATAAGGTCTCAAACTATGGTAAGCCATGTGATTGTTGTGGCACGAGATATTCAAGGATCGAAACCGCTCAAGAAATTAGAATTTTTATGAGCCTTTATTCCTGGCCAGGGACTGCCACTCTCACACCACACACAGGAAGCGTCAGAAGTGACAGTCCTGACAAACAATTTTGCAGATTATTTAAGCATTAAAAACTGCAAGGGGATTTCCAGCCTTCAGGGAGGGTTCACACTGGATGGGGCAGAGGGTTTTTTCCAGAGAGGAAGAGAAAAGAGGAAGGGTTAAAAGTTGGGGTCGCCAGGTGTTGCAAGGGAAGAAGAACTGCAAGGGGCTCTGGGAAGGGCCACAGGGGTTGTAAAACAGTAAGGGTACAATGGGTGGTTACATTTTGCACAATATTTTATCATTTAC
This sequence comes from Tupaia belangeri chinensis, assembly GCF_000334495.1. Taxonomy (NCBI): domain Eukaryota; kingdom Metazoa; phylum Chordata; class Mammalia; order Scandentia; family Tupaiidae; genus Tupaia; species Tupaia belangeri. The sequence continues at coordinate 215,281 of NW_006198567.1, read as the reverse complement.
TTTTGGAAGCAGTTTACAGAAGCAGAACAGCGGTTACTGTGTTTTTTACAACGTATAACCTTACCCTGGGGAGGGCCTGTGGGTTGCTTTCCTAGCCTACTTAGCTTAGCATACTACGTTTTTAAAATTTTTGCCCATTGTCAAGCACAGTGGGAATCCAGCACCTTAACTATTGTGCCACCTAGTGGCCACAACATTGACCTGTTTCAAGTGTATAATTCAATATGTGTTAGTAAATTTATAGAGTTGTTCAACTATGACCAAAATCCAATTTTAGAATGTTTTATCACTCAGAAAGATGGCACACTTCTCTCCCACCTGCAAATCCACTTGTGTTTGGTTTGCTTTCCCTGGCTATTTCATATAAATGAAATGATAATGATAAAATAAAAAAGAGCATAAATTTGTTTTCCCTTAAATTGTTTGTTTTGTTCATTTTTGGACTCTGAATTTTGATTTATGAGTTTCACATGTCAAGATATCTTTTGTTTTAAAATTAATCAGATAATTATAATATGGCATTTTTCACCCATAACCAAAATAATCTGCCAGAAGCCATGCTCCAGCCAGGGTGGGTACACAGGAAGGTGATACAGGTGAACAAAATTAGGCCAAGACCTCAATGCCCCTTAGCATGTTCTCAGCCAGCTATAGCCAGAGTAAGCTCAGGACTGCAGCCCTGATGGCCAGGAGAAATGCATATTTATTACTGAAGGAGTTTTACAGGAGTAGGGTGGTTGAGGGAAAGTAAGTGAAAGATTTTACTCCAAAAGGTAAAGCATTTAAAGTATAGGAACAATAATCATAGCTAGGGTGGCAGCAAATTACTGGTTACAAGGGCCTAGAAATAAATCCTGTCTGGTTTAGTAAAGACAAGGTTATTATATACTAAAGTGGAGTACTTATGTTATCTCTAGGGTAATCCACAGCAAAAGAGGGTGAGTTTAATATCTACATGGGAAAGGAATGTGGTTTTGTGAGCACCTTAATGACTGACCTAAAAGTTATTGTGAACTTGGGACCCTCCATGTGCTGCTCTATACAATGGCTGTGACTTGGGGAAGGGCAATCTTCCCTTGTCCTGAGATTAAAGGTGGCTCATGGTCTTTGGGGTAACAGCTCCTCATGCATGAGTCCCTGAGCTCCCCCCAGCTACTGAGATCTTTTCACCAATTAGTAGCTTTAACCTAAACCTTTCTAATGCTTATCTATGTAATCACCAGTAGGAGAAGTGAATGTAGCATTCTTTATTGACCTTTTCCAGGAGGGTGGGGTGAACCTAATGGGAGTAATTTCTGTTCACAGCCACTGCCTTAGTGGATCCGCATTCCTTCAGGATTATGGTAAAAGTTATAATAAGGCAGGGGGTGCCTTTATGGGGTACTGGAGTATGGCAATAAGGCCCATGGCAGAGAAATTGAGTGCAGGCCAGTACAGCAACACAATGGAGGATCAGAACCCATAAAACTGTTGACCTTGCAAACAGTTCTCCTCAGCCGAGTCCTTGCTCTTAGGTATGAGGGGCAGTTCTTTCATACTCAGCTTGTGTTAACCGCATTGTCCCAGCAATAACCTCTTTAAAAGAGTTGGTTTTTGTTAGCATTAGAAAGTCTTAATAAAGGAAGATAACTTGACTTTTGATAGTACTTTTTGCCCCATCTGTTTACAGCATTTTTCTACTCTGTGCCTTGCACATTGTGCATTTTGCAACTATGTGACCATGTTTTCAAACTCACAAATGCTTCCTAGAAAAGTTTATGGAAGTTTTGAGACTTTATAAAGTCCCAAAATATCTGTAGGACTTTATAGCAGGATGTTAATTAAGTGAGAAAACAGAAGTGTATTATGCATTGGTCAGATGGTCCCTTATCTCACTAAGGCATATTTGTGGTGATGCTGGGGACTGTGGTAGGCAGTTAGTTAGCCATGAACAGGCAGCCCTAAGAGAAAAGCAAAAGGCTCATCTAACTCTGGGTGCCAGGAGGGCGATCCAATTTGCCATCTTCCATCCTTGAGGCCTGAGGGAAGTACACAGGATGATTCATAGATTTTTCTTTTATCAGAAAGACCTAAGCAAGTGTTTTTGGTCAATGCCCCGATTCCTATTAGGGCAATGGACTAACTGGGCAGCCTGATTGGGACAACCTGGTTCTCATTGGGTTCCATGCGCAATTAGGTGATCAAATTCCTCATTCTTACCTGTGAGGAAGGTGCGCAGGTGCAGGAAAAGAACTTGTGGATTCAAATTTAAAGGCAGGACATAAGAAGTGTAAGGGGCCTCCCACTAATGAATATTCATGACCTCTAGTAATAAAAATAACGGTTAACTAGTACCAAGCGTGGTTGCCATCTGGCAATCTGCCCGCCCAACAACCTTTTTGGTATACTTTCTTTCTTTCCTTTCCTTTCTTTCTATTAAATCTTTTTTATCTACCTACTTCATTCGTGGTTGCAGTTTCATTTTGCGCCTAGGGACAGTTCTCTAATTTTAGTGATCTGGACCCAAAGAACCAAGGACTTCACAATGAGCTCAACACTCTCCTATCCGTTAACAGGGACCAACTCTCATAGAGCATTTCCATTCTCTCTGTTGTTGAATGTGCACTCTCCAGCTGTTGAAGTCTTGAAAGTACTGTAGCTTAGGGATGTGCAGTACTTGAGCACTAAAGCTCCCTTTGTAGTGTTGATAATTATTATTATTTTATTTATTTATTTTAGGTTTTTGCCAGAGGGCTCACCTGAGAAATATATAGAGAGGAAAAGTAAGAAAGTATCCCTCAGGGGAAATGGCCATTCTACAATCCATCTCCTCCTTTTTATTCTCAGGACCTTGGTTAGCACACACCCAGTGTGATTTTCAAGCTGTCAGTCAACCACTAGAATTATGGTTTGCCCTGCGGTAATCAAATACCTTAACACCACAGTACATACTGGCTGTAATGCTGAGAATTATTAAGAGCTATTTTCTATAATACTCTAGAAAGTAGATATAGTTATTAAATCTGAATATAATCAATGATCTGGGGTTCCTTATTCATTTTATCTTAAATGGATAAGTACTTATCAAAAATGTCTAGACCTGCATCTTTTAAACATTATATTTGAATGTGATGGGCAAGAATTAGCACTGTTTATTTATTTATTTAATTTATTTAGTTTTGCTATAGGGTACGTGCACTCTTCAGAAGGACAGAGAGAAACAGAGAGACAGAAAGCAAGAAATCTCTCTCCAGGGGGGGAAGACGACACTGCAATCTCTTATCCTCCATTCTCCTCTTGAGATCTTGGGCACGCATTCACACGCGCCCAGCGTGAGTTTATGCCACTGGGTCCAGGACTCAAACTGCAGTCGACAACATGGGAATCCAGCGACATAGCCATTACGCCAACTGCTGGTTCCAGCACTGCTGTTTTAAGGTGCCCTTCCAGCAGTGGCAGAGCTATATTTTGTGTTTCTCCACATCCACGGTGCTAGTTAGTGCTTCATGAAATATTTCTGAAATTGGGCCTGGCAGATGTTGTGTTGTTAAGCCACTGTACTCCCACATGCCTGATCTAAGTTCTAGTCCTGGGCCTGGCAGCTTGCTTTCTAATTTTCTCTTTCTCTCTCTCTCTCTGTTTAATAATAATAATAATAATAAAATCAAGTAAATTGTTCTTTAAAAATGTCTATGAAGTTTTTCCACTTTTAAGAATTACACATTTAATTATATTTATTATTATTATTTTTAATTTGACCAAGGAGGGACAGAGAGAGAGAGAAAAAAGGAACAATGATAAAGCAAGTTACCAAGTCCAGGATTAAAACCATGGTCAGCCATGTGAAAGTCCAGTGCCATAATCAGCAAGTCAGCTGTTGACCTCTCTTTTTGTTTATGAGACAACAAAATATAGATGTCTCAAGGGAAAATATTTTTCTTCTTCTACAGCAAGTTTTTGTTTCAATATGAATTTATCTGTAATTTGTTTATATTATGGTTCCTTGATATTTGTCTATTATTGCTATATTATAGTTTTTATAATATTTGTTACTGCCAGGTAATATTACTGTTGGCTACTCCCATTGATTTAATTCATAAATTGGCTAAATACAGAGGTATGTATATTTGATGTTTAGATAAACTTCAGAATAATATTAGTCCCTTATTCTTTGAAAAGAAAACACTGGAATTTTGATGAGATACCAATAAATTTAGAGATGAATTTTGGAAAATTGGTCATTTTGTAAAGATAAATTTTTTTTACCTATGTACATGTTATGTACAGTCAAGTCTTTTCTTTTTCTTTCTTTTTTTTTTTTTTGAGAATTTTTTGCTATAGGACATGTGCACTCGCCAGATAGAGAAAGACAGAGAGATAGAAAGCAAGAAATCACCCCCTGGGGGGATGGCCACACCACAATTCCTTCTCCTCCATTCTCCTCTAAGGATCTTGGGCACACATGCACATGTGCCCAGCGTGAGTTTTAAGCCACCAGGTGCGGTACTCGAACTGCAGTCAACTACATTGGAGTCCAGTGACATAGCAATTACACTAACTGCTGGTCCCTACAATAAAGTCTTTTCTTGTCATGCAATATATTTTTATTTTCTCATATATTCTATGTATTGTTTTTTTTTTTTTAAGAAACATGTAGAAGACCAGCAAGGTGGAGTGGTGGTTAAGGTGGATGGACCCCACATGCCTGACAGCACAGTTTGAATTCCAGATCCAATAACTTGAAAAACACAATAGACACATGTATGTATATGCAAGTATCTTGAGAAGAATGGAAGAGGATGGACTGCTATGGATCAGCACCCCCTGGGGAGTGCTTTCCCACTTTTTTCTCTTTCTATATTTCTCAGATGGATGCAAGTAGTAGATAGCAAATGTTAAAAAAATACATGCAATATATTAAATATGTGTCTTTCTATAACTTATGCTGCGTTTTACACTTTTTGCTAATTTGGGCCTATAAGATCTAAAATAAGGCTCTCCTCTAGAAACACTTCCTCTACACGTTCTCATTCATCTCTTCTTTAATGACCTCTTCTTGACACCTTCTTTTGGTTTCAGATGTTTGGATTAATGCTACTGTGAGCTCTTACCATAGCACCAATGTCTGTGCATTTGTTTGAGTTTATATTTGTGGTGTGTGATTGGGCCATGATTATATTATGTGTCTTCAGAAGTCAGTTTCCCAAAATGTATACAACTGACACTCCAATTTTGGTTCTAAGAGTACAGTTATTCCACGTTTATTGATGTTTTGATTCTTTTTTTTTTTTTTTACTTTGATTTGGTCTTATTTTGTATTTCTCCATTTACTAAAGATGTTAAACATGTTTTGTAGATTTATCAAACATTTAGAAATCTCTTTTGTGAAGTATCTCTCCAAGTGAATCACTTGTTTTCCTTTGGGAGGGCTCAGTTTATTTTGTAAATAAAAATGTTTATTGTCTACTTCAGAGGAGGAAGCAGAAGGATCATGAGTTAGTGTCACTACCCACGAGACAGTTGAACAGGTTACCTGGGAGAGGGAGTGAGAGATGGGACAAACACATGCACCCACAATATGAGGTGCTGATCAAGTCGTGTTCTTCCATCTATTTCCGTTTAATGAGGAAAAATGGTGAGTTATATACAGCTGGTGGGCACCAATTGGCTGCCCGAAATGCAAATGAGATAGAACAGCATGAACCAATCATTGGTGTGGGTGGATCTCTCCCGTTGCCTAGAAACCCAACCACTTCTGGGGAGAATGGTTGGTCACATGATTTCTGAGAGACGGTTTGCTCAGTGAGGAAGTGAAGCCTAATGATTTCCAAGATGGTGAATATCTCAAGATGGCTTCCATATGCAGTGCTCGCCACATGTTCTCCTTTTTTATTTTTTCAAAGAGAGGAGAAAAACCTGGGGGAATTGTGCTTGTCTTAGGTTGTAGTCATTTTTAGAGCCACATGTCCATCCTTACCCATCATTGGAGAATCTCATTGCAATGATGGGTTTCCTGTCTTAGGTGGGAGGACTGTACAGCTGTTAGGCTCAGACTCTCTTACCCATCTTTGGCTAACTGATTCAGTGCCTCAGGCAGGAGCAATGTCTAGGCTCCACGGTACTCCATCTCCAGGTTGTAGTAGTGGACTTCGATAGGCTGCATTTTTATGGAGTCATCAATTTGGCATTTAAGGAAAGCCATGAGCTTATTAAAGAGAACAGGCCTCAAAGAGCAAACAATCAGTCAACCCAGAATCGGACCAAGTATGGGGAGGAAAAATGGGAGGAGTCCATTCCATGCAGACCATAAGGGATTGTCACGAACGATGCCAAACTTGTTGGCATAAAAGCAGCAGTGTTCCTGTAAAGCAAGACAGAGACCCCCCTGTTCTGTCAGGAGCAGTGCCAGGATCAAAACCAGCAGTGGTAGTGTCAAAAAGGTAGCCAACGAGCAGCATCCATTTTTTGAGAATAGATGCAGACAGACCCTCTGTCTCAAATGAGGACAGGGTCTGGACCATTCCATGTCTTGTGCAGAGGATCTTTCCACAAAACTGAGGCAAATTTTGTTTTGGTAGTAGAATGCCATCAGTGCTCAGTGGCTAAGTCTCCATCTTTATCAAGAGACAGGAAATTTAGGACAAAAAGAGCATGTGCCAGAAGATTTTTTTGGTTAGCCCTTAGTCTGTAAAAGCTCTCCCTTTTTTAGCTTTTGGAGAGTATTTTTCAAGGAAAGATGAGCACAAAAATTTATCTGGAGGAAAATGGTTATCAATAATTCCAGTAAAGTAAACACATGCAATAGGCCAGAAATCTGTTTGTTGGAATAATCAATTAACTTGGTCCTTAGTATACGGCTGGATGATTGTATCAGGATCTTTGCCATATGTCCAGGCTGACCACAATTGAAGCAATTGCCTCCATTATTATGGTTAAGAAATTGGCGAACAGTATATCCTTTAAGAGCAGTGGCCAGAGCCAATCCCTGTTGGTATTCTGACCCAATATCAGAACATAGTCAAATATATCCTGATAAATCTGTCTTTTTTCTATATGGCCTGGCTGCTGCTTGACAAGCAGCATTAGCATTTTTATATGCTAATTGTTTAACAAAATTGGTACCTGCATCAGCACTGCCAAATATTTTCCCTGCTGCAGTAATTAACCAATGAACAAACTCAGAAAAAGGTTTGTCAGGCCCTTGTTTTATTGTTGTAAGGGAGGTACTTAAGTCTCCCTTAATAGGAAGTTTTTTCTAAGCTCTCATGGCTGCTGTATTAATTTGAGCAAATAGCTCTGAATCATATTGCATTTGATTGTAACTAGTTATATAATTGCCTTCTCCCAATAACATATCTGCTGTCCAGTCATTGTTGGCCTGGGCATTATGGCGTACGGTCTCCCTATAATTTTCCACATATTTTGGTTTCCAAAGTAAGTAATCCCCTCCAGAGAGTGCAGCACGGGCCAATGTTTGCCAATCTATTGGTGTAAGCCAATTTTCTGCCACTGAGTCAACTATGGCTAAAGTATATGGAGCTG
>NW_006198567.1:190472-206504 GCF_000334495.1 Tupaia belangeri chinensis | reverse complement strand
GCTCAAGATGGTGGATAGCTCAAGATGGCTTCCATATGCAGTGCTCGCCACAAGTTAGCAAGACCTTAGCTTTGTTGTTGCTTTTTTTTTTTTAAGTTTTTTGCTAAATGGATGAAAATATGGGATTCAAGTTTGATCAAATTGGCAAAAATGTTATAGCTAACAAAAACAATTCAAGTAAGTAACTTCAGCTGTTTTAAGTTTTAAAATAGCCATGAATAAGAACATTTTAAAATTTTATTTTATTTATTACTATTTCTATTATTATTTAATATTTTTACAGAGATTTTTATTATACAGCATATGCATTCACCAGAGAGACAGAGAAAAATAAATAGAAAGTGAGAACTCACCCCTCCAGAAGGGATGGCCATGTTGCAATCCCTTCTCTTCCATTCTCTTCTCAAGATTTTGGGTATGCTCACACATGCACCCTGGTGGGAGTTTCAAGCCAGCAGTCGAAGACTCAAACTGCAGTCACCCATGTAAGAGTTTAACGATGTAAGAATTTCACCTTCTGCTGATCCCACTATTATTTGTTTACTAATTTTAAATGGTAACTATTATTTTATTTATTTTATGTTACATTTAATCACATATTTTTTTCATTTTAATTATTATTATTTATACATACAATCATTATAGATCATTTAGATTGTAAAGAGACTTTACTCAGCATGGTGTACACCTCAGTCCAGCCTAGTTATAAATACTCTACACATCATCAACAGATAATAAACATATCTATGTCCCACAAATGTCTTACCTCTCATTTTTCTCTCAAATTTACTTTCCTATGCTCTTCCCCTCCCATGCTCTCTTTCCACTTTATCTCTAGTGTCCATAACAATTTTCAGTGCTTTTATTCCTCCAGTCTTTCAGTCTCTACCATAGAGTGTGGACAGTCAGTACATGCTAAGTGGAGACATATAATGTCTCTCTTTCATAGCCTGACTTTCTTCACTCAGCAATAAATCTTCCATATTTGTCCACATTCTATAAAATTTCAGGGTTTGTTGTTTTTTATGATCAGTATTCCATGCCACACATGTGCCACACTTTTTCAATCCATTCATCTGTTTGTGGACATTTGGGTTGGTTCCATGTCTTAGCAATTGTGAATGATGCAGCAATAAATGTAGTTGTGCAAGTGCTTTTCTGACAGAGCATTCTCCTGCCCTTTGTGTAGATACCCAGGAGTGGAATTGCTGGATCATATAGTAGTTCTATTTGATGGTCTTTGAGAAACCTCCATATTGTTCTTCACAGTGGTTGGAACAATTTACATTCCCACCAACAATGTAGGAGAGTTCCCCTTTCACCACCATCCATCTAGCACTTATTTTTTGTTTTTATAATCACTGGTCAAATTAAAATAAATGAATGAATAAATAAAATTAAATTCAAAAAAGCAAATTCTGGGAGCCAAAGGATGGCATAATGGTTATGTCATTTAAGGACACCAGAGACACCAGAGAATATGTATATAATGACCATATGTATCACATCTCTAGTGATACAGATGCTTCAGCCTAATCCCTCCAACAATACTCATGGTGGGGATAAAAATTAGTTCTACATACTATCTTAACGTGATTCATGACAAGAACTCTTTTAGAATTAACTATACTTACACTGTCTGCAAAAATCCTGGAATAAGAAACAGTGATCAAAAATTTTTTGAGAGGTTTTTGCTATAGGGCGCATGTGCTCACCAGAAAGACAGAGAGAGAGACAGAGAGACAGAGAGATAGAAAACAAGAAATCACTCCCAGGGGGGAGGTGACCATGCCATGTTCCCTTCTCCTCCATTGTCCTCTCAGGATCTTGGACACACCCACACACACACACCCACACACACACACACCTATCATAACTTTAAGCCACCAGATCTGGAACTCGAACCACAGTCAACTACATGGGAGTCCAACGACATAGCCATTACAACAACACTGGTCCCAGTGATCCAATTTTAAATATGAAACCACTTCTGAAGTAAATAGTCACAGGGTTTCCTAGTTGATTTGTAAATAAGTTTATATTTGAAATAAAAAATAAATCATGAAGCCAGCAGCTGGTATCATGTTTAAAGTCCTTGACTCCCACATGGTCAACTGTGGTTCAAGTCCTGGACTGGTGGTTTGCTTTCCTACTTTCCCTCTCTCTTTATCTCTTTGGTGACTACATGTGTCCTATAGAAAACTTAAAAAATAATAATTTTTATTAAAATAAAAAGAAAAATAAAAAAACCTAAATTTATAAATTGTATGTAAAACATCTTTATCAAAAAGGGACAAATACATTAGACAAATTTGTTGAGCAAAAAAAGTACAGAAAATATACATAAAATAGTATATTTATACATACTGTATTTATACATAAATCCAAAAAATATACATAAAAATAAACATCAGAAAGTTTAACTTCTATATTATTCCCACTTCTACTAATGATAATAACATTTAATTTGCACTTTGAACAAGTTTGACATTGACTTTTGGAAAAGCAAGTCATTTTGTCAAGATGGTTATGTAGATGTGGAAAATATTTGTGTTTTTATTCTAATAATTAAAAGGCTGGAAGAATAGTTATATAAAAAATAAAAGTTAATTATTTTCTGCAAAAAGATGTCATCAATTCAGAAGTTAAGAGACTAGTATGGTTTATTAAAAATCTCTTTAATGAGACCAGCAAATGGTGTGGTGGTTATGTCATTTGACTCTCACATGGCCAATCATGGTTCCTCACAGACCTGGCAGTTTGTTTTGTTATTTTTTCTCTCTCTGTCTCTCCCTTATGAGTGCACAGGCCCTTTAGCAAATTTAACATAATGATAAAAGATAAGATTAAATAAATAATTATTTAAAAAAATCTATTTTGTGGGTTGAATCCATGGCCTGGTGATTAAAGCAGCTACATTTCACATGGCTTGAGTCCCAGACATAGAGGCTTAAGAAACATTCCAGGCAAGTGCGTATGCATGTAGGCCCAAAAACTAAAGAGGAGGGAGAAATGGAAAAGGGATTGCATCCTGACCTTTCCCCCTGGGAGACGCTTTCTCCTGTTCTTTTCTCACTATCTCTCTGTCTTTCTCTGGGGAACACATTCCCACTAAGAAAAAGAAAAAGCAAAAACACCTGTTCAAATTTAGAAGTTTGAGTTTTATATTGTGTCACAAATTGCTTATTGTGTTGTCACATGACAATCACACTCACTAAAAGATGTCCTAAATATAGATAAAGAACAAAACATATTTGTTTCCTTTTTAAAAGCTTTATTGGGTCTAAATAGTATTCAAAAATTGCACATATTTAATGTACATATTTGGATAAACTTGGAGAAATGCATACCCATGCCAATATCAATAATCTAAACCTATCCATCTATATAATGTCTTTTAAAATTTTTCCTACAAGGGTCAGGTGGGTGGTGTGGTGATAAGGGCACTGTATTCCCACATGACTGACTGTGGTTAGAATCTTGGACTTGTTAGCATGCTTTCTCCCTTTCTCTAAGTTTCTTTCTGGTCAATATAAAATATTAATAATAATGAATAAAATTGAATAAATACTTCTTTAAAATGATTTATTATGTGGGACCAGCAGATGGCATAATGGCTGTCATTGGACTCCCATGTAGTTAACAGCAGTTCAAGTCCCAGACCCAGTGGCTTAAACTCACGCCAGGCGTGTGTACATGGATGCCCAAGATTCTGAAAGGAGAATGAAGAAGAAGGGATTGTAGTGTGGCCAATCCCCCTGGAGAATACCTTCTCACTTCCTGTCTCTGTCTTTCTGGCAAATGCACATGCCCTATAGCAAAAATCTCTCCAAAAAAATAAAATTACTTATTATGTATAAAATTATTTATTATGGAAGACATGTTCATTTGCCGGGCAAAGAAAGAGAGGAGAAGTGAGAAATCATCCTCCCCATAAAAAATGGTGATGATGTAATCATGACTTTGGAATTCATGATCAATGGAATTTCCCCCATTTGGAATTTGGGGCATGCACACATAAGTGCTTTATTTTAAATAGTGATAATTTTATTTTACTTATTATTTTAAAAATCTGATCAAAAGAGACAGAGAGGAAGAGAAAGGGAAAGTCAGAAAGCAAACCATTAGGTGTAGGATTCAAACCAAATCAGCCATGTGGGAGTGCAGCACCTTATCAGCATTGCCACCTTTGGCCCCACCCAGAGTGTTTTGTAAGGTGTGGGTACAGGACTCAAGTTGTCATCTTGGCCATATGTGATTTAGTCACCTTGTCTATGCCACTGTTTCACCCCATGTTGTGCCATTTACAAATGAACAAGATTAGCATCCAGTTAGTCCAAGCCAGATTTTATTAGACTGGATTTTATAAGAGTCTGTGTACAAATCACAATGTGGGAAATAAACTAGAATTTTTCTGATAAGCTACAACCACTGCTCCATTTTTTAAAAGAGTTTATCTAACATGAGGCCCAAGCTACTGACCACTCAAATCAAACTGAGCTCCTACAGAAAAGTAAACATGTGAATAGAGATGTTAAAATAGAAGGATTACTTTATTGATGTGGACTGTCCACTTCTATATTAAATGCACTTTTAATTTGTAAACCCTGCCTTGAATCCAGCTTCATCCATTTCTGAGGAAAAGCCAACTGATAAACAAGATGACCCTGGATGAAGAAAGAAATATGATACAGTATGATATCCAAAACCTCATGAGATTTCTTAATCATAACTGGCTGCTGGTTAAAGCAGAACATTTTATCTATGGGAATTCCCATGATCAAGGTTTGGTCATCAAAGAGGAGATGATAAACTGGTCTGTTAGTTTCAAAGAGGTATGATGTCATTTCAATATAAAATACATATAGAGATGGGATCAGCAGATTGCATAGTACTTACATCACTGTAACATGCTTGATGTATGTTCCAGTCTCTTGGGATTCTATTTCTCACTTTTCCTCTTACCGTCTATCTATCTGTCTCTCGCTGGTGAGTACTCAAAAAAAAAAACAAAAAATTATATTTATATTAAAAAAATTCATTTGGAGTTACCTGAACAAAGTCTATAAATAAAGTTGTGTGACTACTTTAACTCAGAAATAAATTTGTTTTTTTACAGGGCCAGAAAGTGGCATCATTACAAATGTGCTAAACTCTGACATTGCTGACTATAATTTTAGTTTTGGATCCAGTGGCTCAAAAATCATGCCAGGCATGTGTGTGTGTGTGTGTGTGTGTATGTGTGTGCGTGTGTGTGTGTGTGTATGCCCAAATCTGTAGAGTAGAATGAAGAAGGGATTGTGGTATAGCTATCTCCCTGAGGTTTAATTTTACACTTATTCTCTCTTTTTCTCTGTCTCTGTTCTGTGAACAAATATAACTTATGCAAATTCTAAAGAAAACATATAGAACTCTTGTTTCAGTCAAAATACAAATTAACAAAACAAAATTTGCATTTTACATCCAGAATTGTACTGATTTTGCTTATATACATTCTCAACTATAGAAATACTTCCAGTGTTTATAAGCTGATTTGGTTTCTTATATTTGCTCAAGCAACAGTCCAATTAATAAAATCAATGTGGTGGTGGTTATGTATACATAGTTGAATATTTTTAATAAGAAATATTTTTGGAATTTATTTTAAAATTTTTGAAATTATTTTTTAGAGAAATTTCTCCTATAGGGCACATGTACTCACCACAGAGACGGACAGAGACAGGGAGGACAAAAGTGAAAAATCATCATCCCAGGGGGTATTGCAACATTATAATCTCTATTCCCCCATTCTTCTTTTGGGATTTGTGGCAAAGACATACATGCACCAGGTATGAGTTTCAAGTCACTGGGTCTGAGACTCAAATGTGGCTCAGTCATGTGGGAATCCATTGACATAACCATTGAACCCTTTGCTGGTCCCCAAGAAATGCATTTTAAAAGAAATTCATTCTGTGAACATCATAGATTTTACTTACACAAACATAGATGATATTTCACACAGCACATGCAATTTATATGACCTATACTATTATGTTATATGAGTATTAACATATATGCAGTTCATTATTGACTGAAATGTCTTATGTTTTTATGGAGCACATGATTTTTTCATATATATGTATATGTGTGTATGTATAAAAACATTTCTCTATCTATCCTGAAACCCTTTATCATTTGTGAACAAAGTCCTTCTTAAAATTTGGTATATTGTAAAGAGAAGTAGATTATAGATTAAAATACCATTCACATTTTTGTAGATTCCATTCACATTTTCTCTTGTCATTTTGGATGCCATTCTTATTTTATTAAGAGTTATGTATTTTATTTATTATTTATATTCTTCAATTTGATGAGAGAGAGAGAGAAAGTGTGAAAGCAAGCAATCATGTCTGGGACTTGAACCATGGTCAGCCTTGTGAGAATCCAGTTCTCTAACCCCCACATCACAGGCCAACCTCTTGCATACCATTCCTCATTGTACTAAACATCTGAAAACATTGACTATAATCTCAAGAAATTATAAGAGACAAAAGATTTATACATATATTATGTTTTGTACATGTATTGTGTTCATATATGAAAAGCAGTGCTCAACTAGCCTCAGAAGCCCACAAATGGAATAAACATACTCTCATCATTTATCTGTTGGCCCAGATAACATTAAGTTAACATTTTATTGTGTACCTACATATCATAGTATTAGATATTTTAAAATCCAGAATCTAATATTTTTTACCCAACCACATATGAAGACATAGTATAAATATTCCTGGGGGAACACAACTTTTCAGTGTCTTTACCATGTAGAAACCTGCATTGAAATGGCTTTAGATGAAGTAATTGCATAAGAAGAGAAAATGACAGCAGGGATATTTTTAGTAATGTATGAGATAAAGTAATAAGGAACCTTGAAAATATTTGATAAATAATACATAAAGGGAACTTACAGGTGGTGAAGTAGTTAAAGCACTGGACCCCCACATGGTTGATTGCTGTTCAAGTCTCAGAAATGATGGCTTATTTGCTCGCTTTTACTTTATCTCTCTCTCTGTCTCTTTCTGATCAAATTATAAAGAAGTAATAATAAATAAAATTAAATAAAAATATTTTTTAAAAATTAAAACATAATAATACATAAAGAAGAAAGTTAAGTAAACTATTTCTTATTTAGAAGGCTAGTTAAGGGAGGGGAAGAAGGTCATATAATGGTTAAGGTTCAGGAATCCCACGTGGCTGACTGCAGTTTGATTCCTAGAACCAGAGGCCTAAAACTCATATCAGGCACTTGTGCATGCATGCCAAAAATTCTGAGAGGAGAATGGAGAGGGTATTGTAGTGTAGCAATTCCCCAGAGAGTGATTTTTCTCTTTCTCTGTATTCTCTGTATTTCCTTTTCTCTGGCAAGCACATGTTCCCTATAGCCAAAATCTCTCTCTGAAAAAATAAAGAATAAACAGTGATGAACTATTAAATGCCAGTTTTCTCTAGACAGAAATAGTGACATGTATTCAAAACAGCTCATAACATACATGATTATGACTAATGATTTTCTTTTCTGCTCAGACTTCTGAATCTGTGTGTAGTCATAGCTGTGTTCCTGGATTCCAGAAAATTCCTCAAGAAGGAATATATCCATGGTTGCTTTCTATGCTTTTCCCCCATTTTATTGATTTGCTAATGAATTTAATCTAAATATTTCCAATAGCAAGCGCAGGTGATACATACATATCCATGAACACAAGTCTGGCTTTAGGCATAAACCTCAGTGAGTAGAATGAACATACTATAAAGTAGCACCTAGCTGGGGCTATATAGCTTACCGCAGTCATCAAATATATGCATTGTTTTAAACTTCAAGAAAGAGTTTCTGTGTTTTTTTTCCTCCTGAAACTTTTTTTAAATTAATTTATATTCATTCCCTGAGCATCATCACAACATACTAAATGTGGTTTCCCATCTAGAATAAACTGCATAGTGACTTAATCATGCATGTTATCATGAATAATATTCCATTTCTACTTTCATATATATGAACATATATATATTTTTTTTTTGGGGGGGAGAGGTTTTTGCTATAGGGCATGTGTGCTCACCAGACAAAGAGAGACAGAGAGACAGAAAGTGAGAAATCATCCCCCAGGGGGGATGACCACGTCCTGGACCTGGTGGCTTAAAACTCATGCCGGGCACCTGTGCGTGCATGCCCAAGATCCCGAGAGGAGAATGGAGGAGAAGGGATTGCAGAGTCAGCTATTTCAAATCAAACAAGTATGAAATATATAACTATACTATTCAGTCCCTACTATTGCTCAATAAAAATGAAACTATTACTACTAGAATAGCAGGTGGCATGACGGTTAAGGTATTGTCCCATGTGGTCAACCTCAGTTCAATTTCTAACCCAGAACCTTGAAAATTATGCCAGGCACATGGACATGTGTGCAGAAATTCCTGAAAGAAGAGACTGTGGCATGGTCATACTTCTCAAGGGTGATTTCTCACTTACTTTCTGTCTTTCTGACTCTCTGGTGAGCAAACATACTTTATTGTAAAATTCTCTTTTAAAAATAATTAATAAATGAAACAAAGCACTATAATTCTTAATTCACATAATTATTGTTTTGCCTTATTTGTTTTATAAACAATTCCTTACCGTATTTTATGTAAGCTCTTTCTTGTCCATATTCATTCTATTAGGCTAAACTGTGAAACTGTTTCTAATGAACACTCTTGCAGTTTGGTGCTGCATAAGATGGTGTCAATTTTTGATGTCATACTGGACCACACTAGTCATGAATAGGAGGATGTGTAATTACCAAGGTTAGCTGTGCGTTCCTTAAAGTTTGAATCTAACCTTGATACCCAGGTGTTAAGCATAAACTAATTTCAGATAAACTATTATAGGAATATTTTATAACTTTTTTGGGACCAGCCAGTTTGGTGCTGCATAAGATGGTGTCAATTTTTGATGTCATACTGGACCACACTAGTCATGAATAGGAGGATGTGTAATTACCAAGGTTAGCTGTGCGTTCCTTAAAGTTTGAATCTAACCTTGATACCCAGGTGTTAAGCATAAACTAATTTCAGATAAACTATTATAGGAATATTTTATAACTTTTTTGGGACCAGCCATTAGTGCAATGGCTATGTCACTGGACTCCCACATAGTTGACTGCAGTTCACGTCCTGGACCCAGTGGCTTAAAGGTCACCCTGGGTGCGTGTGCATGCATGCCCAAGATCCTGAGAGGAGAATGGAGGAGAAGGGATTGCAGCGTGGCCATGCCCCCTGGGGGATGATTTCTTGCTTTCTATCTCTCTGTCTCTCTCTGTCTGTCTGGTGAGTGCACGCACCTATAGCAAAAACCTCTCTAAAAAAAAATAATATTTTATAACTTTTTTTAACTATACTTAAACACCTGTGCAAGTAAGTACAAAGAATTGATTAATATCAGAATACCACACTTTGAAATACATTGCAGAATGAAATAGAATAATAGTTTACAAATTGAGGACTCAACATTCTAATAAGTTTTACAATTGGGCACATCAAAACATGCTCTCATACAAAATATAAAATCATGCAATTATCATAATAAAACGTATTATCAAATATGAAATATGAACAGAAATAAGAAAGCATGCTTCCATTTTTCTGACATATAAGGAATAAATATGGTTTGAAGTCTTTCATAAGTATTACACAATTAAAGACATTTTAACAGTAGAAAACACTTGAATTTCATCACTAGTAAAAGTAAATATGTATGTTCAGGTAAGAATATGCGAAGAAAAAACATTACTTATCTTTTATGAAAGAATTGCAAAAGCATATTAGTGTGTAAAACAAGAAATAAAAATAGAGGTACAGGGATAGCCCATGGAATGGTAGTTAATGTGGCTGAATCCCACATGATAGAAATTGTGACTTGAGTTCCAAATCAGATGACAAAAAACATACAAAGTGTTTGTGTGTTGTCCAAAATCCTGATATGAGAAAAAATGGTGCAGAGATTATTGTGGCATGACCATTTCATTGAGGTGGTGCTATCTCACTTTCTTGCTCTCTCTGTATCTCTCTGTAGTGAATCCATGTGCCCCCTGGTAATAGGGACCAGCAAGTGGCATGTTAGTTTAGATTCTGGACTCCCACATGACCAATTGTGGTACAAGTTCCAGACCTAGTGGCTCATTTTCTCACTTTCTCTTTCTCTCTGGTAAGCACATATGCTCTACAACAAATTTTAAAAATAATAGTGAATAAAATTAAATAAAAAAAGATTTAAAAAAGTAATAAATGGTTTGTGATCCAGAAGAATACCTTCGTGTGTTCATGGTTATCAAACTTGGCTCTGAGACAGAAGGCAGGAGTATCTGCTGACTGTAGAAACAGGAGTAGGTACTGCAAGAAAACAATGTTATTGACTACCACTAATTATTGGTTTAAGAATTACTTATTTAATTTTATTCATCATTATTATTTTTAAAATTTGCTAAAGGGCATATACACTCACCAGAGAAGTAAGAGAAAGAAGTAGAAAGAAAAAGCGTGAAATAAAGTTGCAAGGTTCAAGACTCAAAATACAGTCAGCCACATGGGAGTCTCACATCTTCACCATCATGCCACCTGATGGCATCCACTCTAACTCATTGAGAATATACTGGGTTGCTGGAAAACTCATGATGCATTTTTCATATATTTCTATACAAAAATGTGACATGACTTTTCTGACAACCCAATGCTATTGCCTCAGTATTACAAAGTAAATAAATGAATAGAAACTGGAGAAATAAAGAGAAATCCTACTTATTTTTGTAAATAATAATAACTGACGTACAGACATGTTAATTTCAATAAGCTTGTGAAAGTTTTTCTGGTAGATAACAATAAAGATGAATGTTTGCAAGAGACCTTATAATGTATAAAGGCAAAAATATTACCAGTCACATAAAAAAATTAACAAAACAAGCTTTCAGATGTATATAAATGGATACTTTAAAAATAACACCACATCCTTCTATCATATACTTAAAATAAAAATTTCACAAAAATTGATATATAAGGGACCAGCATTTAGCATAATGGCTATGGCGCTGGACTCCCATGTAGTCAACCGCGGTTTGAGTCCCGGACCCGGCGCTTTAAACTCATGCCAGGGCATGTCTGCGTGTGTGCCCAAGATCCTGAGAGGAGAATGGAAGAGAAGGGATTGTGGCATGGCCATCGCCCCTGGGGGGAGATTTCTCGCTTTCTGTTTCTCTGTCTCTCTTTGTCTTTCTGGCTAGTGCATGCACCCTATAGCAAAAACCTCTCAAAAAAAAAAAAAAAGATATATAAGAGAAATCAAGCTCAATTTAAGATTCAAATGTTTTATATTTAAACTATTTTCAACATTTACATAGGAGTGTTTATGATAATATTTTCATAAATATTAAAATGTACAATGAGAAATGTCTGTACACAAAGTGACATGTTATATACAAGAAAAAATCAATAGAAATTAGGTTAGAGGAAAACCTAAGATATTCCAGGAGAACAAGTTAAAGTGATTTTTGTCTTAATATAAATAAGAAAACTATTCATTACTATAGTGATGAACAAGTATGATAAGGCATGAAAATATAAGGTTTATCAAAAGGAAAACTCAGGAGAGAGTAGAGAAGAGATCTGGAATAAATTCTCATCCTTGGTAACATCATTGAGAGCCACAAGATGAGCCAACCAAGATCCTCATGTGCATAAAACCCAATTTCAAATCAGTTTGTTGTTATCCACAGATGAAAAAATATTCTCCCAGAATCATGAACAAGGGCTCTTAATTTGGTGTATCTTCGTATTACCTCAGTGGCTTAATCTGTGAAAATTACACAAAAGTGACCATTAGCTTCAACATGACAAGTAATTAGTAAAATTGAATTGTGGCATCTTTGTTTATTCACCAAAATTGAGTTGTGGCATCTTTGTTTATTCACCAGATGCAAAGCAGTGTGTCCAGTGCCCAGCTCAAGAGTATCCAAACAGCGAGAAAACTCACTGCCTCCACAAGCCTGTGACCTTCCTGGCTTTTGAGGATGCTGTGGGGACAGTGATGGCCTGCATAGCTCTGTGCTTCTTTGTTCTCACAGCTGTAATTTTGGGAGTCTTTGTGAAGCACAGAGACACTCCCATTGTCAAGGCCAACAACCAGGCTCTCAGCTTTATTCTGCTCATCTCCCTCCTGCTGTGCTTCCTCTGCTCCTTGCTCTTCATTGGCCATTCTAACGCAGCCACCTGTGTCCTCCAACAAATCACATTTGGCCTTGTGTTCACTTTAGCTATTTCCACAGTTCTGGCCAAAACAATTACTGTGATTCTGGCATTCAGTGCCGTGAAATATAGAACAATGAGGTGCTTGCTGCTATCAGGGGCTTCTAACTCTGTCATTCCCATTTGTTCCCTGATCCAAATGATTATCTGTGGAATCTGGTTGGGAACCTCTCTCCTTTTCATTGACATAGACTCACACTCTGAGCCCAGAAACTTCATCATCGTGTGCAACAAGGGCTCAGTCACTGCCTTCTTTTGTGTTCTGGGCTACCTCAGCCTCTTGACTCTGGGAAGCTTCACTGTGGCTTTCCTGGCCAGAAACTTGCCTGACACATTCAATGAAGTCAAGTTTCTCACATTCAGCATGCTGGTGTTCTGCAGTGTCTGGGTCACATCTGTCCCTATCACAGCGCTAAGGGGAAGTTTATGGTGGCCATGGAGGTCTTTTCCATCTTGGCTTCCAGTGCAGGACTCCTAGGCTGCATCTTTGTGACCAAGTGCTACATTATTCTGATAGGGCCTGGTGAAAACTCCTGAAAAGCTTTAAAAAACAGAAGGGGTTCCAAATAAGACAGACATTCTAAGGTTTTATCTCATAAGCCTGTATCACAATTTTAGGGTTTTGAATAAAAAATGCACCCTGTTTTTATATCCTCATATGATAAAATAACTGAAAATGACTGACTTTTTAAATTCATGTTTTGAAACAGTCATTATTATATCAATCTTAAACAGGTATTAAATCTGCAACTATGAATGGTATCATATTAGTGGGCATTTTTACATTATGTGTATTGATTAATTGCTAAATTTCATTAACTATTATTTGTTGTGTTCTCCTAGAAAGCTTTTTACTTTTGTGTAGTCAGAAATAATGTTTTATTACCATATCTGATTTATTGATTTGTATCTTGTCTCTCTTTTTAAAGAAGATATATCAAATGTTCAGTAATTTTCTTTACGTTGTTAAAAAAAAAAACTAGCTAGTGGTTACACTGGTTTCCTGTATGGTTTTCAATATCTCATATTTATATTCATTCTAATCTTTTTTTTTTTAGAGATTTTTGTTATAGTGCCTGTGTATTCACCAGACTTGCCAGAAAGACAGAGAGACAGAGAGACAGAAAGTGAGAAATCACCACCCAGGGGATATGGCCACACTGAAATCCCTTATCCTCCATTCTCCTCTTGGGATCTTGGGCACACATGCACACACGCCCAGTGTGAGTTTAAGCCACAGTGTCTGAAGCTCAAACTGCAGTGGACTACAATGACGTAGCCATTACACTATCTGCTGGTCCCCATTCTAATCTTTTTCTAGATAGATTTTTTTCTATAGGTTACATGTGTTCAAAGGAGAGGCAGAGAGACAGAGAGTGAACAATCACTCTTTAGGGAAAATGACCATGCCGCAATTCCATCTCCTCTGTTCTTCTCTAGAGATATTGGGTATGAACACACATGCACCCAGCTTGAGGTTTAAGACACTAGGTCAGGCTGTACCAGCAGATGGAATAATGGCTATTTCATTGGACACCTATGTAGTCGATTGCAGTTCGAGTCCTGGACCTGGTGGCTTAAACTCAGGGACGGTGCATGTGTGTTCATGCCCAAGATCCCAAGAGGAGAATGGAGGAGTAGGGATTGTGGTGTGGCTATCACCCCTGTGGGGTGATTTCTAATCCTCTGTCTCTCTGTCTCTCTGTCTCTCTCTGTCTTTCTGGTGAGTGCATGAACCCTATAGCAAACACCTCTCAAAAATAAATAAATAAATAAAAAAGACACTGAGTCAGGGACTTGAACTGTGGTTGTGGTTGACTATGTGGGAGTCCAGTGACAAATCTATTATGCCATCTGCTGGTTTTGATTTCTAATCTGACTATTTTTGTTTCTGCTAGGTGAAGTTTCTGCTTTCTGGAGTGTCTTGATGTGTTAAATTGTGTTGATCTGATGTCTCCCTTTTTTTTTTCCATGCCAGAAAATTTTATTATACCTTTTTTATCATTTAAATTTACAAAAATGTTAAACATTTGACTTAAATGTGTAGAAACTGCCTACAAATACAAACCAGAATACAATTAAATGAAGAGAACAAACAAAAGATACTCATTAAAAGAAAGTGATTGTTGCTTCCAGCACTTTATGTTAGTAATCTATACTCTTAAAAAGTTGTGGGGCCAAGAGGTGGCATAGTGGCTAGGCACTAGATTTCCACATGGTCAACCATGGTTTGAGTCCTGAACACAGCATGGTGAAACTCATGGTGGTTGTGTGTTCTCCAAACACTCTCAGGTGCACTGGTAAGGAGCTGACCACCAGGCATGGCTCCAAGGGATTTCCTATAACAGGCTGGTCTCTATGTTGCCACTGCCATTGCAGAATTGCTGTGCAGTGATTCCTGCGAACCCCAATGTGGCTGCTAATATTGTTGGTGGCACTGAAGGAAAACTGTGTGGGCACCCCACCCAGGTAGAAGCTGAGTAGGGCCTCCCTGAGTTGCTGATTAAAACCTGAACTGGAATCCTGCCCCCCCCACCACCACCACTTTTGGCTGCTCTGCTGTTCCTGGAAGGTAGATACTAGTCTGAGTCCATGAGCGCAGCCATTAGGAGCTGCTAGGCCACTCTGCTAGGGACCCACTTTTGTCATGCAGGGGCAGGGCCCATGTACAACAACCCTGTCCCTGGGGGGAGTGGAGTGAGCAGGCAGGGCGAAGGTGCCACAGCTGCTCTCAGAGGCCCTGGCATGTCCAGAGCTGATGCCAGCTCCTGAGCGGTGGTAGGTACCCAGGGTGCTCTTCTTCCCCGGGGTGGTGGACTAGGCTGGTGTCTGATCAGGAGCCAGAGATAAGGATAGGAGAGAGAAAGAGGGCCCAGCAGCTGACACTAAGCTCTGGCTCTGGAAAGAGGAGATACCTCAGGTAATTGTGCAACAGCCCTGGTTTTAGTTTTGGTTGCCAGGCTTTGTACCCCTGGCCTCTGCACTAACTCTTCCAGGGGCCACTGTGGCCACCACCATCTTTTCAATCTCATGGGGGTTTCTGCAGCAGTTGTGTTTTTTAAAAAATGTTCAAAGTTTAGGGGACCAGCAGTTGGTATAATGGCTATGTTGCTAGACTCCCATGTAGTCAAGCGCAGTTTGAGTCCCAGACCTGGTGGCTTAAACACACGCTGGGTGCAAGTGCATGCATGCCCAAGATCTCGAGAGGAGAATGGAGGAGAAGGGATTGCAGGGTGGCCATCCCCCCTCAGGAGTGATTTCTTGCTTTCTGTCTCTTTCTTTCTTTCTGGCGAGCATAGGTGCCCTATAGCAAGAACCTCTCAAAAACAAAACAAAACAAAACAAAACAAAAACCCAGAAATGTTCAAAGTTTAAATGTATCTCTATGCAAAATTTCTGCAACACCCCCAAAAGCTTTGGTATGATCTGTTTCAAATTTTCCCTTGGGTATATTTGTTAGTAAAACAGCAGGAGTCATCGTGGTTAAGGTGTTGGACTCCCACATGGCTCACTAGGGTTTGAATCCTGGAGTCCTGGACCTGGTCGCTTGAAAATCCAGTGGATTGTCTGTGTGTGGAGCCCCAAAATCTCCACAGAAGAATGGGTAAGGGCTTAAATCATGACCATTGCCCCTGGGGCGTGGTTTCTCACTTTCCTTCTCAGTGTGTCTCTGTCTCTGTCCCATGAGCACAAGCTCTATGGCAAAACCCTAAAAAAAAAAGA
>NW_006198567.1:176877-190209 GCF_000334495.1 Tupaia belangeri chinensis | reverse complement strand
ACTCCTTGGTATCTACCCAAAGGACAGAAGAATACTTAATCAGAAAAGTGCTTGCACATCCATGTTTATTGTGGCATTATTCACAATTGCTAAGTCATGGAAACAACCCAAGTGCCCACAAACTGATGAATTATTAGAAAAACTGTGGCACATAGACTCAATGGAATACTATTCAGCCCTAAAAACACAACAAAACCCTGGATTTTGACAGGAAGTGGATGAATATGGAAGACTTACTGCTGAGTAAGCCAGCCAGGCTATGAAGGAGAGGCATTGCATGTTCCCGCTTAATATATAGCGAGTGTCTGCTCTCTATGACTGGAACTAATTCACTAAAGGATATAGAAACACAGTATATAGATGTAAATACCAGATATAGTATGTGTGCAAGAGGAGGGTCTGAGGAAGGACAATTAGAAAAAAAATAGGGAGGCAAAGTATTGATGTCACAGGGAGGTGTGGTATTGTCTGTTGAGGATGTTTTGTGGTTTCGTCAACTGTGTAGGGGAGAGATGTTCACCTGTTGAAATATCCACTTTGTAAGACAAATAATAATGTGATTGAATGTATAAAAGAAAATGAAATACAAAATTAATTAAAAAAATAAATAAATATAACCACATAAGTTGTCTTTATTGAAACTTTGGGTGTCTGGAGGTGGTGGCAGTTAAGGTGCTGGACTCCCACATGGCCAATCACATGAGTCCTGGACTTGACAAACCTGACAACTTGCTTTCTCACTCCACCTTCCACCCTTCATCACTCTCAGGTAATCATATCAAATTAAAATAATAACAATAGTAGTAAATAAAATTAAATACATAATTCTTAGTAAAATAATTTGGAGTGATTCAGATTAGAAGATTACTTAAATTCAAAGAATTTGCAAGAGACACCTGGCCCTGCTTCACAGGCACAGGAACTATGCACGCTGCTGCACAATTCTGGAAGCCACATGGGAAGGCTCTGGGTCTGCCTCTAGGGTCAACCAACCTAAACATGCCTGGCAATGCATAATACTGACTGCAGGGCTAAAGGACCATTGGGCTAAGATGACTGTTTAGAGGGTGTCTCTCTCTTTCTCACTAAAAAATAAAGAGTGAAAAAAAGCAATTGGTACCAAATATGTATAGAGTCTTAATGATTTTTACCCTATTTGCTACTGGGGGATCTACTAATCTCTATTAAAGTCACTAGTTCATATTGTGTGGTCTGCAGCCCTACTTTGGGTTGTGAGTACTGCCCTAAAGGTAAAATATTTCCAGAATCTTCTCAGAGTTTATTTTTTAAAAATAACTGATAGATATACATCATACATATTTATAGCTTTCAGTGTGATTGTTCTTTAGGTAAATATAATGTGTAATGATCAAATCAGATTAATTGGCATACACACCATTTCAAATATTTATGATTTGTGTTAGAAACATTAAAAATTGTTTTACTAAGGTCAGCAGGTTGTTTAGTGTTAAGATTCTGGACTACCAAATGGTCTACTTCAGTTTAAGTCTCAGACACGGAGGCTTGAAATTCATATCAGGCACTTGTGCGTGCATGCTCAAGATCTTGAGAGAACAGAGGAAAAGGCATTGTGGAATGGACAACTCCCTAGAGTGTGATTTCTCACTTTCTGTCTCTCTCTTTCTTTCCAGTGAGTGCACACACCCTTTAGCAAACATTTCTTTAAAAAATTGCTTTACTTTTTTGAGATATACAGTAAATTGTTAACTACATTTACTCTGTATGCAATGAAGTATTAGACATATTTTTGTAATTTTGTACCTGTAATCAATCTTCCCCTCATTATTCCTATCCCCTGACCACTATTTCTTTTTTTCTCTTTTAGTTTTTTGAGATAGAACATGTACACTAGGCAGAAAGAGACAGAGACACAGATAGGAGGAAAGTGACAAATCACCTTCCAGAAAGGCTGGCCATGCCACATATAACTGACACAATTTTCTTTCTTTTTTTTTTAAATTTATTTATTTACATTCATTCACTGTACATCATTATAGCATACAAAATGAGATTTTTCCATTCAGAATACACAGTATATTGGCTCAATCAAGCACATCAACCTATGTGTTATTGTCAACAAAAAATTTTCCATTTCTTGTTTCCTGTATATTTTGCCTTTTTTCCCATCCTTGATTCCCTTACTCACCCTCTGCCATCTGCCACCCTCCTTCCACACTGTGTCTGGTATCTGTTGTTGCTTTCTATACCTCCCCCATTTTATTGTTTCACTAAATATCTTAATAAATCTAAATATTTTCAATAGCAAGATCAGCTGATATATACACATCCATGAACACAAGTATAACTTTAGGCATAAACCTCAGTGAATAGAATGAACATACTATAAAGTAGCACCTAGCTAGGGCTATATAGCTTACTGCAGTCATCAAATAAGTAATTTTAATGCTTTTTTTCTTCTGATTTTTATTTATTAATTTACATTCATTCCCTGAGCATCATCACAACATACTAAATGTGATTTCCCATCTAGAATAAACTGCATACTGGCTTAATCATGCATGTTATCATCAATAATATTCCATTTCTACTTTCATATATATATGTTTTTTACCCCATGTCTGACCCTCTGCCCTATTCCACTCTCTTACTACACTATCTCTGTTGTCTACAGTTGTCTTCAATTCCTTTTCCCCTAACATTTCATTGATCACACAATATCATAAGTAATCTAACTACTTTCAATAGCAAGTTCAGCTGATGGTTTCAAGAAAAGCAGTTTTGAACTGGTAAGGATATTTCCTTGAAACTTAAAGCCTAGAAAAAGGTTAGTATTCTGTTCAAATAGTAGGTACATGAATCTATTGACAAATGAAGACAGGACAAAAATCCTTAAAACTGGACAGCAAAGCTTAGAAGAAAAGCAGCAATATTTTAGTCAAGTCATACAATGCTATTTCATTGGTTCAGTCTCATGTACTTAATCTTTCTTCTGTTTCTATCGAGGTTCAATCTTCCAGATTGAACTCTGGGATATAATACTCAACTCCAGACTTTGTCCCTACAATTAAGTTTCCCATTTTCTCAGTTTCTGAACTCTTATTTCTGTGTGTCTGCATTTAATTTTACTGACATAGCGCTCCCATAAGAATTTCTTGGAGATCTGGTCTGGTGCTAGTAAATTCTTTCAGGTTTTGTTTATCTGGGAATGTTTGTGGCTTTTCTACCCAAATGAATGATAATCTTGCTGGGTACAGAATTCTCGGTTGAAATTGCTTTTCCCTTAATACTTTGAATATATTTTCCCATTCTTTCCTTGCTCGTATTGTTTCCGATGAGAGGTCTGCCATTAGTCTGATGGGATACCCTTTGTAGGAAACTTGCCGTTTTTCTCTTGCCAGTCTTAGTATCTTGTCTTTGTCTGTGGTTTTGGTCAATCTGGCTATAATGTGTCTTGGAGAAGATCTTCTTGGGTTGATTCTATTTGGGGTCCTCTGTACTTCTTGGGACTGAATCTTTGAGTGCCTCTCCAGGTTTGGGAAGTTTTCTTGCAGGATTCCATGGAATAGATTATCAATGCCCTTATGAGTTTCTTCACCTTCTGGGATGTCTATTATCTGAATGTTCGGAAGTTTAATTGTATCTAGTATTTTTCGTATATTATTCTCAAATTTTGGGGCCATTTTCTCAGTCTTCATGGTGGATTTTCCTAGGCCAGCAATTTTCTCTTCTACATCTGAGATTCTATTTTCTGTATGATCTAGTCTACTTTTAATACTTTCAAGAGAAATTTTGACTTCTTGTATTATAGCCTTCATCTCTACCAGTTCCATCTGATTCTTTTGTAAAGTGCGAAATTCCTCTTTTAGTTCTTGTATGAATTTCCTCACCTCCTGGAACTCTTCACCTCCTTTCTTCTTCTTCTTCAGCAGTTTATTGTCTCTCTTCTCTTCCATCTCTGTTAGCTTTTCCATTATGAATTTTCTGAATTCTTTATCAGACATTTCCGTGATTTCCATTGAACTGTGTGTGGATGAAGAGGAGTTATACTTTTCCCTTGGAGGAGAGGTATTTTCCTGCTTCCCCATATTCTTTGTGGTCCTGCAGGGATTTCTAGTCATCTGGTGGATGGTCGGTTTGTTCTCAAACTTTGAAGTTCAATCACGCGAGTTTTGTATGCTGGAGGCCGAATTTTCTGTGGGACTTCTTCATTTCTCCGTTTCCCCCAAAATGGCTAGATCGCAGGAGCCATGGAACTGTCTCTTGAAGGTTTGTTCTTTTCCTTTCTGCCTCTCCACATGAGTTTTTTATGCTGGAGGCCAAATTATCTGTGGGACCTCTTCTTTTCTCCATTTCCCCCAAAATGGCTAGATCGCAGGAGCCATGGAGCTGTCTCTTCAGGAGGCATCTTTAAGAGAACCATCGATATTCCCATCAGCGGAGGTTGAAAGTCATAGCTGTGGACTTTTGTAGAGCTCCAATAGGGTTCCAACTTGGACTGAAAACATTGGCATGTTTCCTGCAATGATAGCAACAGGTTGTTTCTATATCTGGCAGTTGTAGTTTGGCAGGTAATGATTCCCTACAGAGAGCAAAAATAGAGTACTTTCTAAAGTTCTTTTTTCACTGGGAAATGCATTGTAGAAATCATAATTGAGGGAAAGGTTGGGGAGCAAATGGGGCCTCTTATTGACTTGTTCAATGGCAAAGTGAAAGGCCAACACAAATTGGTAGTTCTTCCATTGGTACATGTAAGATGACAAGGTGTATGTCTTTGTGTATCTGAGTTATTTTAATCAGCAAAATGTCCTCCAAGTTTATCCGTGGATAGAGACTGTTCCTCTCCCCTCAGGTTCTGGTCTCCTGGTCTAATTGACACAATTTTCAAACTGCCAGGTCTAGGACTCAAACTGTAGTTGGCCCTGTGGCATTTCATTGCATTAACCACTACACTACACCGCCTGCTGGTTCAGTGACCCAGTATTTTTTTACTAGCTGCATCCTAACTTCTACATACAAGCAACACTTGTAATCTTTGTTTTTGTGTGCCTGGCATTGCAGTTGGTGAGGAAATAATTCTAACTTTAAGTAGACAAGGAAACAGAATAAACAAAGAAGGAAAGCTAGAGGAATTGCACTACCAGACTTTAAGTACACTACAAAGCTATATGAACAAAAATGGCATAACAATGTTAAAAACAAAACAAACAAATTTAACAGACGAGAAAAAAATAGAAATAACTCCACTTTTACACTCAATTGATTTTCAACAATGATGCCAAGGACAGACACTAAAGACAGAACAGTACTTTAATAAATGGTACTGAAGATAGTGAAAACTTATGTAAGAGAAAACAGACTAAACTTAAACATAAAACTCAAAACAAAAATACAAAAGAAAACAGTAGGGAAATTGTCTCAGGTATTGTTATGAGCATATATTTGTTAAAGAAGATCTGAAATCAGAGGCAACAAAAGCATAAAGAGACAACTGGGGGGACCAGCAGTTAGCATAATGGCTATGTTGATGGACTCCCATGTAGTCGACCGCGGTTCGTGTCCCGAACCTGGGTGTGCATACATGTGTGCGTGCCCAAGATTCCAAGAGGAGAATGGAGAAGGGATTGTGGTGTGGCCATCCCCTGGGGGGGGGGGTGAGTTCTCGCTTTCTGTCTCTCTGTCTCTCTCTGTCTGTCTGACGAGTGCACGCACCCTATAGCAAAAACCTCTCCCCCCCCAAAAAAAAGAGAGAGACAACTGGGATTATAGCAAATGCCAATAAAATAATTCAGCACCCCAAGTAATCAACAGGGTGAAGAGACATCCTGCAGGAGAGGTTAAAAGTATTTTCAATCTATTCATCTAATGAATGATCAATATTCAGCAAATGAGAAATTCAATAATTTTCACAGAAAATCTCCCCCCAAAAAAGTAAGACAAAAATACCTGTTCATAAAATTAAATCAAGACATGAATAAATATTTCTAAAGAAGACATATAATGGCCAACAATGTGAAAATATACTTAATATCACTAATTACCAACAAAATATAAATCCATGCTACAATGAGGTCTCACTTTACCCAGTTAAGATAGTCATTTTCTAAAAGACAACAAAATAATAATAATAATCAGGATGGTGGAGTGATAAAACATGACACATTGCAATGGTACCCCACATGGGAAGATTTAGAGTTCACATCTGGAGGCCTACCTGAGTGTGCAAGGCATACATGTACCCATAATCTGCTGTTTGGCTGAGTCTGGGAGTAGGTAAGGTATTGAGAAATTGTTAGGAGTGCCTGTTTCTCTGTCTATAGATCTCTCTCTCCTTATCTTTGTCTCTTTTACTCATGAAAGGAATAAACTTTAAAATAATTTTTATTGGGAATAGGGTTTGCCATAAGGTGCGTGTTCTCACCAAAGAGAGACAAAGAAAGGGAAATATCAAGCCCTGGGGGGAGGTCCATACTGCAATCCCTTTTCCTCTATTCTCCTCTTGGGGTTTTAGGTAATCCCACAAATGTGCAAAGGTGGCTAGTGTAATTTTCAAATCACTATGTCTGGAACTCAAACCATGGTGAGCCATATGGGAGTCCACGGCATTAACCACCACACCAGCTGCTGGCCACTTTGAAACAATTTTTTTTTTGAGAATTCTGGGCCAGCAGGTGGCATAATGCTTAAGCTGCTGGATCCTGCATGACCAACTACATGCTTCAAGTCCCACACTGTATGGCTCAAAAAGTGTGTCAGCCATGTATGTAGGTGTGTATGTCTACTCAAAATCTTTAGAAGAGAATGGAGGGGAATTGATTGTGCTTTCTCATTTTCTCTCTTTTACTCAGTGTTTCTCCAGTGGCATGTACACATGCCTTATAGTAAAATCTAAAAACAAAACCTAACTAAGTGCATTTTGAGTCAATAGTATAAACAGTGTCTGTAATAAAAGACTGCCCAGGAAGTTCCCTGAGAGTCCCTTGAATATGACCACTGTTTCTCATCCTGCCATGGCTGTGGAGGAGTGGGATTGTGTCCCATCAAAGGGTCATCAAAGTCCTGAGAGATCATGGAGGCTTGGGTAGTATGTCTGAGCTGGACATGATCCTGCAAGTGTTCCCATCAGTGAGTGAGTCTCACAATTCCCTAGGTCTCCTTCTTTAGGCTTGACCAGCCTTCAGCATAAAAAGAAGGCCTGACAGAAAAAGACAACATTTCTGGGCTGGTCTAGTCTCCTGGGTTTGGACATAGTTCCTGAAATATTTTCTTTATTTATTTTCTTTCATTCTTTCTTATTTTTCCCCTGACATGTATTTTGTAATTATGTTCAGTCTTATGATGATATAATTTACAAATCTTTTCTGATGGTATTCTTTTCTAATTTAATTCTTCTAATAACTTGTCAAAAAGCACCATTACAGATTACACATATGCAGTAATTCTACAGTTTTTATGTGGTTTTCAAACAGTTGTCTAAAGATAATTATGAAGTATAATGTAGTCTCACTTAGATAACACAGAATTCAGGGGCCAGCAGGTGGAATGGTGGTTAAAGTGCTGGACTCTCATATGGCTGACTGTGGTTCAAATCGTGGATGTGGCAGATTGTTTTATCACTCTCCCTCACTCCATCATGTTCAGATCAAATTTTAATAATAAATAAATAAATAAAATAATTCTTTAAAATAATTCAAAGATTAAATTTAATGTGCTACTAAATCTCATCACTCTGATTTTCAAAAGCATCTAACCTTGCAAATCATTTATAAAGTATGTTATATATAACATATATTTTACTTGTTATATACACAAACTATAGTAAATTGTCTTTAAATAAGTAAGTAGGAGAGAGAGGCAAAGGGAACTGGCCTTCTTCAAGACTCAGCTTCATGGACCCTGTGAACTAGCCATTTTGGGGAAACAGGAACCAAGATTTCCCACTGATAATTCAGCCTCCAGCACACAAAACTCACGTG
The DNA here is from genome assembly GCF_000334495.1 of Tupaia belangeri chinensis. Classification (NCBI taxonomy): domain Eukaryota; kingdom Metazoa; phylum Chordata; class Mammalia; order Scandentia; family Tupaiidae; genus Tupaia; species Tupaia belangeri. The sequence goes on along the minus strand of NW_006198567.1, from coordinate 182,254 downwards.
GTAGAAAGAGCCCTTTCAGGCCTCCTGTCTCTGTATCTGTCTTTGTCTCTCTCTACTTCTGTCTCTGTATTATCACTTTTTTAAAATTTTTGCTTTTTAGAATTTCGCATGGAGCTTGTGCACCATGTAGTTTTCCAATTTTTGTTTTCTACTGAAATTTTTAAATATTAATTTTTTAGGTTTTATTGAGAAGTTTTTTATCTTCCTCTTTTCTTTTTTTTGTTGCTTGTTCATTTTTAGCTGCTGTTGCTGTTGTTTCTCTATTTCTGTTTCCTTTTCTGCACACTCCTCGACGCTCAGATTGAACGTCCAATTTTGGGAAGAAACTGACCATCAACCAGATGACTAGAAATCGCTGCAGGACCACAAGAAATATGGAGAAGAAGGAAAATAGCTCTCCTCCAAGGGGAAAGGATAACTCCTCTTCATCCACACACAGTTCAATGGAAACCATGGAAATGTCTGATAAAAAATTCAGAAAATTCATAATGGCAAAGTTAACAGAGATGGAAGAGAAGAGAGACAATAAACTGCTGAAGAGGAAGGAGAAAGGAGGTGAAGAGTTCCAGGAGGTGAGGAAATTCAAGCAAGATCTAAAAGAGGAATTTCACACTTTACAAAAGAATCAGATGGAACTGGTAGAGATGAAGGCTAGAATACAAGAAGTCAAAATCTCCCTGGAAAGTATTAAAAGCAGACTAGATCATACAGAAAATAGAATCTCAGATGTAGAAGAGAAAATTGCTGGCCTAGGAAAATCCACCATGAAGACTGAGAAAATGGCCCCAAAATTTGAGAATAATATACGAAAAATACTAGATACAATTAAACTTCCGAACATTCAGATAATAGACATCCCAGAAGGTGAAGAAACTCATAAGGGCATTGATAATCTATTCCATGGAATCCTGCAAGAAAACTTCCCAAACCTGGAGAGGCACTCAAAGATTCAGTCCCAAGAAGTACAGAGGACCCCAAATAGAATCAACCCAAGAAGATCTTCTCCAAGACACATTATAGCAAGATTGACCAAAAACACAGACAAAGACAAGATACTAAGACTGGCAAGAGAAATATGGCAAGTTTCCTACAAAGGGTATCCCATCAGACTAATGGCAGACCTCTCATCGGAAACAATACGAGCAAGGAAAGAATGGGAAAATATATTCAAAGTATTAAGGGAAAAGCAATTTCAACCGAGAATTCTGTACCCAGCAAGGTTATCGTTCATTTGGGTAGAAAAGCCACAAACATTCCCAGATAAACAAAACCTGAAAGAATTTACTAGCACCAGACCAGATCTCCAAGAAATTCTTATGGGAGCGCTATGTCAGTAAAATTAAATGCAGACACACAGAAATAAGAGTTCAGAAACTGAGAAAATGGGAAACTTAATTGTAGGGACAAAGTCTGGAGTTGAGTATTATATCCCAGAGTTCAATCTGGAAGATTGAACCTCGATAGAAACAGAAGAAAGATTAAGTACATGAGACTGAACCAATGAAATAGCATTGTATGACTTGACTAAAATATTGCTGCTTTTCTTCTAAGCTTTGCTGTCCAGTTTTAAGGATTTTTGTCCTGTCTTCATTTGTCAATAGATTCATGTACCTACTATTTGAACAGAATACTAACCTTTTTCTAGGCTTTAAGTTTCAAGGAAATATCCTTACCAGTTCAAAACTGCTTTTCTGTAGTTAGATTACTTATGATACTGTGTGATCAACAAAATGTTGGGGGAAAAGGAATTGAAGACAACTGTAGACAACAGAGATAGTGTAGTAAGAGAGTGGAATAGGGCAGAGGGTCAGACATGGGGTAAAAAACATATATATATGAAAGTAGAAATGGAATATTATTGATGATAACATGCATGATTAAGCCAGTATGCAGTTTATTCTAGATGGGAAACCACATTTAGTATGTTGTGATGATGCTCAGGGAATTAAGGTTAAGTAATTAATAAAAAGTTTCAGGAGAAAAACAAAACAGTAAAACTGTTCGTATCAAAATTTAAAGAAAAATGCATATCTGGTGACTGCAGTAAGCTATATAGCCCAAGCTAAGTACTACTTTATAGTATGTTCATTCTACTCACTGAGGTTTATGCCTAAAGTCAGACTTGGGTTCATGTATAGGTATACATCAGCTGTGCTAGCTATTGGAAATATTTAGACTAATTAAGTTAATTAGCAAATCAATTAAATGGGGGGGGGAAAGGCATAGAAAGCAACCATGGATACCAGAGACAATGTGGGAGAAAGGTGGGAGATGGCAGAGGGTGAGGGATAGGGAATCAAGGATGGCAAAACAAAAAAACAGAGTATACAAGACATAAGAAATGAAAAATTATTTGCTGATAACATGCATGTTGATATGCTTGATTGAGCCAATATACAGTGTATTTTGGATGGAAAATTCATTTATATGTTGTAATGATGTATAGTGAATTAATGTCAAAAAAATAAATAAATTTAAAGAAAAAAAAAGTAAGTAAGTAAGAGACAAAGGGAAGGCCTCCCTGAGTGTGGGCATGGCATGTGGGTGTGGCCTATAGAAAAGGTGAAAGGACCTGCGTGAGCAGAACCTTGAAAGAATGGGATCTTGTGAGTAGCACTATGAGTGAAAGTTTAATGTGGTCAGAGTCTGAGCCCACCCTTACCCCTGCCATCCTGGCTCATTTTCCTTTCTAAAATTTCTAAGCCAGATCCATCTGGATAGTTTCTGATCTAGCAGACTGGGCTGCTTCCACCCACTCACATTAAATATTTCACACAATTCAAGGGAAGAGCCAAAAACTGTGAATGTTTGATGCTAAGTGGTGATATGTTTTCTTCATAAGAGAACGTGGTGCCTCCAAATCCCTTTTGTAGCCAGTGCTTGGAGGTGTGACTTGGCATGGTTGGGACCTTGGAACCAGTGTGAGTTGGGGAGATGCAGAAGTCTACACTCTGGTTCTGAGAGCAGGTTATATATAATAATTCATGTCTAGGGTGGTCTGTGGTGAGAATGGACCCGAGAATGTGAACTGACAGTTCTTGAAAATTTTGCCATTTAACAAGGTCCTTCATACTCTTATTTCCATTTCAGTCTCCATTGATTTAGAAAATTGGGATACAGCCTTGGGTTGAGGGCTGGCTATTCCTGGGCAGGACCTGGACCTCAGGGCAGAGGGCTGAGGATTTGCTTCAGGAAGAACAGATTTCGACTTGTAGTCTACTAGGCATAAATTCCCTTCTCTTCTTCACATTTTTCTTGTTTTATTTCAGGCTTCTTGAGATGGTTTATAAATTCAAATATTTTGGAGACAAATGTGAACACAACCCTATAATTTGACAGTAATTTCTAAATGTATTGAATTTTAAACATTTCCATAATTTCACACCTTGTGATTCCCAATGGGCATTTTTATTTTCAAAGACTATTCTACCTCAGGACCTATGTATTACCTGTCACTTATTAACATTCTGAGTATCTTGTACTATACAGAACATCTTCAAAACAATCACTGCTGAAATTTTAATTAGGGTTTATATTCCAGACAACCAACTAAAGAGAGTAATATGTGCTGTTACTTTGTTGGCCCCCATGACCAGAAATTTATTGCCTCTCCCCCTTATTCCTGGAATCAGGAGTGCTGTTCTCAAAAAAGAGTTTGTGCTCGGGAACGAGCAGTTAGCGTAATGGCTATGTTGCTGGACTCCCACGTAGTCGACCGTGGTTCGTGTCCCAGACGCGGTGGCTTAAAACTCACGTTGGGCGCGTGTGCGTGCGTGCCCAAGATCCCGAGAGGAGAATGGAGGAGAAGGGATTGTGGCGTGACCATCCCCCCTGTGGGGTGATTTCTTGCTTTATGTCTCTATGTCTCTCTCTGTCTGTCTGGCGAGCGCATGTGCCCTATAGTGAAAACCTCTCCAAAAAAAATAAAAAAGTTTGTGCTCAGTGCTGAAACATCTTACTGCAATTTCTCCTGCTGTCTTCTCAGTGTCAAGTCTCTGAAGATCTGCCCTACACACTTCAGAATTCAGGAACATCCACCATCTACACGTTCAATTATCCTTCCTTTAGAAAACTCACCTTCTCTCAACTTCACAGGCTAGATTGTCCCTCCACTATGCCTATCTCCACCATTCAAGAAATAATAGTTATTTATCAAGTAGTAGTTAAGGGGTATCTATTCATTATTTGCTTGGTTCTAGGCACCTACAGGAACAGAATAATTGTCAATAAATCTCCAAATCATATGTTTGCTATTTGAAGATAAATATTATACTTTCTTCATCTTTCTAGCACTCATTCCATGCAAGCACATAGTAATTGCCCAATATCTAAACTTGTCTGATCAACAATTATTATACATGCTACACACTTAGTTCCTAGCCTCCTCTCAGGAGGCAAAATGTTAATTACTTAGATAAATTTGTAATAACACATTATTAGAAAATGATAGAAATAGGGAAATGACTTTCTAGTCCAACCAGAATTTTAAATATACAGGAAATGTTTGGTGTGAGGACACTGCTTCACACATGCTGTATAGCTCACCAGATTTTGAGATAAGAATGAAGAGAACCTAGGAAAACACTTTGGTATCCCTCATCTCCTGGTTTAGATCTGGGTTGGGCTCCTCCTCAATTTGTACCATAGGGGAGCCCACTCTTGTATCAAAGGGCTGATAAAACACCATTCAAGAAGTTACATAGGATTCTATGGATTCTACACATTCTTACCATTTATAGTAACACATGCAGTGTGAATTTACTTTGATAGTTTTGAGATTAAATTTATTTTTACTGATAACATATAAATTGAATAAATGTAAAGGCAGACAGTAGAATAAAAAGGTTTACAAGTTCATTCTTTTTTTTTTTTTTTAAGGTTTTGCCATAGAGCATGTTCACTAACCCGAGAAAGATGAGGCAGTGAGAAATCACCCACTAGGGGTGATGATCAAGCCACAGTTCCTTCTCCTCCATTCTCCTCTCAGGATTATGAGCCCACACACATACGCACCCACTATGATTTTCAAGCCACCAGCTCTAGAATTCAAACCACAGTCAGCCATCTGGGAATCCAGTGCCTTAACCAACTTGCAATCTGCTGTATCCTCAAGTTAATTCTTTCTGGAGGAAAAAAGTCTTCTACCTAATAAAGGCTAACATCCATAATATAAACAGAATTCCCAAATTCACCAAAATGAAACCCTTCTATCCAGTCAAGACTAGTATCCAGAATATAAACAGAATCCCCACATTCACCAGAAGAAAACAAAAAGTAGAATTAAGGGGATAAACCCATAAGCAGACATTTTACCAAAGATACAGATATCATAAAAGCATAATATGCTTTATTTATCATCAGCCATTTATGAAATGTA
>NW_006198567.1:174198-176786 GCF_000334495.1 Tupaia belangeri chinensis | reverse complement strand
TGATGAGAATGCAAAATGATATAGCTCTTTTTTTTAATTCTTTTTTTTTAGAGGTTTTTGCTATAGAGCACGTGCACTCGCCAGAAAGACAGAGAGAAAAAGAGAGCTAGAAAGTGAGAAATCACCCCCCGGGGGGATGGCCATGCCACAATCCCTTCTTCTCTATTCTCCTCTTGGGATCTTGGGCATGTATGCACATGCACCCGGTGTGAGTTTAAGCCGCTTGGTCCAGGACTTGAACTGTGGTTGACTACATGGGAGTACAACGACATAGCCATTATGCTAACTGCTGGTCCCACAATGATATAGCTCTTTTGGAGAACAGTTAGGCAGTTTCTTTCTTTTTTAAATTAGCTACATAGCGCATATGCTTACCAGAGATAGAGACAGAGAGGGAAAGCAAGATGGTACCCACATGGCAATGGTCACACCACAATCTCTTCTTCTCCATCTCTCCCTCATTTTTGGGTTATGAGCATGCACATACCTATGCTTGGCATGGTTTTTAAGATGCTAAGACTGGGACTTGAACCATGCAGCAGTCATGTAGGATCCAGCAACTTTAACCACAATGTCACCAACTGCCACCAGCTAGGCAGTTTCTAATAAAATCAATATGCCTTGACTACATAAATGCTAAGACAGTGCAGTGTATCTGCACCATGCATGATTACTCAACAGGAATAAAGTAAAACAATCCCAGGACTATTTGAATGACTCTCCAGAAAATGATGTGAGTTGGAAAGTCCAATCACAAAATATTAGATAATCTGTGATCCCATCTATATCACATCTTTGGAATGACACATTTATGGAAGTGGGAAAGAAACTTGTGGTTGCAAATAATGATGGCCATAGTGGTGAGCAGAAGAAAAATGGGATGTTGTTACAGGACAGCAAGACACAAATTGTGCAATTAAAAGCATTTGTAGTTTTACTAAGTAAATAGAGAAATAAACCTACATATGGAACAAAATGCCAAAAAATATACACACAAACATAGAGAAATATATGCAGGGAAGTACTAATAAAAATGGTGAGATGCGTATAGGAGGGTAGATTAATTATATTCTTGTCAACATTGCAGTTAAGATATTTTCACAGATTTGTGCTTTACTATAGATTTATACAAGAAAATTTATACAAGAAAATTAATCAAGAACAGCTCTTTGGCAGCCCTTCCTACAATGCCAGCCCTGGGCCTTCAAGTCCCTGGCTTGTCTGAGATCTTGAAATAACCCTGTGTGTTTGGTCTTCTTTTACCTCAGCATTCACAGGAGAAAACTGTAGCACACAGAGGTGAAGTGACCTTTCTAAACCATAGCTGGCAAGTGACCAACGTGGCACAGTAGGAGAGGGAAGACTTCCCTTTGCAATTGCAGGCCCAGTGTTTGTTGGGAGGTGGGTAACTTTTGGTAGGTGCACACGAAATAGATAATGTAGAAAGGTTGCCCTTCTGGAAGGCTGCAGGTTGTCTTCTAAGTCCTCACATGTGCCTCCCCTGAAGGTTCCCACCTGCATGTCATCCAGAATCCTGGCTAATGCACTTCCCCACTAGGGCGAGATGATGGACAGATGGTTAACTCAGTATGACCTTCAGCCACATGCAAACACTGGTACTGGTAACATGAAATAAAAACAAAATGCAAAGTATTTTCTCACATATTCCTACAAAAATATGAAAACTGATTCTGTATCTCATCGAGGATAAGGTGGATGGTGGGGTGAAGGAGGGGAGGAGGCTGAGACTCTCTGGGGTAAATCCTATGAGTCACTGTAGAAGGAGAGCCCTGGGAGGAGCCCTGAGAATCCTGAGAATGTGCACAAGCCTCCCCTGACATCTCCAGGCCCAGCTTGTAAATACTCCTCCACTCTGCACTTACTTAAGCCAGCTCAACCCCTTTATTAGCTGCATGGGTAACTGTCCCTCACCCAGAGAGAGGAGGGGTCCTCACTGACCATGTCTTCTGGAGCCATCAGCTAATGGCAATGAGGTCAGGAAGCACCAGAGCCCTCTCTACGCTTGTCACTCTTTCTGCCCAGTTGATCTTCTGATCCTGAATTAGGCAAATAGCTGTACCCTCACAGACCACAGTCCTGGGATGAAAACAGATGACACCCTAGATCTCAGGATTAATGTGAAACAGACATATCGACCCTGCTCCAGCACTCCCCTTACTACGCTGCCAGCCATAAACTGAGGTGTGGACCCAATTAGCCTATCAGGCCTCAACTTCATTAACAACCTACTCTTGCACAGAGCATGTTCACCCCACATGTCCTCACATTCTCCCCAGCCAAAGAGAGGAGCATGGGTATTTTAGGTGGGACTAGGATTGTGGCCAACTCTAAGTTCCCCATGTTACCTTTGCATTCTTTCTCACAACTGGTCAGGAGATTCAGTGGTGTGGGCTGAGCAAATTTCTGCAGGATTAGGAAAGGTTCTCACTCTGGAATTTTCTATGTACAAATTCTTGGAAGTTGAAATGAAGCAAAACATCTGGCTCTCTCAAAGGACTCCAGCTAAGGAAGGTCAGTAGGGGATGTTTCTGGAAATGTAGGTGCCTAGTCATCTGGGTTCCAAGTTC
>NW_006198567.1:172241-174183 GCF_000334495.1 Tupaia belangeri chinensis | reverse complement strand
CAAAATGAGGGGCCCTTTTTGGTGCTTTTTTTTTTTTTTTTTTTTCTGTGCTACTCAGATTCTATTTTCCCAAGGTCCCCCATGGGTCATTAACTGCTCACCCTCATTCCATGCTAAATCTACAACTGAACACAGCTATACGATGTCTGAGGACCCACTCACAGCCATAGCGAAGGCTCTCAGCTCTGAGGAGAAAGAACTGGAATCACTGCTGGATCCTCCTTGTTTCCAGGGTGTGAGAGGCTGCACACCAGAGAGTCTGCCGAGGTTTCTCAGAGAGCAAACAATTGCCATGATTGGTTTCCTTAAAAAAACCTGACCTTCGAAACCTTGCTCTGATTGGCCACTAGAATCCCTCAGATTTGCATATCCGGCACCTCATGATTGGTCCAAAAGCAACCAATCATAACCCACCATTTACAACCAATCACGGCCCACCATTTACAACCAATCATGGCCCACCAGTGTGTATATAACCATGATGCCTGGCCCACAGTAGCCAGACGACCAGGAATACGACACAGACGACCAGGAAGATGACACAGACGACCAGGAAGATGACACAGGTGACCAAGAAGACAACGACCCTGGAGAGCCTGAAGAGCTGAAACACCGCACAGTCTCCAGACGACCCTGAAGGCCCTGAAGAGCTGTAACACTACATCGTCTCTGGACGATCCTGAAGAGCTGTGACACCACGTTGTCTCCGTGCTGCTCACAATAGATGATGCGACCCTGAAGAGTTGTAACACTGTGTCATCTCCGTGCTGTACCTTGCTGCCCACAATAAACAGATGACACTGAAGACACGGTGTCGTCTTTGTGTTGTAACACAATGCCGCTTGTCCCGGCTCTCACTCCTTCACTCAGGAAACCTGTTCGGCAGTCTCCCCAGGTCAGGACACGTGGCGCTCGAACAAGGGACCTGAGTATGAAGGATCCAGTGAAGAGCACCCGAGGAGGGGACGGCAGAGAATCGTCCCAAGATAGGATGGCAGAGAATCATCTGGGAAGGGGAGGGCAGAGAATCGTCCCCAGATAGGACGGCAGAGAATCGTCCGTGAAGGGGATGGCAGAGAATCGTCCAGGAAGGGGAAGACAGAGAATCGTCCCGAGATAGGAAGTCAGAGAATCATCTGGGAGGTGATGGCAGAGAATCGTCCCAAGAAAAGCCGCAGAGGAGGACGGCAGAGAATCGTCCCGAGAAAGGCTACAGAGGAGGACAGCAGAGAATCATCCTGGTGAGTAACAAAGATCGGTTACTTATAAGTAATAAGGGTAATAATGGGACAAGAGCTTAGCCAGCACAAACAAGAGCTTAGTCAGCACAAACAAGAGCTTAGTCAGCACGAACAAGAGCTTAGTCAGCACGAATTATTTGTTCAGGGCTTGAAAGAAGCCCTCAAGACACGGGGAGTTAAGATTAAGATTAAGCAGTTGCTCTCCTTTTGTGATTTCTTAAAAGAACTTTGTCCATGTTTCCCTCAAGAAGGAACCATAGATGAGAAAATGTGGAAAAGAGTACGGGACACTTTAAAAGATTATTATACCACATTTGACCCAGAAAAAGTTCCTGTGACTACTTTTTCGTACTGAAACTTAATAAACGAAATTCTCAGGCTCTGCACCAGTGACCCAAAAATTGTCACTATGGGAGAGCAGATCATGCAAAATGATCAACCCCAGGAGGTTATAGCCACCTCAGATCTAACCAAGGATTCTAAAATTGAAAAAGAACAGGGAGAGAATCTTATTTCCCTAGATAGTGAGGAAAAAGTTAAAAGTCCTGAAGGCGAGACAAAACTCCAAAAATCCAAAAAGCTAAAAAACAAAAACAACCTGAAGGCTCTACAAGAGCCAACAAAAAATGAGTCAAAAATTGAGTCAGTTTTTTGGACAATGTGCTGCTGTTTATCATATTTCTATATGGTCTCTGCTTGGG
>NW_006198567.1:165346-170169 GCF_000334495.1 Tupaia belangeri chinensis | reverse complement strand
CACCAGCGAGTCTGCCGAGGTTTCTCAGAGAGCAAACAATTGCCATGATTGGTTCCCTTCAAAAAACCTGACCTTCGAAACCTTGCTCTGATTGGCCACTAGAATCCCTCAGATTTGCATATCCGGCACCTCATGATTGGTCCAAAAGCAACCAATTATCACCCACCATTTACAACCAATCACGGCCCACCGTTTACAACCAATCATGGCCTACCAGTGTGTATATAACCATGATGCCTGGCCCACAGTTGCCAGACGACCAGGAAGACGACACAGACGACCAGGAAGATGACACAGACAACCAGGAAGATGACACAGACGACCAAGAAGATGACAACCCTGGAGAGCCTGAAGAGCTGAAACACCGCACAGTCCCCAGACGACCCTGAAGACCCTGAAGAGTTGTAACACTACATCATCTCTGGACGACCCTGAAGAGTTGTGACACAGCATTGTCTCCATGCTGCTCACAATAGAAGACACGACCCTGAAGAGTTGTAACACTGCATTGTCTCCGTGCTGTACCTTGCTGCCCACAATAAACAGATGACACTGAAGACACGGTGTCATCTCCGTGCTGTAACACTACGCCGCTTGTCCCGGCTCTCAATCCTTCATTTAGGAAACATGTTCAGCAGTCCCCCCGGGTCTGGACACCAGGGCTGTAGCCTGGACAAGCCATTTTGCCTCACAGGGTCTCCCCTTTATACTCACTTGCACAATGGAGATTGTTCCAGCCTCTGCCTTTAGGGATGTCACTAGGTATATGCACCTCTAATACCTATATAATCCATGGGCTAGTGCCACATGTAGTAGATGCAAAAACTAGAGATGGGAGCATTACACAATGGGGTGCAAGGTAGCATTAAATACAACTTCAAACAGCCTGAATTCTGATCTGTAATATACAAAAAGTCATTTTTCCATTGTTCCTCTTGACTTTACTTCATAATCTGCACCAAAGTAAGGTTGGAATGAACTGAAATTCAGATACTGACTCTGACATAAAACTTATCAGTGTTTTCCATTATATTTAGACTTAGAGGGGCCAACAGGTGGCATGGTTAAGATGCTAGTCTCACACATGGCCAATTGAGGTTCAAGTCCTGGAACTGGCAGCTTGTTTTCTCACTCCATTCTCCTCCCCTTGTCTTTCTGGTCAAATTGAAGAATAATAATAACCAAAATTGAATAAATAATTCTTTAGAATTACAGCCTAGTTCCTCATGTTGGCCTATGAAATTATGGGTTTCCTGGAACCCCATAATTGCTCCCAGTGATCACTGCATTCTGGTAAACAGATCCTAGTGTAATGACCTCCTCTCTGGGTTGGACTGCATTTAGTTACTGGCTTCTAGTCCATAAAAAAAAAAATTAACATTAAAAAAGATAAAAGAATAAAAGGAATGCTCCTACCAAGAATGTGTTATATTTGTGATTTCTGTCTGGCTCCCTCTCTCCTGTGTTTATTCTGTCCATCCCATCCCTGAATATTGGAAACCAAACTCAAAATTTCAGTTGCTTTATGGTATAGGTCTACTGGCAAAGAATTAACAGAAAGACCGTCCAATAAACAAGAATGTATAATCCATTCCAAACAAACCTGCCAATAACTCATGATTTCGGAAACTAATCCTGCTTCATGAGGGCCTCAGCTGAGACCACAGCCTCATCCTCCTGAGACACCTGGAGGCAAAAAACAACTACCTCAGCTGGGCCTGAGTTCTGGTCCACACTGTCAGATAATACAAGATTTTTGTAATCTTCAAAATTTGGTGTAAATTTGTCTCACAGAAACAAAGACTACTAAAGATTTCCAGGTCCTGAGGCCTTGCTCTACCCTGCTTTCTCCCTCCTTTTTCCTTCTAGAAACCCTCCACCCACACTGGCTGCGTTATAACTACCTCATGCGCCTATTCTCTGGACAGCTGAGCCTCTACCCTGAAACATTGCTCATGGATATGTGTATGGCTGGCTTCACTTATCTTCCTGGTCAGAGCAAAACTGTCATTTCATTGAGGCCTTTCCTAGCTGCCAACCAAGTGGCCTCAAACTCTCCCTCAAAACACCTGCTTAGCTTCACTTGAGCGGTTTGTGTTTTTATTCAACTCATTTCAGGCAGTGAACTCCTCCAGGCAGAGATTATGGTTTTTAGTGCAACACGAGGATTAACACTGTGCTTGTACAAAGTGAATACTCAGGACACAGTTGGTGAATGAGTGAAATTATCTTGGAGCTTTGTTACTACCTTTGAGCAACTTATTTTCTTTTTTGAGATGAATTTCTATAAGGCACATGCTCTCACCAGACAGACAGAGAGAGACAGAGAGACAGAAAGTGAGAAACCACTCCCCAGGGGGGATGGCCATGCCACAATCCCTTCTCTCCATTCTCCTCTCAGGATCTTGGGCAGGCTTGCACATGCCCCCAGCGTGAGTTTAAGGCACTGGGTCTGGGACTCAAAACACCGTCGACTACATGGGAGTCCAGTGACATAGCCATTATGCTAACTGCTGGTCCTGAGCAGCTCATATTAAAGAGATGGATAATCATCACAGAAACTGCAGTGTGGATCAGAGACAGGGGCAACCAAAATAAACTCCAAGTGAATCTTCCCAGCTCACTGCTTCAGCAGAGTAGAGTGGGCACAATCTGCTCTCCTGTGGTCACAGACAAAACTACAGCCTGAGGCATGAAAACCCAACAATACATACCTTTGTTTGGCAGTCCTCTAGGCAGTGATTCTCCAAGGGCTAAAGTAGATAAAAGAGCAGGATCACAAGGTTAGGAGCACAGAAGCCTCCTTCTCTCACTGATTCTACTGTCTTGGACAGTTTAGTTCACACACGGCCTTACTCTAGCCAGAAACTGGATGAATGGTCCCATGTTCAGCCACGTTCTGCACTACCCCATGCAGTACCCCAAGCCTCAAGGCTGCTTTCTACTCTGAGGAACTCCCAGTAGAAAACATTTTCAAGGATCTCAGTGCATAGTTGGTCATCAGTAGATAACCAAGTCCAACAGTCACTTCTCTGAACCTGTGCAGTTCTTCAGATAACTCAGTCAATGCATCCCTGTCTTGATCCATTTTCTGTTTTTATATATGAATACCAATTGGGGTTTATTTAACTAAAATTTTTGGAGGCTGAGTAGTCCAACACCTATGTGCCAGAATCAGCCTTCCTGCTGTCATGACATGGTGGGAGGCATCTCATGGCACGAGGGCAAGCATGTGTCAGCTCAGGTCTCTCCTTTCTACAAAGCCAAGAGTCCCACTATGAGGCCCTCACCCAGATAACTGAATCTAATTCTAATTATGTCCCAGAGGCCCACCTCCCACTACTGTAAACATATGAATTTGTGGTTAAATTTCCCACACATAATACCTAGTACACACATTCAAACTACATCAATCTAACTTTGGAAGAGGTAGCTGAGTTCTCTTATCCTGTGATCCATTTGCACTGGGGAAGGAAACTCATTCTAGTTTCTAATGCCCAGAGTGGTGGATACAGGTCCATACTTTGAAACGTCCCTAGGGAATTCTGGCTCCGGAAGATTGGAGGACCTTGGGAACCCACCACCATCAACCTGGCATTTTCACACTTCCCCAAGCTATGAGGTCCAAGCATGTTGCTGAGGGATTGGATATCCTGCATCCTGACCCAACTGTCTCCACCTCTATTCTTTCCCCTTGTACCTTCCCAGTATCATCTTTTTCTTGACCCCACTTGTAAATTTACCATGCGTGTGCCTGTGTGAAAGTGACAATGTTGAATCAATGACCTCTTATAGGATGTTGTGGGCCATGTTCCTCTAGCATCTTAGGGGATTTAATCTCAAAGTCACATCACATAGGACCAGTTGAGCTTTGGCTCAAGAGACTGAAAACTTCTCTCCTACTTTGAACTCTGCTCACCTCACATGGTGAGGCAATCTGTCTCTCTCCAGGATGGTTTCTCATTTTTCTTATGAAACATTGGACTTCATTCTGCATAAACTATACTCAGCCTAGATAGGTTCTAGGTGCCCTTCTTGGTTGGCTGTGTGTAGGACACTTTTGGGTCAATCTGAAAATCACACTGAATAAAAACTGAACTAAAATATATGAACAATTATTACAGTACTGAAGTATTATGTACATAACAACAGTGAGGGCACAATTTGATAAATATGTGCTTAACTTGTAAGTAACCTTTTATTTGAAAATGTCACTTGTTATTATCCTATAATTTAAGACATAAGTAATGCTTTATCTACTCTTAGGAGATAAATAAGAATGGGCCAGCAGGTGGGGTGTGGGTTAAGGCAACTGGATTCCATATGGATAACTTCACAGCTCCAGTCCTGAACCCAGTGGCTTGAAAAACACTCCAGGCATGCGTGCCCAAAGTCCCAAGAGAAGAATGGAGATGGGACCGTGGTGTGGTCATTCCTTCTTGAGGAATTCTTACTTTTCCTCTGTCTCTGTTTCTCAGTCTCTCTCAGGTGAGCACACATGTCCTATAGCAAAAAGTCAAACAGTCAGTCCTGCAACAACTGATTGTTTATAGAATCCTAAGACGGACAATGTGTCATTCCCTATATGTTTGTTTGTTTGTTTTCTCCTCCATGAACAGAGGTGATAGGAAATGTGGACAAAGACCATTGAAGATATGGGGAAGTGCAGGTGTGTATATTCTAGTTCATGGAATGAAGGGTATTTCTTACAAATGCATTTTGTATCTCTCCCCTCCCAATTTCGACTCTGCTTTGGATAAAATAATGCACAATGATAAGGATATGGAAGAATGGCTTGAAAAAATACCCATCTTGGAGGTTAA
>NW_006198567.1:164431-164756 GCF_000334495.1 Tupaia belangeri chinensis | reverse complement strand
GATTCCACATAGCCAATCACAAATGTACATTCTGGTCGATTACTTAGAAACATGTTGCCACATGTGCATGCATGCCCCAAACCTGAAATGGATAGAAAAATGAAGGAAAAAAATTATGACATGACCATTTTTGATGCTTTCTCTCTTTAGTGAGCTCACATTTATGTAAATTTTTTTAAAAATTAAGCAAGTAAAAAACACATTTTATTGAATTTATTTATTTTTTATTTTATTTTATTGCTGTAGGGCATGTGCACTCGCCAGAAAAGACAGAGAGAGACAGAGAGAGAGAAAGCAAGAAATAACCTCCTGGGGGGGATGGCCT
>NW_006198567.1:163894-164238 GCF_000334495.1 Tupaia belangeri chinensis | reverse complement strand
AAATTCTACTATAATAAGAAACTGTGGGGCCAGCAGGTGGCATGGTGGTTAAGGATCCTGGACTCCCAAATGTCTGATCATGGTTCAAGTCCTGAACCTGCCATCTTGCTTTTTCCATTTCCCTCTCTCTTTTTATCTCGCTGTCTCTCTCTCTCTGACTTTATCCTTCTCTTGTAAAATAAATGGATAGATAGATAGATAGATAGACAGACAGACAGATGGACAGATAGATAGATAGAGATAAATAATTCTTAAAAATAGTAATGAACTGCACGGCCAGGCCTGCGCGGCCGGGACTGCGTGGCCGGGCCTCTGCTCCACGTGCCGCAGCCTGGGCCGCCCCG
>NW_006198567.1:155175-162790 GCF_000334495.1 Tupaia belangeri chinensis | reverse complement strand
GAAAAAAAAAACGGTAAAACTGTTCGTATCATTTTTTAAAAAAATGCATATTTGACGACTGCAGCGAGCTGTAAGGACCCAGCTGGGTACTACTTTATAGTATGTTCATTCTACTCACTGGGGTTTATGCCTAAAGTCAGACTTGGGTTCATGTATAGGTATGTGTTAGCTGTGCTAGCTATTGGATATATTTAGACTAATTAAGTTCATTGACAGAACAATTGAGTGGGGAGGAGAGGGCATGGAGGGCAGCCGTGGATGCCAGGGACAATGGGGGAGGAGGATGGGACATAGCAGAGGGTGGGGGATGGGGAATCAAGGATGGCAAAACAAAAGGCAAGGTATGCAGGACATAAGAATTGGAAAATTATTTGCTGAGAACATGTATGTTGATGTGCTTGATTGAGCCAATGCACAGTGTATTTTGGATGGAAAATTCATTTGTGTGTTGTGATGGTGTATAGTGAATTAATGTAGAGAATGAATAAATTAAAAAAAAGTAATGAATTGATACTTGGAACCAAGAAAACAGTATTCATTTCCAAATCCAAAGCACTATCCTTTGTTTAGAGGGAGTTCATATTAATCCATGATATTTTCAAATATTGTTACAATACATATAATAACTTACATATATATTTTTTTAAAGAATTAGTTTATTTAACTTTATTTATTTATTTATTCATTTATTTTAATTTGACCAGACGGACAGAGTGAGAGAGAGACAGAGAGCAAGAGGAAAAGTGAAAAAGCAAGCCACAGAACCAGCAGTTGGTGTAATTGCTATGTCACTGGACTCCCATGTAGTCGACTGCAGTTTGAGTCCCAGACTCGGTGGCTTAAACTCACTCCAGGCATGTGTGTGCGCATGCCCAAGATCCCAAGAGGAGAATGGAGAAGGGATTGCATTGAGACCATCCTCCCTTGGGGGTGATTTCTCACTTTCTATCTCTCCATCACCCTCTGTCTTTCTGATGAACACATGTGCCCTATAGCAAAATCCTTTCCACTCCCCACCCCCAAAAAGAAAGGAAGAAAGAAAGAAAAAGTGTAGAAAATAACATGATTAAATGAGTAATGGTCTGGAGTTTTCAAGTTTTCTTGTAGACTTGGGCACATAGGGTACAGCTGGCACAAGCCAGGATCCCCAAGTGGACATTTCTGCCAAGGGAAGCTTCCTGTGGAGATGTAGCGGACAGCCCAGTGCACCTAGATGTGGCGACATGCAGCTACCTGATCCCAGCATGTGCAGGTGCAGGAGAAGTTTGCCCTTCTTAGGTCCAGAGAGGGGCTGTTGGCACCATTCCTGGAGAAGGACCTGGAGCTTTGCAGAGGCCTGGTAAGAGTCCGGTGGGTGGTGGGTGCCCTATCGAATGGCTGTCACTTACTCCCTATACCAGCCCAGCTGATAACTACCCCTCCTGCCAGCTACTTCCACTCCAGTCCCCAGAGTAAGAGGGTCTAGAGGAACAGGCAACACCCATCATGGCACATGAAGTAAGTTGTTACTAATTGGTTAATAGATTAGGGCAGAATGTACTGTTGTGTCCCAAGGAATAACATCTTGGGAGGGGATCTAGATGGGATATATCCAGAACTGTGCATAGAAGGCGGCTGGACAGCTCACCTGGAGTTCAGTGTACCTGGACCCCAGCCAGCCTGGGGGATATGAGACCAAGTCCATACCTTGCTCAATGAAGATCTGGAGGGTGGGGAAGAGCAGAGGTGCTGAACTGTCATTGGCCATGAAGGGGTGAGCATGAGGGCACCCTGGTGTTGGAATTTTCTGAAGACCTTGATGTCAGCCTACACATGTCCCAGTTTCTGGGAGCAGTAGCTGCACCTAGAACTGTAGGGTGGGCAGTGGACTGTGGGCTCAAAAGGGTGGAATCCCTAACTGTGCAGTCAATGCTCACTTGCCAGTTTGTAAATATGGTCCCCAAAACAACAAGTTAGGTAGCAGAAGCTATTGATACTAATCACAGATTTTGTTTTCTGTTTTCTGTTTTTTTTTTTTTTTTTTAATTTTTAGTTGTTTTTTATTTTTTCCCTCTGTTTCTTTGTTGTTGTTTCTGTCTCTCTCTTGCTCGCTCTTTGTCTCTCTCTCTGTTCCCTTTTCATTTTGTTTTATTTCTTTTATTTTTTGTGTTGGAAAGGTTTTTGCTATATGGTGCCCCAAATCCCCCAAAAGGAGAAGGGATTTGGGGCATACACACATACATTCCCAGCATGATTTTTTTTAAAAATTTATTTATTTATATTCATTCACTACACATTATTACAACATACAAAATGAAGTTTTACCATCCTGAATACACTGTATATTGGCTCAATCAAGCATATCAACATATGTGTTATTATCAACAAATAATTTTCCATTTCTTGTTTTCAGAATATGTTGCTTTATTTCCCATCCTTGATTTCCTATCATTCACCCTGTGCCATATCCCACCCTCGTCCCACACTGTCTCTGATATCTACTGTTTTCTAGGCCTTCCCCTCCACACACGTTTTATTGATTCAGTAAAGATCTTAATTAATCTAAAAATTATGAATAGCAAGCACAGCTGATATATACATATTCATGAAAACAAGTCTGACTTTAGGCATAAACTTCAG
This sequence comes from Tupaia belangeri chinensis, assembly GCF_000334495.1. Taxonomy (NCBI): domain Eukaryota; kingdom Metazoa; phylum Chordata; class Mammalia; order Scandentia; family Tupaiidae; genus Tupaia; species Tupaia belangeri. The sequence goes on along the minus strand of NW_006198567.1, from coordinate 160,171 downwards.
TGAGTAGAATGAACATACTATAAAGTAGCACCCGACTTGCACTACTTATTTTATTTCAGTCATCAAATTCGTATTTTTTTTTTTTGGAGAGTCCTTTTGTTATAGGGTGCGTGCACTCACCAGAAAGACAGAAAGAGACAGAGAGACAGAAAGTGAGAAACTACAAATCCCCCATGGGGGGTGGGGGGATGGCCACGCCACAATACCTTCTCCTCTCTTCTCCTCTTGGGATCTTGGACATGCATGCACATACACCCAGCATGAGTTTAAGCCACCGGTTCTGGGACTCAAACCATGGTGGACTACCTAGGAGTCCAGTGAGATAGCCATTACAATAACTGCTGGTCCCATCAAGTAGGTTTTTGTTTGGTTTGGTTTTATTTTTTGAGAGGTTTTTACTACAGGGCATGTGCACTTGCCAGAAAGACAGAAAGAGACAGAAAGACAGAAAGTGAGAACTCACCCCCCAGGGGGGATGGTCATGCCACAATCCCTTCTCCTCTCTTCTCCTCTTGGGATCTTGGACATGCATGCACACATACCTGGCATGAGTTTAAGCCACCGGGTCCAGGACTCGAACCACAGTCAGCTACATGGGAGTTCAGCGACATAGCCATTACGCTAACTGCTGGTTCCCCACATGAAGGATAATCTTAAGGGGTGCCATACTCTTGGTTGTAATTGCTTTTCCCTTAACACTGAATATATTTTCCCATTCTTTTCTTGTTCGCATTGCTTGCAATGAGAGGTCTGTTGTTATACTGATTGGATATCCTTTGTAGGTAACTTGCCATTTTTCTCTTGCCAGTCTTAGTATCTTGTCTTTGTTTGTGGTTTTAGTCAACCTGGTTATAATGTGTCTTGGAGAAGACCTTCTTGGGTTGATGGATCTTTGAGTGCCTCTCTAGGTTTGGAAAGTTTTCTTGCAGGATTTTATGTAATAGATTTCTAGTCATCTGATGGATGGTGTGTTTTTTTCCTAATTCTTAAGTTCAATCTGAACATTCAGAAGCATGCAGAAAGAGGTCATCTGGAATCTATTTTGTTCCGTTGTGATACTTTGTGCAGTAGATTCAGTAGATATTGAGGAGTATGTTAACCCAAATAATATTTGGATGTTTGGCTATAGTTCCCTTAGATTCATCTAGAAACATAGTAAATGAACATTGGGGAGCAGATAGATGAGATAAAAGAAAAAGAAAAGGAAACAAAGAGAGAGAGCATGCAAAAACAACAATAACACTAACAAAGAAACAGAGGGAAAAAAGAGGGAAAAAAATTTTAAAGTAAAAAAAAAATTATTTTAAAAAACCACAAAATACAGAACTTCACAGTGTGCAAGAGCACCACACAAAATCACTAGTTCTCAGGAGCCATGAGAAATCTTCTGCAGGCCTGGTTCTTGACTCTACTGCCTCTCAAGTTTATGGGCTGGAAGCTGAATCATCAGTAGGAAATCTTCATCTCTTTTTTCCCTGAAATCATGAGTTCTTAGAAGCCATGAGGAATCTTCTGCTCGTCTTTTTGTTTTTATAAAATTATTTAATTTTGCTTTTTATTATCATTATTATTTTAATTTGACCAATGTGAAATGTTATGTGCTAAAGCTAAGCAACCAGGTCTGGTATTCGAACCACATTCAGCCATGCGGGAGTCCAGCACACATCATCCCCCTTGGCGGCTCCCTGACATCTTAATATATGTGTATGAACCGTTACATTTTTGCATTTGTTGTTGTTTAAGTTAATCAATGTTAAGGTCTTGTGCCTACCTAGGCACAAGGTAGGCACAAAAAATGCTCATTAAATGTTAGTTAAATGACAAAGAAGAATGGTAGTCCTGTGCTGCAGAGTTCCTTTTTCTGTCCAACCCCCAGACAGAAGTTTCCAGCATAGGTTACATTGAATTATGGTCTTGTTAAAAAATAATTGTTAGGGGCCAGCAGGTGGCATGGTGGTTAAGTATGCTGGATTCACACATGGCCAATCACTGTTTGAGTCCTAGACCTGGATGCCTACTTTCTCACTCTCCCTTTTCCTCTCTTTCCTGTCACTCACGGGTAAAATTAAAATAATAACAATGAAAGGAACTAACTAAATAATTTCTTTAATATTTTTTTTAGTTATTTAATTTTATTTAATATCATTATTTAATTTGCAACTTGGCACATGTGCTCACAGAGTGACAGAGAGAGAGAGGAAGAGATGGAAAGTGACAAAGCAGGCCTTCAGGCCTAAGACTCGAACCCTGGTCAATCACATTGGAACCCAGTGCCTCAACTACCATGCCACCTGCTGGCCTGCAATATGATCCCCCCGACTCTTCTGAACTTGTTATCCTCTCCAATATCAGCTTATTAAAAAAGATGATTATAAAATATTTAAGGTACCATGTTGACATTTTAACTCATCGTGATTTATTTTCTCACTGTAATATCAACTTTAGAAATAAATTAAAAATATGGGCTTGCTCTAAGTGGTACCTTTTAATTTTATTGAAGCAGTTGGAGTTAGGTCTCAGTGACCACCTTGAAGTTCAGATGCTCGCTGCTGAAGAGCCAACACTTGAGAGACAAGTGCTGATGAAAAGGAAAGGTAGTTTTAATCAGAAAACTTTGACCTGAAAAGATGGTAAATTAATGCTCAAAACACATCTCATTTCAGAAAAATCAATCTGGCTTATGAGAAACACCTACTGTGGCATCTCTCTGAAAAGAAACAACATCTAATAAATGCTGACACTTCTAGCAGTGGAGTGATGCAAGACTGACAAACTGCAAGAAATAGACTGGAAGCTCCTATTGTACTGAATCTCAGCTTACAGACATAAAGGATGAATAAATTATCTCAACTTGGAGACGCTCCAGAGTCCTATGCACCACAAAGGAGAAGGTGAGAGAAACTATCCTCCAAAACCACATATTTTATACACCAACCTCAGACCCCAGCACTCTTCAACTGCATAATAAGACTGGCAAGGAGGTAACACTCATTATAGAAAAGTGAAATGTTATAGCACTTCAGTGTAAACATTAAATTTTCTTCACCACCCTGCCCTAAGAGCTTGGCACTGTCTTGAAAGTGAACCAGGTGGTAGAGGATAGAATATGATTAAGACCAATCTTACATCGCCACAGTTCTATGGGTTGAAAGAGACAATACAGAGGAGAGGAATCCTCTGTTAATGGGAGAAATGAGGGGAACACCACCAATGACTGAAAACTACCAGCTCCTTTGCACAATGTAGACCAAGAGCCTTGTGCATTTCCAACCCCACTCCCAGTACGTGTGAAAGTAACAACCCCATCAAAGACAGAAATCTGGGTATTTCCTACAACTAGCTGGCAGGCCTACATTCTCCCTCTTTTCAGACTCAAGTCTCAGGGAATGACTACTTTTCCCCTCTAAGGTCACCTGCAGTGTAGCCCTTCAGAATATCCCTGAACTGTTAAGTGTAGGAAAATCAGAGAGAAAGGTATCTGAGAAATGGGTACCAGGGGTTGCCATCTCAGTTACTGGGAAGATGACAGGGCACTGCCCCAGGAAGTCCATAATCCTGGAGAACACTGTCCAGTCACCTGGCTGCTATCATGAGTTTGTTTGGATTTTATCAACCACTGGCTGATGCCAGGCACCCTAGGTCAGCCATGCTGACCCCACTTGACAGACTCAGAAACATTCTATTCCTCAGGAGGTTACCTTTTCAGGGCCACATTCAAGTTTTGCAGAACCCTTGAACCACAGGTTTTACTGACTACAAATCCATGCTGAAATTGACCCCACCAAATTTAGTTTGCCTCTGGCTTCTCCTAACACCTTCCCCAAGAATACGTCTAAATTTTGTGGGTTACCCTGAGCCCTCCTAATGCAGCCACTTAGGCTTTGCTTGGACCCACAAGACTTGTCTCAACCCCGATCGTTATGGGCTAACTCCCCTGAAATATGTTCAGGCTTAGTTGGCCCCATTGGGCTTTGAGAATTGCAAGGCACCTCAACTGTTCCACTTAGGGCCTTAAGTTCTGCTTTCCTTCTGCTTAGCCCTGTCTACATCCTGACATAGCAGGCTTCCCTACTCAAGCCTTAAGTTCTGCTTTCCTTCTGCTTAGCCCTGTCTACATCCTGACATTGCAGGCTTCCCTACTCAAGCCCAAATGAGTTGTACTGGTCTCAAGGGGAGCTTAACCTTAGCCTGGTTAGGGTACACTTGGAAGCCATTCTGTGCTGCTAACCTCTGGGCTTTTTAAACTTTCCTGCCCACACCATACTGGGTCCCCATTGGCCTCATCTTAGGGCCCCACAAGGTGGCATTTCTGGACATGCTCAGCCCTGCTTGGCCTAAACACCTCTGTACCTCACAGGATCACCATTCCTGGTACCACATGACTCCTATTTTTCCACTTCTGTTTTTATCCCTCAGAATCCTATAGAAACCATGTCTAAGACTTGCTCACTCCATACAACATGAAGAACCTTGCCTAGTTTCTACTTCCTCTAACAGGTACATACACATTCTTTCTGTATCGACTGAGCCCTGGTAAATGATTAGCCCTGCATAGGGCCCTATCTGAGTCCCACTAATCTGTAGCTTTGGATGGAGAAACAGAGTCCCCTTACCTAACTCCAAAGATAATCGTCTCCCATCTATCATGTTCCTTGATTAAAAAAAAATAAAAAAAGAACAAAAGAATCAATAAGAATCAATGCTAAAATGGTTAACTACTACTAAATGCCAAGTGAGTAATGTGGGAGGCTGCGCACCAGCGAGTCTGCCAAGGTTTCTCAGAGAGCAAACAATTACCATGATTGGTTCCCTTCAAAAAACCTGACCTTCGAAACCTTGCTCTGATTGGCCACTAGAATCCCTCAAATTTGCATATCCAGCACCTCACGATTGGTCCAAAAGCAACCAATCACAGCCCACCATTTACAACCAATTAGGGCCCACCGTTTACAACCAATTATGGCCCACCGTTTACAACCAATCACAGCCCACCGTT
>NW_006198567.1:152891-153110 GCF_000334495.1 Tupaia belangeri chinensis | reverse complement strand
CCTCTTGTCAGGCAGCCATTAGGCCACACAGAAAAAAGACAGACCTGACAGGGTACATACGCCTGTGTTCAGAGATCGGATTGGCATACCAACAGGGATTGGCCATGGCCGCTGCCCTTCAAGGGTACACCGTCCGCCAATTCCTTGACCGCAATAATTGAGGTAATTGTTTTAAATGCGGTCGCCCAGGACACATGGTAAGACAATGTAAAACAAAAT
>NW_006198567.1:152437-152724 GCF_000334495.1 Tupaia belangeri chinensis | reverse complement strand
GGGGCGATGCAAACTGTTCCAACAAACAATCCATTTCGGACCTCTCTAGAGCAACTTCAGGAAGCACAGGACTAGACCTCTGTTCCACCACCCACACAGTATTAACTCCCGAGATGGGGGTACAGGACTTGCCTACTGGAATCTTTGGCCCTTTACCTCCAAACACATTTGCAATACTCATGGGTCGTAGTAGTACCATTATGGAGGGGCTTCAAATCTTTCCAGGAGTAATAGATAATTACTATGAGGGAGAAATAAAAATTATGGCCTCCTCTCCAAATTTAATC
>NW_006198567.1:138202-148324 GCF_000334495.1 Tupaia belangeri chinensis | reverse complement strand
GCCCACCTTTTACAACCAACAATGCCCCACCGTTTACAACCAATCACGGCCCACCGTTTACAACCCACCAGTGTATATAACAACGATGCCTGTCCCACAGTAGCCAGACGACGATGATGACCAGGAAAAGGACAACTGAAGAGCCTGAAGAGCTGAAACACCGCACAGTCTCCAGACGACCCTGAAGATCCTGAAGAGCTGACACTGCATCATCTCCAGACAGCCTGGGAGACCCTGAAGAGTTGTAACACTACATTGTCACCGGACGACCCTGAAGAGCTGTGACACCGCGTTGTCTCCGTGCTGCTCACAGTAGATGACGCGACCCTTAAGAGTTGTGACACTGCATTGTCTCTGTGCTGTACCGTGCTGCCCACAATAAACGGATGACACTGTCGTCTCTGTGCTGTAACACTACGCCACTTGTCCCGGCTCTCACTCCTTCACTCAGGAAACCTGTTTGGCTGTCCCCCCGGGTCGGAACAGAGTAACTTGTACTAAAGGTCACAGTCATATGGAATATAACTTAAAAATACTAAAAAATAATAGAAATAAAACACCACTAGGTGGTATTTACTACCATGGTAGTGAGGTGGTCAAAGGTACTGGACTTCTACATGACCAATCGTGGTTTGAGTACTGGACTGGACAGTTTCCTTTCTCACTTTCTTTCCTCTCTCTGTCACTGGTCAAATGAAAAAATAATAATGATAATGTTAAATAAAGTAAAATAAATAAATACACCACTGTAGAATATACTCCTCAAATCAGGAAGGAGTACTCCACGAGATGCCTGAAATCCACAGGCATACAAGAAATATAAAAATAAATAAATAAAAATAAAACAAAAACCCAAATCAAAATATCCCACTTCTAAAGGAACATGCTAACTCCCTTCTAACGAATAAAGTACATAAAATTATGTAACTGTTCGAAACTGAATTCAGGATATTGATTATACTGAAACTCAATGAGAAGCAACAACATGTCAGGAGATGAGAAAAACAATGAATGACATGAGAAAGCTCCAGAGAGAAAACTAGCTTTAAAAAGAATAAAAAAGAGGGGCAGCAGGTGACATGCAGGTTAAGATGTTGGATGTCACATGGCCAACACTGTAGTTGAAATCCTGGGGCCAACACTGTAGTTGAAATCCTGGACCCAATAGCTCCAAAATCACACATATGTGTGTATGCTGAAAAATTCTGTACAGAGAGACTAGGGAAGTGATTGTGCTGTGGCCATCTGCCTGGAGGATAATTTCTCACTTTCTCTCTATCTCTTTGAGGAGGACACGTGCCCTATAGCGAAAACTTCTCAAAAAAAAAAAAATCCTGTAAAGTGCACTGACAAAAGATTAGGGTATGCAAAACAGTATCTGAACTTAAAGATACAGCTTTGCAAATAGTCCAAACTCTGAAAAAGAAAATTAAAAATTAAGAGAACTGTAAGTGGCCGTCTTCCCTGAAAGTTAATTTTTCAAATTCTGTCTCTCTCTGTTGAGCACATGTTCTCCATGGGGGAGTGACTGGTCAGATATACAAGGTCATGAATCTGGACAGTTTGCCCAGCTAATTTAGTGTCTTTAACTAAAATAACAGAACCTTCATCCAATCCATTAAAGAAGGTAGAATTTAAGAGGCCATGACTTCAATAAATTTGATAGCTTGCCTCTGTCTAGAATACCATTTCAAGTTTTCTCTCAACCATTCAAAATAATCAATAATGATCCTTTTAGCCTTTGTTCCTATTGTTGAAATTTACTTCAACATTTCTCGGAAATAGTTATGGTATAGCTGCATCAAGAACTTTTAAGAGGCAGACTTGTTATCATTCTCCTGGGTTCTAAATTAAAATCCATACCACAGTTTCAATAAACAATTTTATTCATTCTGGGACACTCTCTTGGAACTAACTTGAGTCAGCTGATAAAGGTCTCAATATCTAGGCTCACTAGTTTACACATTTAAATAGAATTTCCTAGGAACACATATGGAGACCTCAGTTGGGTCTGAAAAATCATTTACAGCATCAGTTTTGGTTCATAGGTTATATACTAAGGCTAGTATTGCTTTGTTATAGGCTTTACATGAGAGGGTAGCCAAACTAGGGTGGTTAGAGTTACAACTGTTTACACCTGTAATCTGTTGTATTATCTTTTGCGGGGGTGGAGATGGAAGTTAAAGAGCAGAGTTAAGGATGTGGAAAATTATAGAGAAGAGCATGAAGAAGTGCGAGAGAGGTAGTGGAAGAGTGGTTGGAGTAGAACAGCTCTCTGAAATTTTAATACCAAAATGGATTCTGGTTACTTTTCATTTACCTCCTGAAAAAAAGGTGGTTCCACTGTATCTGAGGTAGCTTCTACATATTATTGTAAGTAACTTTCCCATTCATTTTGCCTGATTCTATAACCAGCTTTTTCCAATTATGCATATGAACATGCCATTTAGAAATTTCAAAGGACTCCCATATTTGTCAATGAAGATTGGGATCACTGCAACTTTTGTGGGCCCATTTTTCTAAGTACTTGCAAGGTGGGACAACAAAGGCCTCACACACAAAACGAGGTGATGTTTCCAAGAGGGTTGTCCCTTATAGGAAACTGCTTATGATGAGTAATTTCTCACAACTTAAAAGCTTTTTCAAAAGGGACCAAAAATTCAGAAGTCTATCGAGTCAAAGTATACTGACCATGGTCTTGAGTATATTCAATCCTTTTAGTGTCTGAAAATTCTAGACGCTAGATGGCAGTAGAATGCTCAGACTACCAAGTGATAGGTCTCTTGAGTATTCTTTCTAGCTGAGCAAAAAATTATCTAAAATATTCTAATGAGTTTTTTTTAAGACTGCTTCATATCATGAAAGAAACCTCTAATGCAATCCTAAATGGTTCTTTGTTTCCTAGGGACACTTCAGGATAGGAGAGAAACTAACTTAAAGGTGGAGATCCCACATTATGGATCTTTAAATTTCAAAACTAAGATTTTTGTTTATAATTAAAATATGCTGAAGTTTTTTTCAAGGCACATGCTAGGCCTCTAGTCCTGTGAAAATGATGTACCAGTGAAGCATGATCTGGTCTCTCAGGAAAGGTGGACAAGATCATAAAATATGTTGGGATAAAATTTATTCTGGCAACAACTTGCCGTATCACTCATGTTATGGGCCTTTCATAGAAGCTTAAAAACCTTTTCAAAAGTGAACAAATTTACAAGATGGGAAGTCTATCAGGTCAATGTGTACCCTGAGAAGATGGTGGAGGTGAAGATGAGGAAATGGCAGGACAATAGTCATTGTCTCAGGCACATGTTCTCATTCTAGAAATGATTTATTCTGGGAACATTCTGCTAATACTAAGACATCAATTTTTTTTTTCTACTTTAGCACAGATGGGCCATAATTGATTCAGGTCTTAACCTGTTACTGGGATAACATTGATCATTATTTTGTACAAGGTTCTAGGGCCATCATCACCATGCATCTTCATGACTCCTTTCATCTTGTAAGACTAAAGAATCAACAACTATTATTATAGAGACAGCTCCATGGCTCCTGCGATCTAGTCATTTTGGGAGAAAGGAAGATGTTCCACTGATAACTGGGCCTCCAGCATACAAACCTCGCGTGACTGAACTTCCAATTTTGGGAAGAAACCGACCATCCACCAGATGACTAGAAATCGCTGCAGGACCACAAGAAATATGGGTAAGCAGGAAAATACCTCTCCCACAAGGGAAACGGATAACTCCTCTTCATCCACACACAGTTCAATGGAAACCATGGAAATGTCTGATAAAGAATTCAGAACATTCATAATGGCAAAGCTTACAGAGATGGAAGAGAAGAGAGACAAGGAACTGCTGAAGAGGAAGGAGAAAGGAGTTGAAGAGTTCCAGGAGGTGAGGAAATTCATGCAAGATCTAAAAGAGGAATTTCACACTTTACAAAAGAATCAGATGGAACTGTTAGAGATGAAGGCTATAATACAAGAAGTCAAAATCTCCCTTGAAAGTATTAAAAGCAGACTAGATCATACAGAAAATAGAATCTCTAATGTAGAAGAGAAAATGGTTGGCCTAGAAAAATCCACCGCGAAGACTGAGAAAATGGCCCAAAAATTTGAGAATAATATGCGAGAAGTACTAGATACCATCAAACGTCCAAACATCCGGATAATAGGCATCCCAGAAGGTGAAGAGACTCATAAGGGCATTGATAATCTATTCCATGAAATCTTACAAGAAAATTTTCCAAACCTGGAGAGGCACTCAAAGATTCAGTCCCAAGAAATACAGAGGACCCCAAATAGAATCAACCCAAGAAGATCTTCTCCAAGACACATTATAGCCAGATTGACCAAAACCACAGACAAAGACAAGATACTAAGACTGGCAAGAGAAAAAAGGCAAGTTACCTACAAAGGGTATCCCATCAGACTAACGGCAGACCTCTCATCGGAAACAATGAGAGCGAGGAGAGAATGGGAAAATGTATTCAAAGTATTAAGGGAAAAGCAATTTCAACCGAGAATTCTGTACCCAGCAAGGTTATCGTTCATTTGGGAAGAAAAGACACGAACTTTCCCAGATAAACAAAACCTGAAAGAATTTACCAGCACCAGACCGGATCTCCAAGAAGTTCTTAAGGGAGTGCTATGTCAGTAAAATTAAATGCAGACACACAGAAATAAGAGTTCAGAAACTAAGAAAATGGGCAACTTAATTGTAGGGCCAAAAGCTGGAGTTGAGTATTACATCCCAGATTTCAATCTGGAACATCGAACCTCAACAGATACAGAAGAAAGATTAAGTACATGAGACTGAACTGATGAAACAGTATTCTACGACTTGACTAAAATATTGCTGCTTTTCTTCTAAGCTTTGTTGTCTGGTTTTAAGGACTTTTGTCCTGTCTTCAGCTATCAATAGATTCATGTTCCGACTATTTGAACAGAATACTAACCTGTTTCTAGGCTTTAAGTTTCAAAGAAATATCCTTACCAGTTCAAAACTGCTTTTCTTGAAACCATCGGCTGATCTTGCTATTGAAAGTAGTTAGATTACTTATGATATTGTGTGACCAACGAAATGTTGGGGGAAAAGGGATTGAAGACAACTGTAGACAGCAGAGATAGTGTAATAAGAGAGTGGAATAGGGCAGAGGGCTAGACATGGGGTAAAAAAAAAACTGTGTATTTGATGACCACAGTAAGCTATATAGCCCCAGTTAGGTACTATTTTATAGTATGTTCATTCTACTCACTGAGGTTTATGCCTAAAGTCAGACATGGGTTCTTGTGTATGTATATATCAACTGTACTTGCTATTGCAAATATTTAGACAAATTAAGTTCATTAGCAAATCAATTAAAGGGGGGGATAGGCATAGAAAGCAATCATGGATACCAGAGACAATGGGAGGAGGGTTGGACAAGGCAGAGGGTTAGGGATAGGGACTCAAGGATGGCAAAAAACAAAAACAAAAACAAAAACAAAAACAACCCACAAAATATACAAGACATAAGAAATAAAAAATTGTTTATCAATAACGCGTATGTTGATGTGCTTGATTGAGCCTACAGACAGTGTATTTTGGATGAAAAATTCATTTTGTATACTGTAATGATGTATAGCATATTACAGTTAAAAAAGAAAAATAAATTAAATAAAAAAGTAAATAAATATTAATAACAAAAAGAAAGAAGAAACAACTATTATTATACAATAATGTCAAATCTTTTCATTCCTCCCACCTGACCTGGCCTCTGGCAAACCATCATTCTTTCTGTACTGATTGTTACTACTCTGAACATCCCAAGACTGTTTTTACTGTGGAAAACAGTCCAAAATATTTGAAATCTATTTAAAGAAATTGATTCAAAGACATTGGTTAAAGTGGAGTGAGAAAAGTTTTATTTTGGACCATCATCATAAGCTTAAGGTCCACGGAAATGAGTTTATTGGGAAAGAGAAATTGGGCTCAACTTCAAATATAGCATGGGCAGTGGAAATTAACAGCTGAGGAGTCATGTGGTGATTATCAGATGGAAAATGACTAAAGAAACATTAGGAATATGACAGATTCTGGATAAACTGAAATAATAGGATTCTTGCTGAGGACACAGGGTGATCAGACATCACACCTAATCACTTATTTAAAATAATCTCATATTTAGTGTGGGGCTTCTTGCTAAACTACTTTAGCATGGTTATTTGCTCAAAAGGGATTTTACAAGGAAATATACAGAGGAAACTATACAAGAGCGAAAGAGTAATACAGACAGCAGTAATGCTTGCTAGACAATGTGAGGGCACACAAGTAAGTCTGGTCATCTCGCTTTTCACATTGTAGCTCATAGTGACTTCCACCAGCCTGTTCCTGTCACCACCAAGCAGCTACCTTACATCCCACCCACCATAGTTTGGTATATTCTACCTGGATCATGATGCAAACCAAAACCAAAACCAGTTCAATACCAATTCACCTTGGTTTGCATTTCTGAACTAGTGGGTGTTCTGGCTCAGAACCTCTTGTCTAATGCTGGCCGCAAAAGCTGTGATCAATATCCAAAGAGGATCTTGGAAATTTTATAACCACCCAGGACTATGTTGTGCCTCAACACACCCAGAACTTTTGCATGCCTCTTGTTCAACCTAGATCAGTTCCATTCTCAAAGGAAACTTGGACATTTCACCAGAGGTACACTTCCAGAGCCTTCTCAGTACATATGAGTAGTTCCCAGACTCTGCAATGCCTTAGAATTTTTTTGTTTTGTTTTATTTTGTTAGACCTTTATGGTACATTTTATTTATTTTTTTATTTTAATTTATTTTATACATTTTATTTATACATCTCTTAGCTTGTAAGTTGAATTTATCCAAAATGAATATACTTTCCACCAGAGCATTTGAGGATACAAAACACATTATCATCAACACATTATAATCCATTTCTATATCCCAAAAATGCCTGCCTATTTTTTCCCATAACTTCTTTCCTTACACTGTCACCTTTCTCCTGTCCTCTTCCCACATTGTTTCTAGTACCTATAGCCATTTTCAATGCTTATATAGCCTCTAATCTATCAGTTTCCACTGTGCTTTGAAACACTTTGTCTGTTGTCTTGTCTGCCATGAAAGTGGAAGCTAGAAAAATTTCAATACTTTTTTTTTATTTTTGCCAAAATCAGTAGTTATATTCTGTTGCATCTTTAAATATCAAGCATGGATCACAGAAATAAACTTTTGCTAGGACCAGCAGATGTTGTAATAGTTATTCCGCTGGCCTCCAACATATTTGAATGCAGTTCAAGTCCCAGACTCAGCGACTTAAAACTCAAGCCAGTGTGTGTCCATGTGTGCCCAAGATCCCAAGAGAAGAATGGAGAAGAAGGGATTGTGGTATGGCCATCTTCCTAAGAGGTGGTTTCATGCTTTCTGTCACTCTGTCTCTCTGTCTTTTCAGAGAGAACATATGCCCTATAACAAAAATCACTTTTAAAGACAAAACAAAACAAAACACTTTCCAAAATACATGTTACTTCTTTAGTTTGGAAACTCTTAGATCTTATTCATCAACCTTCTGAAATGTTCTCTTTTTGTAGAAAGATATCATCCCCAAATTTTCTGATATTGTTAATTTCATCTACTGTGACTTGTTGAATCAAAGCTGATTTTGAAAAAAACATTCAATGTTATTACCTTCAGAAATCAATTCATATTTCTGAATATTTCAAGGATTTATAGCACAGCTTACATTACTGAGGATTTTAACCCATTTGTGTTTACTGATGTATGGTAAACTTTTAATTCTAATAAAAATATTTCTTCATTTTTCACACTCATTTGATTTCTGATCTGAGTTATCTGATCCACGGTAAGTTGTGGCTTCTTCAAGAAGGTTTTACTACAGTTCCCACACATACATGGTTTCTCTTCCTTGTGAGTGCTCTAAGGTAAAACATGGAATGATTACTCTGAACACATTTGTCTACACCACTCCCATTTATAGAACTTACTCCTGTGTTCTCTGATATACAGTAAGGACTGACTTACATTAGATGGAAAGTTTTCTATTGGTACATTGACATTCACAAATCTTTTCTTTTGTAAATTCTTTGATGTACATTGATGGCTAACTTATAAATGAAAGACTTTCTGTACTCTCTACATTCATAAAGTTTCTCTCCAGTGTGACTTTTCAGATATTTATTAAATATAGTTTCTAAGTGAAAAAAAAATTCCTATATTCTTCACATTCATAAGGGTTCACTTCTATGGGAGTCCTTGGATGTACAATGAGCCCTGCCTTCTAGTAGTAAAATGTTGCCTACATTGTTTCTTTCCAGTGTGAGCACTCATATGTACAGTAAGATGTGACTTTTAGGAATAAATTGTATTACATTGTTCACAACCATAGGCTTTCTCTTCTGTGTTGAGTTCTCTGATGTACAGTGAGTGCAGATTTCCTGGAGAATATTTTCCTACAATGTTCACATTCATAGGGCTTTTCTCCTGTGTGAGTTCTCTGATGCTTAGTGAGATATGCCTTCTGGGAGAACTTTCTTCTACACTGTTCACATTCATAGGGCTTTTCTCCTGTGTGACTTCTCTTATGTTCAGTGAGGTACTCCTTGCGGGAGAATGTTTTCCCACATTATTCGCATTCAAAGGGTTTTTCTCCTGTGTGTGTTCTCCAATGCCTAGTGAGATCTGACTTGAAGGAAAACACTTTCCTACATTGTTCACATTCATAGGGTTTTAATCCTGTGTGCCTTCTCCAATGCCTAGTGAGATCTGACTTGAAGGAAAACATTTTCCTACATTGTTCACATTCATAGCGTTTTTCTCCTGTGTACGTTCTCCAATGCTTAATGAGACCTGACTTGAAGGAGAACATTTTCCTACACCATACGGCTTCTCTCCTGTGTGAGTTCTCTGATGCTTAGTGAGATATGAGTTCCCTGAGAACATTTTCCTACATTGTTTACATTCATAAGGCTTCTCTCCTGTATGAATTCTACTATGTACAATGAGCTGTGACTTCCAGGAGAACATTTTCCTACACTGTTCACATTTATAGGGCTTCTCTCCTGTGTGACTTCTCTTATGTACAGTGAGGGGCCCCTTGCTGGAGAATGTTTTCACACATCATTCACATTCAAAGGGTTTTTCTCCTGTGTGCATTCTCCAATGCTTAGTGAGATATGACTTGCAGGAGAACATTTTCCTACATTGTTCACATTCATAGTTTTTTTTTTTTTTTTCCTGTGTGCGTTCTCCAATTCTTAGTGAGATCTGACTTGCAGGAGATCATTTTTCTACATTGTTCAGATTAATAGGGCTTCTCTTTTGTGTAAATTCTCTTATGTACAGTGAGGTACCACTTGCTGGAGAATGCTTTCTCACACTTTTGATATTCAAAGGGTTTTTCTCCTGTGTGAGTTCTCTGATGCTCAGTAAGATGTGACTTCTGGGGGAACATTTTCCTATATTGTTCACATTTATAGGATTTCTCTTCTGTGTGAGTTTTCTGATGCTCAGTGAGATGTGACTTCTCGGAGAACATTTTCCTATATTGTTCACATTCATAGGGTTTCTTTCCTGTATGAGTTTTCCAGTGTCTACTGAAGACTGACTTGGGACTGAAAGATTTTCCACATTCCCCACACTCATAGGATTTCTCTCCAGTGTGAGTTGTCTGGTGTGCAGTGAAGTGTGACTTCTTGTAGAACATTTTTCCACATATTTTATTTTCATAGGATTTCTCTCCTATGTGACTCCTCTGATGTATAGCGAGGTCTGAATTCTGGGAAAATGATTTCTTACATTGTTTACACTCATAGGGCTTCTCTCCTGTATAAGTTTTTAAATGGTCAGTAAGGGGTGTATTCAGACAAAATAAATTCCTA
The DNA here is from genome assembly GCF_000334495.1 of Tupaia belangeri chinensis. Classification (NCBI taxonomy): domain Eukaryota; kingdom Metazoa; phylum Chordata; class Mammalia; order Scandentia; family Tupaiidae; genus Tupaia; species Tupaia belangeri. The sequence goes on along the minus strand of NW_006198567.1, from coordinate 138,415 downwards.
TATATTCTTTTATCTACAAATTTTCTCTCCAGTAAGAGTTGTCTCATGTATAACAACAGTTGAAAGCTTTGATAATTTATACACATCATAAGGTTTTACTTCTCTGTAAGTTCTCTGGTTACCATAAATTTTGACCTCTGGAAAAAGGATATATATATTTTTTTGGAGAGGTTTTTGCTATAGGGCGCGTGCACTCACAAGACAGAGAGAGAG
>NW_006198567.1:136553-138185 GCF_000334495.1 Tupaia belangeri chinensis | reverse complement strand
AGACAGAGAGATAAAAAGCAAGAAATCACTCCCCGGGGGGATGGCCATGCCGCAATCCCTTCTCCTCCATTCTTCTCTCAGGATCTTGGGCACGCACGCACACGTCCCCGGGGTGAGTTTAAGTCGCCAGATCTGGGACTTGAACCACAGTTGACTACGTGGGAGTCCAGTGACATAGCCATTATGCTAATTGCTGGTCCCTGGAAAAAGGATATTTGATGTTTATTATATTTATAGGGTGTTTCTCTTGTGTGCATTCACTGATGAAAAGGTAGATTTTAATTCTGCAATAAGAATTCCTCTTACTCTTTTTATAAATAGGAATCTTCCCCTTTGTGTTTAAAATCTATTGTAAAAATTATTTTAAAAAATAAGTTTTCACATTCTCTACATTTACAGTGTACATCTTATGTGTGTATCTTCTGCTGAATGAGAGAGTTAAACTTTTTATAAAATAGTTTCTTCCACACCTGAACTATATACTGGGCAATGAGAACTGTCTTACCACATGCTTTCCCATATTTATTCTATTTACAAGCAGTCTCTCCCATATCAATCCTCTTTGATGGGAAAAAGACAACCATTTCCATAAATTATATTTGAGAATTTATTTTACACTGCTCATGTATATTTCAAATATTGGTACTGATCTATAACACGAAATATGGTTCTTTCTTCTTAATATGTTACTGTAGCAATTTATGTTAATATTTTTGAAAGCTGAGTGAATTAATTTTGTTCCTTTGTGCTTCCCTGTTCTTTAATACCTTTAACAATATTCAAAATATCTACCTTCTGTCCTCCTATAATTTTACACTGAAAAATTTCTATGTGTCATTTGTTTGCCCTGTCCTTTTTCTCTTTTCTTTCTTATAAGGACGGGTATTGTGTACTGATTCTTTGCTAATGTGAATAGTTTTCTAGGTCTTCTATTTGCAGAAGTCAAAAGAACTCTTGTCACTTAAGAAGAAATGTTACAGAGGAAGGACTTATAGCCAATAAAAATACATACAAATTAATTACCCTAAACATGTCATCCCTTAGGACCCTTTAAAAATATATTTACCCCATTTTTTCACACTCTTATCCCAGGAAAACATTTCTACATTTTTCTAACCTCACCAGTACTAACATTTTGTTTTCCCCTCTCAATAAAATATAAACTCTTTAAAAGAAAATGCATTACACTAAGTCCCTGAAAACTATGCACTGACTAACCTGGGAGGCTCAAGCTGGGAAGTTCTAATGTCCATGGATCTCCTCCTTGCTCCAACTTGAAGATCACTGCAGGTTTGACAATGCTTTGTCCTGTTAATAAAAAGCAGTGTGGAATTTTGCCAAACTATTCATGTAAGCTACTTGAAGAGTAACAACGGTTCAGTTTAATCAGCTGTCCAATAAAAGGGCTGATTTGGGCATTTTGTTAAAGAGGAGTGCCACTCAGATTAAGCACAGAATGAAATCTCACTCCTAAACAGCATTAAACATTGTGAAACTCTTGTACATTTACTATGAAAGGAGACAGTATTAACTTCAGACAGCTTCATGGGAGTTCCACTAACCCAAAAACATCAGATTGCTGTAGGTCTCCAGCATCACATCCTTGTATAGAATCTTCTGAGCATCTTCCAG
>NW_006198567.1:129533-136393 GCF_000334495.1 Tupaia belangeri chinensis | reverse complement strand
GAGAAAAAAATAAAGTACAAACATCATATCTCTAGGTTAACTTATTCATTGTTAAATTTATTACAAGTATTTCCTCAGAGGTCTCCCAATGTTTTTGCTGCAAGGAATAAAAGCATAATAAATATTCTGCTTTGTCAAGGTGTTTATCTCATACAAACACATAAGTATAAATACATATCTGGAGTAATGTGTTAGATAAAGTATGTTAGACACAAGTTTATGGTAACCAGCATAAAAAAAAAAGGTGATTTTTTTCTTTTCTCTGTATTATCAATTTGTGCTTCAAGTCAATGATGTTAAGAACATGTATGTAAATGTTCTTATGAAAATGTATCTACGGCAGTCTTCCTATGAAAGCAGAAAGTATATTCCTAATATTAATGGAAGTAGAAACAGTATATCTAGGTAAGTATTCTTCATCTATGATGAAAGACAAGGGAAGTAAAGGTGTTCAAGGAACTGGTTACAAAGTGATTTTGTATGTAAATTCTTAACCTAATTCCAATAAAATATTTTATGTGCATATTGTTAATTACTCATAAGTTGAAGTATATTTACAAGCATCTTTATACTACAGTTGTGCATTCAAAAACATTGAGAGTCCAAATAAAGGTGAATTTCACTTTATCATTTGTTAAAACACAAAGTATAAATAATATAAAACCAAAAGAAGTGATACATTATATAATCAGATTTGCAGTTTAATTGCCATCCACAGATAGCAGACTAAAAATACTCTGAAAGAAATAATACAGTTTAAATCAAGATATAATAGGGTTAAAACCATGTTTTGACATGACCACCCATATCAGAAAATAGAGAAATAAGAATACTGGATAGGGAACTCATCCAAAAAATAAAGGGGGGAGCAGAAAAAATTGGTACTAATTTTTTTGGCACTGAATCAAAACAGAAATTTAACTGAATGTTTCTGTTTAAGCAGGCATATTCATATGGGAGCTAAAAATTAAAATTGGGAAAAATCTGAGCAGTAAACAAATAAATCTTGTGCACATCATCTTTGAAGTTTCAGTAGCCAAATATTTAGGAAGCAGCAGAAATTCAAGTGATAGCGGGACCAGCAGTGAGCATAATGGCTATGTCATTGAACTCCCATGTAGTTGACCATGGTTCGAGTCCCAGACCCAGTGGCTTAAACTCACACCAGGTGTGAGTGCGTGCCCAAGATCTTAAGAGAAGAATGAAGGAGAAGGTACGGTGGTGTGGCCATCTCCCCTGGGGGGTGATTTTTTGCTTTCTATCTCTCTGCCTCTCTCTGTCTTTCTGGCTAGCACACACACCTGATAGCAAAATTCTCTCCAAAAATAATAATAATAATAATAAAATAAAATAAAGAAATTCAAGTGATAGCTGAAGCTATGTTAATCAATGAAAGTGGACCTGGGGTCAACTGGTAGGTTTAAGAGAATTCAAGATTGGAAAAAAAGTACAAAATCTCAACTAGACCTCTGAAAAATATATTCCTATTGGAACACATAAAATTAAATATAAAAAAATAATATTTACTAATAGAGAAATAGAATCATACCATTTAAAACAATAAAAAGTTTGTTAAATAATTTATAAAGGGTTCATGTGTTTCTGGAGGATGCAGATGGAAAGTGAAATCATCCCAAAGGAGGAACATTCATGACACAATTCATGATCCTCCATTTCTTCCTTCTTTCAGGATTTAGGTTGTACAAGTACATGTGCCTACTGTGATTCCAAGGATACTGGGTTCAGGAATCAAACCATGCAATTGGCATGTGGGATCCTGCTGCCTTAACCTTCATTCCATAGGCTGCTCTAAATTTTTAACATTCTAGAAATTTTAAAAAATGACTTAGTGCTAATATATTTTAAAATATTCACAGCTCTATCAAAAGAAATTCTGTGCTCCATCTACAGAGGGTATATTTAAAAATATTGATGTATATTAAATGCCTTTAATAAAAGAAGATTTAGGATGTTGTTCTTTAACATAATGTGTATATATCTTGGTGTGAATGGCAGTATCACAGATATGAGAGAAGCACTAAGGATAAAGATAGTCTACCACAGTAACTAACAATGTATGTAAGGTACTAGTCAACTGAAATTAAAGAGAGACATTAAAGAAAATATGAGGACGGGAAGCTGGCAGGTAGGTTAAGGTGCTGGAATATTACATATCTGACCATGGTTTGAGTTCTGGAACAGGACCTGGTGGTTTGCTTTCCGGAAACATCCCCCAATGCTCAGTTAGGGTGTGTGCCATATAGTCAGTTAAATAATCATAAAAACTAAAATTAAATAATTTAGATATATCAAAGAGAGAGCAAGAGAGAGGAGAGAGCAAATCTACACAAGCTTGTACATATAACTTAAGGCATCTGGGTTCCAAATGTCTGATTGTGCAGTTTTAGTCCCAGACTTGGAGGCTTAAAAATCACACCAAGTTTATGAGCATGCATAAAAAACATCCTGAGAGGAGAATGGAGAAGCGATTGCAGTGTAGCCATCTCTTCTCCGGGGTGATTTTTCACTTTTCTTTTCTCTCCTTCTGGTGAGGATGCACGCACTTTATTGTAAAGACATTTTTTTTTTAAAGTGTAAAAAGAGTCAGAGGCCATATTGTATTATAAAGATTAATTCACTAAGAAGATATAAAAATCATAAAACTTTATGCATTCAACATCAGAAAGAAAGACTGCTAGGTATGAACAGAAAGACTGATTGTGACATGCTAATTCATGTGGACTTCGACACTATTCTGTCACCCCTGGACAGATCATTTAGACCAAAAAAAAAAAAAAAAAAGACACAGAACATAAATGATCCAATAAACCAAATAAACTAACCAACATTTACAGAAGATTTTTGCCAAAAACGTCAAAATACACATTTTTGTCAGCAATACATAGAGTATTTCTGAAGACTGACCACATAATAGAGCAAAAAACAAGTCTTTAAAACTAAGAAGAAAACAGAAATTGTATATAGCAACTTATTTGTTACTATATATGATGAAATTAAACTTGAACAGAAAGTGCTTTCAAAAATTCACAAATACATGAAAATTACATAATTTACCCCGAGTAGCTTCAAAATTACTGAATAAATAAGAATACAAATAAAAATTTCTTGAAACAAGTAATAATTTAATCACAACTCTGCAGATGCTTTCAAACACATCAAAAGCACTCCTAAGAGACGAGTCTACAGCAATTAGCACGCACACATGTTTAAAAAACTTGATAAATAACCTAATGACTTATCCCAGCAAACTGAAAAAGAGGGAACAAGATATCCCAAAAGTATTAATAGTAGAAGATATAAAATAATAAAAATTAGAACAGGCATAAATAAAACAGAGACCAAAAGAACAACTGAGGGCCAGCCAGTGGCATGATCGTTAAAGCAGCTGGATCCTACATGACTGACTGTACTACTTGAGTTCTGGAACTGACATCACTGGGTGCATGTGTGCATGCCCCAAATCCCCAGAGGAAAATAAAAAAGGGAATGAGGAATGGTCACCACCCAGGAGGGGTGATTTCTCACTTTCCAACCTACCCCATTTCTTTCAAGAAAATGCACACACTCTATAGCAAAGACTGACAAAAAATTTAACAAAAAGCTGGGGTTTTGAGAAAATAAACCCAACTAACTATTAAGTAGAAAAGCAAAATAAAACACTCAGAAAATAAGAAATAAAAAATGTGATATTATCATGGACAGCACAGAAATACACAGATAATTATAGGTGTTTTGAGTGACTATACATCAAGAAATTGAAAAATCTAGAGGAAATTAACTAATCTCTGAACATATAAAATATACCTGAATCAGAACCAGCAGATACCATATATGTATTTCACAGGACCTGCACATGGCTGATCAAATCCTTGAAACTCACAATGGAGGTGTGTGCATGTATGTCCAAAATCCCGACAATAAAGGAGAAGAGATTGTGGCATGGTCATTACCCCTTATCAGTTTTTGTTTCTCTGTTTCTCTAGCATGCACACACACCCTAAAGGAAAAAAATTTAATATATACTTGGATCATACCAAATAGAAAGCACATATATACCAACAAAAAAGCAATGAAATTAAATAATAGTCTCCTAACAAAGAAAAGCCCAGGTCCTGATTGTTTTATTTCCAAATTCTACAAAAGTTTTTTTTTTTTTTTCCTTTCTGGGCTCTTTTTATTTTTCCCTTTAAAAGTTTTTTTTTTTTTTTTCCTTTCTGGGTCTTTTTTATTTTTCCCTTTAATTAATTAATTAATTATTTATTTATATGCCTATAGAGCATGTGTGATTGCTCAACATGGGAATGAGGGGCAGAAAAAGAGAGAAGGAGGCGAATGTAAGAAATTATTCTTCCCTTCTGCTCCATTTTCCTCTCAGGAGTTTGGACATGCACACACTCATTCCCTGTGTGTCTCTAAAGCCACTGAGTCCAGGACTCAAATTGCCAGGTTGGTATGTAGTATACAGTGGCCTTAACCACCATTCCGCCTGGCTGGACTTCTACAAAACTTTTAAAGGAGAATTAATGCCAGTTCTTATCAAACTATTCATAGAGGTTCAATAGGAAGGAAACCTCCAAAATTCATTTTTTGTAGCCACTGTCACCTTGATACCAAAAGCAAAGACATAACAAAATATAAACTACAAACCAATATCCCTGATAGAGATGCAAAAATCATCAGTAAAACAATTGCAAATGAAATCCAACAGCACATAAAAATGTTCAAAGTTGAATCACAATTTAACAAAATAGAAATAATTTATAAAAATACCTCAGATGCAGCATTGAAACCAGAATATACATAGAACAAAAGCAGCTCACTCACAAAAAAAGTAATGATACAACTTTACAATGGGCTGCTGGTCTGACTAGACCACTCTTGAAGATTTCTGAATGAACACAAAGCATATGATGTTCATTAACATCACTTATAATAAGGAAAATGCAAATACAAAGCACACTGAAGTATACATAACTCCAGTCAGAATGGCTAGATCAAAAATACAAAGAACAAGTATTGGGAGTTTGTGGTTAAAAGGGAACCCATCAAACAACCATCAATCCAATTAAAAGATGGGGAAATGAGCTGAACAGACAATTGTCCAAGGAAGATACATGAATAGCCAAAAAGTATATAAAAATGTGCTCAAAATTTCTTAACATAAGAGAAATGCAAATCAAAACTACAATGAGATACCACTTAAAGACAGTCAGAAAGGCTAAAATTTTAAAAATACATAAATAAATAACGATAAGTACTGGTGAAGTGGTGGAGAAAACGGAACTCTCCTAAACTGCTGGTGGGAATGTAAATCAGCACAACCACTATGAAATACAATTTGGAGCAACCCTGGTGAAACTGTAATGACTCAAAGAACAAGTTATTAGAGAGACATTTCCACATCCATGTTTTGCAGGAGCCACAATACTTAAGATAAGGTATCAACATAAGTGTTGAATAACTAAGGACTGCATTAAAACAATGAGGTGGTAGGGCACAAGGAAGTAGGGAGATACAGGAGGTGCAGCTGAGAATCCTGCACGCTTTCAAAATTACCATTTCCCCCACTAAACCACCTGCAGTTTCACCAGGATTGTTATCCCCTACCTTTGAACTTACCAGTCTTCTAAATTATCTTGATCATTATGAAAGATAGAATATCCAGCACATCAAGGACCCAACCCTATGACATGTGGCTAGAGTAACTGAAGCATGAGAACTGAGTATGGGAACTGATGATGCTAACACAGCTCTACTGATACACCAGAAGCCAAATACCTTAACTAGAAGAAATGCAAGAGTTGAGAAGTTCTAAAAAGACAACTCCAGATTGACATTTACTGCTTAACCAAAGACTCTAATCTTTTTCAAGCCTGAGAATCGCACTTCAATAACATTACTATTACTAACTTTTATGACAATATTGGATTTGTAGGTTGTGTGCCAACAAGCTCCAAATTTGAAAGGTCCAGCATTAAAACACCAAACTCAAGACACAGAAGATGACAAGTAGACTGTAATTGTACTACTGCTATCTTTCTGAATTATTCAGTCTTAACCACTGTGAACAGTGTGAGATGCCAATGCATTCCTGAGCCAGGAGACCCTATAACTTCTCTAAAACCACATCTGAAGTTCAAGAAACTAGTCTGCTTTTCTGGGAACATTTTCACAGCTACAAAGGATTTTGTCAGATTGAAGATGCGACAAAACAGTATTGTACTTGTTTTAAATGTCACTCCACAGAGCTAATAATACCTCAGTAATGTCCTTGGCAGTTGAAATTTATCACAAGTGTAATATAGTCTTTTGTTAACTACTTTTCTTTTTTCCCTTCAGTGGTTAAGCATGATTATGTCCTCTTTAAAGCCTTACCTGAGAGAGGCAATGCCTTAAAATAAAAAAGCATTAATGACATCAAACTATGTACAAAATAACCTTACTCTGTACTTTGCCCTCAATGTTCTGTGAAGACATACAGATGCTACACAGTGAAGTGCAGAAAAAATATTGCAAGAATCATGTCAGGAATAGGTAAGTCACACTAGATACTGACTTTAGCATTGAGTGCCATACCATGTTTGGTGTTCCACAGGGGAAGGTACAATAAAGGATATTTTTAACTCACTGACAGAGCTTGTTTCTTCTGGTTGGTGTCCCACTGAACTTAAACAAGAGATTACTGGGGAAGTACACATTCGAAACCAGCAATAACAGCAGTGTTCACAGCCCTTGGGTTGAAAAGAAGTATAAATGCTTTCATACTGGGGCAATCCATTTATAAACCTGACTTAGTTGCAGGGTCATGTGTATTTATAAAATAAGGCTAATCATATTTA
>NW_006198567.1:116304-129425 GCF_000334495.1 Tupaia belangeri chinensis | reverse complement strand
AAAATAAATATTCAGATGATCAGGAATGTATATATCCAAATGAAATGAAAAAAGACATCGTAACAGCATACATTTAAGAAGTCAGAATTATAAAATTATATACCAGTGCTTAGATTGGTGTTAAGAAAGTACTGAAATACTGCAAAAGATAAGTGATAACATGGACTGTCACTCACTGTAAATCTGCGTGGATATGTTTCAAAAAGGATTACTAACGAAAAAAGAATTTAATCAGTAAGAAATCATCTCCCAACAAAGAAAAGTGCAGGTCCCAATGGTTTCAATTCTAAATTCTACAAAACTTTGAAAGAAGACATAACCCCCATTCTACTTAAATGATTTCTAAAGAACCAAAAGGAAGAAATCCTCCCAAATTTATTTTATGAAACCTGTCACCCTTATCCTCAAAACAGACAAGGACATAACATAAAAGGAAAACTACAGACCAATATCTCTGATTAATATAGTTGAAAAACTTCTCAATGAGATATTAGGAAATTATATGTAATGACACGTTAAAAATATTATACACCACACCACAGCCAGGTAGGCTTTATTCCAGGAATACAAGGATGGTTCATATAGACAGAATTATAAATGTAATACACTATATGAACAGATAACAGAATAAAAACATGAAAGTGTCAATCAATGCAGAAAAAGCATTTGATAAAACACAACATTCCTTCATGATTAATAAATTCAGTGACATTGGCATAGATGCAACATTTCTCAACACAATAAAAGCCATATATGAAAAACTGATAGCTAACATCACATTGAATGGGGAAAAGGGTTAAGGTTTTCACCTAGAAACTGAAACAAATCAAAGCTGCCTACTTTCTTTCTTTCTTTCTTTCTTTCTTTCTTTCTTTCTTTCTTTTTTTTTGAGAGGTTTTTGATATAGGACGCATGCGCTCGCCAGACAGACAGAGAGAGACATAGAGACAGAAAGCGAGAAATCACCCCCCAGAGGGGATGGTCACGCCGCAATCCCTTCTCCTCCATTCTCCTCTTGGGATCTTGGGCACGCACGCACACGCGCCCGGTGTGAGTTTTAAGCCACTGGGTCCAGGACGCGAACTGCAGTCGACTTCATGGGAGTCCAGTGACATAGCCATTACACTAACTGCTGGTTCAAAGCTGCCTACTTTCTCCACTCCTTTTTCATATATTACTGGAAGTCCAAGCCAATGAAATCAGACAAAAAACTGAAATAAAAGGCATTGAAATAGGGAAAGTGGAGGAGTCCGACCTGGCGGGGCTCCAGGAAAGAATGAAATTATCTCTATTTACATATGACATGATTAAATACATAGAAAATCTAAAAGAATCCACACACACAGGGAAAGGAAAGAAAGAAAAAAAAACCTCTTGGAAGTGATAAATGAATAAAATGAACTGGCAGGATACAAAATCAACATGCAAATATATACAGCATTTCTATAAATGAAAAGGAGCAGACTGAGGTAGACTTGAAGGAAGTTATCCCACTTACAAGAGGTGCAAGAAACATAAGATATCTAGGAATAAACCTAACCAAAGAAGTCAATGACCTCTACAAGAAAAACGATGAAAAAACTTTAAAAAGAAATTGAAGTGACCAGCAGTTAGTGTAATGGCTATGTCGCTGAACTCCCATGTAGCATAACACAGTTCGAGTCCCAGACCCGGTCACTTAAACTCATGCCGGGCACATGTGCGTGCGTGCCCAAGATCCCAAGAGGAGACTGGAGGAGAAGGGACTGTGGTGTGGCCATTCCCCTGGGAGGTGATTTCTTTCTTTCTATCTCTCTGTCTCTCTCTCTCTTTCTGGTGAGCACATGTACCCTATAGCAAAGAAACCTCTTCAAAAAAAAATAATAAATTGAAAATGACACAAAGAGTGGAAAAAAAAAGAATCCCATGTCCCTGAATTAGAAGAATTGATATAATCAAAATGTCAATCCTACTCAATTTAATCCACAAATTTAATGCAACCCTTATCAAATTACCAGAGATATTCTACACAGATTTAAAAAAAAAGTCATAGAATTTGTCTAGAACCATTAAAGACATGGTATTATCAAAGAAATTCTGTGCAAGAAGAGTGGAGTACAAGGCATCTCATTCCCTGACCACAAAATATACGATAAAGCTGTAATAATCAAAACACCATGGTTTTGGCACGGAAACAGAGAGGTGGTCCAATGGGACAGAATAGAGACCACGGAAACAAACTCCCGGACCCCAAAATGTATTTCAAAGCTGTGATCATCAAAAGAGCATGTTATTGGCACAAAAACAGACATGTGGACAATTGGAACCAGAATAAACCCAGAAATAAATCCCCAAACACAACTGTTTTCTAACAAAAGGCACCAGTCAATCTAATAAAGAAAAGAAAACCTCTTCAGCAAATGGGGCTGGAAAAACTGGGCATCCACCTGCAGAAAGATAAAACTGGATACCTATCTTTCACCATAAATGAAAACTCCACTCAAACTTGGACAAAGATCTAAACCTAAGACCTTAAACTATAAAACTACTGGTGACTAATAGAGGGGAAACCATGAAGACATTGGCGAGGGAAAGGACTTATTCAATAAGATCCCCAAAGCACAGGAAATAACCCCCAAAATAAACAAGTGGGAACATGTTATTTCAAAAGCTTCTGCACAGCAAAATATAGAATTAGAGTGAATTGATAACCCTTGAAGTGGGAAAATAGATTTAGAGTGAATTGATAACCTTTGAAGTGGGAAAATAGATTTGCACAGTATTCCTCAGATAGGGGTCTAAAAACTAGAATATACAGAGAAATCAAGCAGTGCACCTGGAAAAAAAAAAAAAAAGATCAGCCTAATTAAAAGATGGGCCAATAAGCTCAACAGATACCTATCTAAATAAGACATAAAAACAGTCAAAAAACCTGAAAAAGGCTCAACATTCCTTATCACAAGGGAGATACAAATCAAAACTACAATGAGATACCACCTAACCCTGAATGATGGCTTGGGTGAGATTCTCATGTTTGCAACATCCTGTGGGTGTTGTCACCCATTACTATTAGGAGAAACAGGCAATATCAACAGAATTCTACTGAGAGAAAGCAAACGGAAACTTGAACAAATGACTCATAAAACATACGCTGTGCATCTTGTCCCCTGGCTGATTTTAGTGGATTCTTGCATAGAAATGTATCCTGACAGTGATTATAAAAACTTCCTAGGTTCTTAATTGCCTCCAGAAATTACAAGGCCTAAGGTGATTTGGGGGATCAGATCACCTGAACTTGCATATATACAGCTGGTGTCATAAAAGTCATGGTCTTAAAAGGTAGCCTTACATCATATAGCAATAGACAATATGAAGACAACTACAAGAGTCAAACTGTCACAAATTAGAAAATGTTAAAGCATATAAAGATCTGGCAAGATACAAACAAGAATATTGGAAATAAAAAATAAGTGAGGACCCATATAAATTGCTTTTTTCCAAACTTTTAAGGAAGACATTGCCTGGGGCCAGCAAGTGGTGAGATGCTAAAGGTGTTGGATCCCCACAGCTGACCACAGTTTGAGGCAAGGCTCAAACTAGTGGCTTGCTTTCTCACTCTCCCCACCATGAGTGTGAGTTCCCTGGAGTAAAATAAGGAAATAAAAAATAAGTGAGGACCCATATAAATTGCTTTTTTCCAAACTTTTAAGGAAGACATTGCCTGGGGCCAGCAAGTGGTGAGATGCTAAAGGTGTTGGATCCCCACAGCTGACCACAGTTTGAGGCAAGGCTCAAACTAGTGGCTTGCTTTCTCACTCTCCCCACCATGAGTGTGAGTTCCCTGGAGTAAAATAAAATGATAACAAATAAAATCAAATAAATAATTCTTTTTTGAAAAAAGGCAGTGTGGGGAACCAGCAGTTAGTGTAATGGCTATGTCGCTGGACTCCCAAGTAGTCGACCGTGGTTCGCGTCCCGGACCCGGTGGCTTAAAACCCACGCCAGGCACGTGAGCGTGTGTGCCCAAGATCCCGAGAGGAGAATGGAGGAGAAAGGATTGTGGTGTGACCATCCCCTCTGGGGGGTGATTTCTCACTTTCTGTCTCTCTGTTTCTCTCTGTCTGTCTGGTGAGCACACACACCCTATAGTGAAAAACCTCTCAAAAAAAAGAAAGAAAAAGAAAAAGAAAAAAGGCAGTGTTTGAGGCAACATATGGCTATGGGCTACATGGATAACTCATGCTTACAATGTAATTTATGAATATAGGTGTTTAGTCATGTAGTTAAAGTTGAGTGTGTGGATGTATAGGAAAGTGAAAAGTCACAGGTTGGGATAATACGTACGATGTAAAAATGCATGATGACATGATAGAGAAAGTAAGAAAAGTGCAAGTACACTATTATAGAGTACTTGAACACAAACTGGTGTAATGTAAATGTTTGAAGTTACATTAAAAGTCAAATGTGAATATTGTGAACTACAAAACAACCACTTCAAAAATGTTACACTTGAGGGAGCAAAAAGTTCATGGACTGTAAATAAACAGGAAATACATTAAATACATCACATAGGCATTACTTTGCTTTTATTTAATTTGTATATAAGTGTCTTTCATGGAAGACAGAATACATTCATGTAGTAAAAAAATACTAGACTTAGAAAATTTGAAAAAGTCCAGGGTAAAGAAAATAAATCTACAATACAGATTGAAGGAATTAAATAATAGAAGAAAAGAGATATTATCATATGAACACTTAAAAATAACAAGGCATATAAAATAATGGCAAAGGCCTTAGCCAAAAGAACACTCTTGAAAAAGGAATACACATTGGGACCAGCTGTTAGTGTAATGGCTGTGTCGCTCTACTCCCGTGTAGTCAACCAGGGTTTGCATCCCGGACCCGGTGGTTTAAAACTCACACCGGGTGAGTGTGCATGCGTGCCCAAGATCCCTAGAGGAGAATGGAGGAGAAGGGATTGCGACGTGGCCATCCCCCCTGGGGGGGGGTGATTTCTCGCTTCCTGTCTCTCTGTCTCTCTCTCTGTCTGTCTGGCAAGCGCACACGCCCTATAGGAAAAACCTCTCCAAAAAAAAAAAGAACATGTACATATATAAATATATACATACACACACACATATGTGTGTATGTTAATAAAAAATGTAGAATGAAACTATCTGAGACAGTGGAGAATAGTTAAAAGAAGGGAGAAAGTGGATTTAGAGAATTGTTAAAGGACAAATTGTGTAAATTTTTGGCATTTTACCACAAGGAACTCTCCAGTTTGCATACAGATCAAGGAAGTAAAAGCTGCACCTTTACTGGCTCAGGTTATCAAAAACTAATGTTCAGGGCTGAACAGACAACCAGAAATTTGGGAATAAGGTCATAAGTCCTAGAAAAGAGGAAGCCAAAGACTATAATCCTCAATATTTGCATATAAAACTCATAAAAATTGCTGGTGGACTACTAAATACACATATACAGAACTCAGAGCAACCTATAAAAAAAGCAGCTATTAGAACCTGAATAAAACAGAGAATCAGCTCCTCATCACTGCAAGGGATATAGAATTTGGAACTTGAATATAGACAGTTAACCAATGTGTAGAATAAAAATTAATCTTTTGAGATATATAAGGGTATTCACAAGTTCTATGATGTATAATTTACATTATCAAGGGTAGAATTTATAATTCATATTTAGTAAAATAAAAGCAAAATGTGACCCATATTTCAGAAATAGTCACTCAAATAATACAGCTATTACAAGTAGCAGACAAGAAAGTTAAACTATGCAGAATTAAATTTGTGGACTTAAAGGAGATATAGAAATAGTATAAATGAGGATTGTTAGCAGTAAAATAAATTTTATAAAGAGGGTATTCAGGAACTTTCCAGAATGTGTATTGAGAATTAGAGGAATAATGGCTGCCTGAGCTGTCAAAAGCCAAGTGCTCCTATGCTAGCTTCAGCCCACTCACTGGCAATAGGAAGAGGTAGAAGAAATCACTTCCTATGATGTATTAGGGGTCAAACCCAGCGGAACCTAGGAAGAATAGAAAAAAGACTTTATTGGAAGCTGGTTATGTTTTTTTTTCTCCTCTCTGTCTCTAGTGAGTGAGCATTCCCTTAAGCAGAAAAAAATGACATAAAACAAAGACATTTGGGAAAAGAAGTTAAGATAGCTCATTACCAGGAGACTTACATTAAAGAAAGCAACTTCTCCAGTATTAAAGAAGATAAAACCAGAGACTGATATGAATGTACAAAAAAGATTCAAGGAACACCAAAGTAGCACATGTCTATGAAAGCATACTATAGGGCCTTATCTCATGACTGAACCAATGCAACAACATTTTAAAAATATTATACATTATGACCAGGTAGGATTTGTTGCTGGAATACAAGGATGATTTAATACGTATACAAAAACAAATGTATTAGCTTGCATTAAGAGAAGCAATGACAAAAATTTTATGATCATATTAATTGACACATAAAAAGATTTAGTAAAATATAAGTAGTTTATGATTAAGAATCAATAAAATAGGCATAGAAAATATATTTTCTAACCAAATAAAGGCCATATGTGACATTCCTACAGCTAACATAACATTAAACAGGAAAAAGTGGAAACTTTTTCAACTCAAACTAGAACAAGACAGAGATGTCCACTTTCTTCTCTCCCATTCAACACAGATACTAGAAGTAATAACTAATACAGTCAGATGAAAGAATAAAACAAAAGGCATATAAATTGGAGAAGAAAAACTAAATTGTCCCTATTTGTGGCTGACTTGATTATATAATGGTTCATCAAGAAAGTCATGATGCATTTTTCCTTTTTTTTTTTTTAATACATAGGAAAACCTAAAGAATCCAGGAAATAACTCTTAGATGAAATAGACAAATGCAGTAAAGTTGCAGGACACATATCCAGCATACAAAAATCTGCAATAGGAAAAAAAAAATCTGCAATAGGCTATCCCCATAGCACAGTGCTCAAATACTATGTGTGGGGAGCCAGATCGTTCATAATCACCTGTGGTTTAAGTCCAAGGCCCTGAGGGCTTGGGAAACACATTGACTGTGTGTATGTGTGCATATGTCCAAAACCCTGATGGAAGAATTGGAGGAAAGGGATTGCAGCATCCCCTGAGCACCCTGGCTAGGTCAGTTTAGTCCAGAGGATAGTTCCTAGTTTTATAGCCCATAATGGCATTTTATGGTTCATTTTGGGGTGCTTTTTCTCTCTTCCTGAATCTCCATCTCTCTACTACTCTCTCTAACAAGTACAGGAGCCCTTGGGTAATTAAAAATATCTAACCATGAATAAACTGAGAGAAAAATGAAGAAGGCAATCCTATTGAGAATAACCACAAAAACTATTTGTAAGAAATTTCATCAAGAAAGTGAAAGACCTCTATGAACAAAATTATAAAAGCTGAAGAAGTTACCTGAAAAATGTGCAAAAACGGGAACTAGCAGTTAGTGTAATGGCTATGGCGCTGGACTCCCACGTAGTTGACCACAGTTCGCGTCCCAGACCTGGTGGCTTAAAACTCACGCCGGGCGCATGTGCATGCATGCCCATGATCCCGAGAGGAGAATGGAGAAGGGATTGCGGCATGACCATCCTCCCTGGGGGGTGATTTCTCGCTTTCTGTCTCTCTGTCTCTCTCTGTCTGTCTGGTGAACACATGCACCCTATAGCAAAAACCTCTCCAAAAAGAAAATAAAAAGTGCAAAAAACAGGAAGACAGTCCTTTTTATAAATCTGAGGAATCAATATAGGTGCTATACCTATACTACGCCACAATGATCTACGAATTCATTCCAATTCTTACCAAAAAATCAACAATATTTAATACAGAAATAATTATAAAATTGATGCAGAATCACAAAACACCCATATAATCAGACCAATTGTGTACAAAAGGAATAAAGTTAGAAGCATCTTATTTCCTGACTCCTAAATGTATTGTAAATCCTTAATCACTAAAACAACAGGGTACTGGCACAAACAGCCATATGACAGTCCAACTGAATAGAATAAACAGGAAAAAACTTAACATATAGCCAACTGATTTTTGATAAAGACCGAAGATCAAGCCTGTGGAAAAAAAGAGTCAATAAATGGATCTGGGAGAACTCAATATCCACCAACATTCGAGTAAAACTAGATCATTTCTTACCAGTTACTATTAACTCAAAGTGATAAATAATTAAATATAATGGACAAATTTATAAACCTATTAGAGAAAATATACATGAACAACATGTTGGAGTGGGCAAAGACTACTTAAATAAGACCCATGAGGCATGGACAAAACCACCAAAAATAGAGAAACTTGATTACATAAGATAAAATATTTCTGAAGAGCAAAGAAAATAAAAAACAGAATAGACAATGACACTGTAATATGAAAACTATAATCCAGCAGTAGCGGTTAAATTCTTGATTCCCACATTGCTGACCATGGTTCAAGTCCTGGACCAGGTGGCTTGAAAATGACAACAAATAAATGGATGAATAAAAACAATTATTTTTAAAAAATACTGTATTTCACAAAAAGGTACAATGACTACTTGTAAACCAGAAATTATTCCAAAATGAAAATATATGTATAATTATTTATTAATATTTATCTTTGTAAGTGTACATATTTACTGATTATAATTGTATGCATGTACTTACATGCAACTGGCAGCACAGTAGGTTTATTTACACCAGCATTACCACAAACATGTGGGTAATGCATTACTTTACAAGGATATAACAGTTACAACCATGCTAGATTACAGATTTCGGGGCTTCATTATATTCCTCTTGACCAGCATTACCACAAACATGTGGGTAATGCATTACTTTACAAGGATATAACAGTTACAACCATGCTAGATTACAGATTTCGGGGCTTCATTATATTCCTCTTGGACCATGTTAATACATACAGCACATCACTGAAATGCTGCTATGCAGTGCTTATTATATTGGTCAGGAAATACAACTTTGGGCAGTCTCTGGCATAATAAGCACATACACTCTAGGTGAGAGAAATTTATGGAGAGTTCTTTAGGAACCTGTAGTAAATTCCTGCCACACATTTCCAGGTTTGTATGTATCAAGTGGGTATTTCTAAGAGCTGTCTGGGACCATGCTATATTAGCAACTCTAGAAAAAGCTACTGACTGGTTTGTGTTTTAGCAATCAGTAACAGTGATCACTGTAGAACACTGGGTGTGCATTTCCAGGTTAGTTGTAAAACACTGTCTATCATGTCATCTATGTGACCAATAATGACTCTCATGATTCATACCCCTTGGGAATTTAATTTAGCATGCTCTCCCCTTAGAGTCAATTCAAACCATGTAATAAATGTGTTTTTCCCATGGTATAAGAAAAGTTAGAGACCAATTTGTACTCACCTCACAGGGCTCTAAAGGCCTTATAACCTATTTCACCCTGTCAATTTTATCTTGTTTTTTTATGCGTTTCTCCCACTGAATTTTATTTAATTTTATTCTTCCATTTTAATTTACAAACCCTCATAAAATTCCTAAATACAATGTAAAACACTTGGGGAAATCAGTAAATAACTTACCGAAAATGAATTCATTTTCTTAATCCTAGACAAATACAGAGGTTTCTAAAATTATAGTTGGAAGAGAAGGTGAATGAAGTAGGTCAGAGAAATGATGTTGTTTATTCCAAGATACCCCTATAAGAGAACAGTCACTTACACATGAGAATGGGCTATAAAAGACCTAATTGAATGAGCAATCACAAGTTTATTCACTGATAGAAATGAAAGACTTAGTAAAATGCTAAAATAATTCAGTAAAAATGTTACTATGGGAACCAGCAAATGATGAAATGGTTAGTTTGTTGAACTCTCGTGTTGTCGACCGAGGTTGAGTCTCAAACCCAGTGGCTTAAACTCAAGATGGGAACCTGTTTGTGCATACCCAAAATCAAAAGAGGAGAATGGAGAAGGCATGTGCCATGACAATTCGCCCTACGGGGTGATTTCACACTTTCTGTCTCTCTGTCTCTGTCTTTCTGGTGAGCACATGTACTTTATAGTATATATATTCTTAAAAAAAAAAAAGAAAAAAAACCCAAAAAACAAAACAAACAAACAAAAACACTGGGGACCAGCAGATGACATAATAGTTACATCACTGGACTCCCATGTAGTCAACCATTGTTGAAGTGTTGGATTTGACGGCTTAAAACTTACACCAAGCACATATGTGTGCGTGGCCACAGGTATGCTTTGGACCCTCCTATCTAAAAATCCTTCTGCCAAAAGCCCCCATGGTGCAGGAGCCGCCGGCAGCAAAACAGTACACTAGTGAGCTGAAGTATCGCATGTCTCAGATTTCTTGCTGGTGCATGTGTGCTTTGAGACTTTTCCTCCTACCATCAGGACTGGAGCCCTTCCACCATAAGCCATCCCCTGGGTAGGAACCAGCAGTAAGGAGAGAGTAAACAGGAGCACATCTTGCTGCTGACTTTGATGGCACAGTTGTGCTCTGAAGTTCCCCCACCCCCTTGCACCCCTCTGCAGTATGTCCCATACTGCAGGAGGCAGCAGAAGAAAACTGAGCTCAAAAGGGTACATCCCACACTTTTTGCTGTTGACTTTTGACTGCAGAGGTGTTCTTTGGACCCCATGCCCCTGCTCCCCTTTGCCTTTAGTTCCCACAGTACAGAAGCCAGGGTCAGAGAGAGAGAGAGAGCAGGACTGAGTATCCCAGATTTCTTTCTCCTGTGTCACATGCTCATGTGCTTTGGACCCTCCCTCCTGCATTCCTCCTTCATAAGCCCCCATCCAGCAGGAACCAGCAGTAACAAGATAATGAGCTCAGAAGGAATGCTCATCCAATTTTCTTGCAGTTGCTTTTGCCTGCACAGGTGCTCTTTGGACTCCTACTCCCTGCTCCCCTCTGCCTTAAGCCCCCACAGTTCAGGAACCAGAGAGAAAGAGAGAGAGAGAGAAGGAGAGAGGGAGAGAGGAAGAGAGAGAGAGAGAGAGAGAACAAAGCATCTCAGATTTCTTGCTATTGCCTTTTACAACTGCAGATATGCTTTGGAACCTCCCCCACCACCCTGTCTCCACCATGAGCCCCATGATGCAGGAGCCTGAGGTAACAAGAGAATGAACACAGTAATACCAAAGATATTAAATTTCTTGCTCCTGCCTTTTTCCCACACAGGTGTGCAGTGTGAGATAGAGTGAGTGCAAAAAAGACTGCATATCTCACACTTCTTGCTGCCATTTGCCTAGGCAGGTGTGGTTTGAACCCTGTCCCTCTGCCCTTCACCACCTTAAGCCCCCAGGATGCAGGACCCAGCAGCAGATAGAGTGACTAAGAATGAGTCTGGAAGGACCAGGCATCTCAGGCTTCTTGCTGTTTTCTTTTGCCTATGCACATGTTCTCTGAACTCTCCCCACACAGCGCTCCTTAACCATAAGATGCCACAAAGCAAAAACCGGCAGCAGGAAGAAAGAGACAGAGTGAGCACAGAAGTGGGCATCTCAGACTTCTTCCTGCTTTGCCTGTGGAAGTGTGCTTTAGATCCCTCCCACCCCCACACAGCCTTATGTCATAAGCTCCCATGGTGCAGGAGTCAGTGGCAGTGAGAGATGGAGAGAGTGTGACATAAGAATGGAGCATCTCAGACTCCTTCATGTTCCCTTCTTCCTGCACAAGTGTACTTTGGACTTTTCCTGCACCCTCAGACTTCTTCCTGCTTTGCCTGTGGAAGTGTGCTTTAGATCCCTCCCACCCCCACACAGCCTTATGTCATAAGCTCCCATGGTGCAGGAGTCAGTGGCAGTGAGAGATGGAGAGAGTGTGACATAAGAATGGAGCATCTCAGACTCCTTCATGTTCCCTTCTTCCTGCACAAGTGTACTTTGGACTTTTCCTGCACCCTGCCACCTTAAGCCTCCACAGTCCAGGAACCACCAGCACTGAGAGACAGAGAGAAACAAAAGGACTCCATGTCTCAGACATCATACTGCTGCCTTCTGCCAGAATCAGTGTGCTTTGACATTTCTGCTCCCCACTCCCAGCATGCCTCTGTAATAAACCCCCAGGTTGCAGTGGCCAGTGGCAGACAGAGAGCACACCTGTGAATTCCCAGAAGGACAGCACACCTCAAACTTCATACTGCTACCTTTTGCCCATGTAGGTGTGCTTTGGACTGTCCCCACACCTCATCCCTCTGCCATAAGCCCCATGGTGTAAAAGCCCATGGCAGTGAAACAGAATAGTTATCTCAGAGTCCTTGCTGTTGCCTTTTGTCCACACAGGTGTGCTTTGGACCTTGTCACCACTCACGTGCCCATCCTCTACAAGACCCCATGCTGGACTGAGCCAGGGGCAACAGAGAAATAGTACAGAAGGGTGGAACTACTTCCTTCTACCTTTTGCCCATGCTGGGATGTTGGCGTCTGCCCCAGGGCTTGGGTCTGGCTGAATCATGATCAGAGGGCTGCTGCTGAGGAAGAGAAAGAGGACGAGAAAGAGAAAGCCCTCCATGTTGACAGGACCTGGGAACTGGAAAGAATGAGACAAAGGGAGATAGTGGAAACAGACACAGGCAGCCTGAGCCTAGGTAGCCCAAGCAACTTGTGCCGCCCAGATGAACTGGACGTCTTTATTTATAGTACAAGGAGACATTACACATGTATGTTTCATGACACTTCATGGATTAGTTGCCAGGTTACAGACAATAAGAAGCAGTTAACAAATCTATAAAAGATTAGTCATACCAGGGGCAAGGTGTATCCCTTGGTGGTAATCCCATCTAGAGTAAATCTCATCTTCCTTTCTAATGCAGAGAACTAGCTGTTAGGTGTGGGGAAGGAGCTAAAGAACTTCTCCATAAGGAGTGCACCACCACACCCAGAGAAGTCTAAAGAACCTTTCAGATGCAGAGCAGGGATTGGACTTTACTAATTGGGGTCAAGATGTTTCTTGAAGTCCATCAGATGTGTCTGTTGGAACGCCCCTAGTAATTTCCACCCTTGCTCTGTCTGCAGCCAAGGTCAGGGAAAGACAAGTTACAAGGTTCTGCCAAACCCCAAAAGAGCATGTGGTGGTTGCTCAGCACATGTCCCCACA
>NW_006198567.1:112434-116161 GCF_000334495.1 Tupaia belangeri chinensis | reverse complement strand
TAAAGGAGCCAGTGGCAGTGAGACAGTGAGAGTGAGCACTGACTTTCAGACTTTTTGTTGCTGCCTTTTCCCTGTAGAGATTAACTTTGGAACCTTCCTCTCCAGCACCTCTTTCCTAGCCCCCATGTGCAGGAGCCAGTGATAGCAAGAGAGAGTGAATGCAGAAGTACCTTGCATCTCAGACTTCTTGCTGTTGCCAGTTGCCCGCATGGGTATGGTTTATAATCCCCTCCTACCCACACTTCCTCAAGTCCCCACCTTGCAGGAGTCAGGAACAGCAAGTCAGATAGAGCGTATGAGTGCAGAAGGACCTCATGTCTCTGTGTTTTTGATGCTGCCTTTTGCTTGCATAAGTGTGATTTTGATCTTCACCATTGCCCAGGCCCCTCTGCCATAACTGACACAGTGCAAGAGTCAGGGGCAGTAAGAAAGAGTGAACACTGAAAGACAGTGCATCTCAGAGTTCTTGCTTTTGGCTTCTGCCTGAGCAGGTGTGCTTTGGACACTCTTCCCAATGCACTTCTGCAGTAAGCACTCATGGTGCAGAAACTAGGAACTAGTAGCAGAGACAGAGAGAGACAGCAAGAGCGAGAGACCAAGTGAGCCTATTAACTACACATCTCAGACTTCTTGCTGCTGCCTTTGTCTGCCCAGCTGTGTTTTTGACCTTTCTCCCATGTCACCCTGCACCTTAAGCCTCCATGGTTCAGGAGCCCATGGCAAAAAGAGACTGAGATTAAGCATAAATGGATCGCACATCTCAGACTTCTTGCTTCTGCCTTTAGCTCAAGCTGGTGTGCTTTCGACCCTCTGGCATACCCCCCTCTACCTTAACCTCCCATGGTTCAAGACTTAGTGCAGCAACAGAGACAGGGAGTGCAGAAGGACCAGGCCTTTCAGACTTCTTGCTCCTGCTTTTTGCATGGCTTAGTTTGCTTTGAGATTTTAGTTAGCTGACTTGTACACCCTTCTTTATTTGAATCAATCCGAGGTGCAATTCTGAGAGATTGGGATAGAAACCAACATCTAAAGCTGGCTACATTTACCCTTCTTAGACTGATAAAAAAGGCCATCTCCCCAAAACACACCTGAGAAGTAGAGCTCATCTTCCCCACTAACACTACAGAATCAATATGAAGAAAAAATATCTCTCCCTCAAGAGAACAGAAAAAGTCCTCCTGAATAAATGAGTACAAAAGAACTCACAGGGGAACCAGCAGTTAGTGTAATGGCTATGTCGCTGGACTCCCACATAGTCAACCGCGGTTCACGTCCTTAACCCGGTGGCTTAAAACTCATGCCGGGTGCGTGTGCGTGCGTGCCCAGGATCCTGAGAGGAGAATGGAGGAGAAGGGATTGCAGCGTGACCATCCCCCCTGGGGGTGATTTTTTGCTTTCTGTCTCTATGCCTCTCTCTCTCTGTCTGGCGAGTGCACGTGCCTTATAGCGAAAATCTCTAAAAAAAAAAAAAAAAACTTACAGAAATATCAGAAAAAGAATACCAAATGTTCAAAGTGACAAAACTGAATGAGATAAAAAAGGAAACAGACAACTATCTCCAGATGAGGAAATCATTTCAAGACCTGAAAAAGAATTCCATAAAGAGACAAACACCATAAAAAAGAATTAAATAGAACTCCTAGAGATAAAGACTGTAACACAAAAAATAAAAAATACCTCCCTTGAAAGTATTAATAGCAGATTAGACTGTGCAGAAGATAGAACCTCTGATCTGGAAGACAAAGCCATTGACTTAAACAAAACCACCAAAATGAATGAAAAAATAACTGCTGGGGACAAAAACCAGCCCATGCCTGAGAAGCCAGAAGGAGAGAATGCAGAAGGGAGTTGAAAGCATCCCCATTCCTAGACAGAAAGCCAACTCCATGGCCAACCAGATAGCTCCTGGCATGGGCTGAGTCTCAAGATTGTTTGGTGACATTCCACAGCCAAAATACTCTCTACCTACTAAGTTAATGATAGCTATCAATCTTGCACCTGGAACACAGCCTACAAAGAATGTCATGTATATTGTATACTGTCCTCTATAGCTAAACTCACTACTTATTTGATTTAATTTAGAATAAATGGGTTCTGCTTTGGCACAGTTTTGCTTCTGCTCCAAGAGAGCTTTAGTCCCCTTTAATTTTTCCTCGTCTCTTGCCTCAATTCTTCATGACAGCCTACCTTAGAGCCCTGAGTTTCTCACAAATAACCCTTCAAAATGATGACATACCAAAAATACTAGACACCATTAAACACCCAAATATCTGAATAATTGGTATTCCAGAAAGTGAAGAATATGACAATAGTGTCAAAAACCCATCCCATGAAATACTTGAAGAAAGCTTTCCAAACCTAGAGAAACATTCAGACATCAGACCCAACAAATACAAAGGACCCCAAATGGAATGAACCTAAGAAGATTCTCACAATGGAACATCCCAGCCAGAATGATCAAAATTGAAAACAATGCTCTAAAAATGGCAAGAGAGAAATGTATAGTTATTTACAAATTGTTATCCTACTAGGCTAACATCAGACCTCTCGACTGAAACAATGCAAACAAGGAAAGAATGGGAAAACATATTCAAAACACTGAAAGAAAGACAATTTCAACCAATACTAAACCCTGTGAGATTATCTTTCAAAACAGAAGAACACAAAAATATCATTCCCAGATTTAAAACAGAAAAAAAAACCTGAAAAAAATTATCAACACTAGACCAGATGTTCACAAAGTATTGAAGGGTGTACTATATCAGGAAAACTAAAAAGACATAAACAAATAAGAGAACAAAAACTGGAAGTTAGCTAACAAAATGACAGTGATAAGTCAGTAAATATCAATAATTGTGTAGTATGTTAGTGGATTAAATGCTCTAATTAAAAGACAGATTGGCTGAAGTGATTAAAAAAAAAGCCCTCTATATGCTGCCTACAATACTACAATAAACATAAACACACATCATGGATAAAGATACACATAGACTGAAAGTAGAGGGCTGGAAAAAGATATTCCATGCAAATGGAAATTTTAAAAAGGCTGGAGTGATGATACTGATATCAGACAAAATAGACTTTATGACAAAAAACCATAAGAACAGTTAAAGAAGGAAACTAGAGGGCCAGCAGGTGACATGGCAGTTAAGGTACTGGATACCTATAAAGCTGACCATGGTTTGAGTCCCAGAGCTGGTGGCTTGCTTCTCACTTCTCTCTCTCTCTTCCACACTCTCTAGCGAGCACAAGTGCCCTATACCAAATTTAAAAATAATAATAATAATAAATGAAATTAAATATTTTTTTAAAAAAGGCACTGTGTAGTATTACAAGTATTCATCAAGAAAATATAGTACTTATAAATATGTATGCACTCAACACTGGAATGCTCAAATATGTGAAAGAAACCCTGCTAGATCTAAAGGGAGAGATGGACAGCAATATGCTAATCAATGGGGATCTCAACATTTCACTGTCTCCTTTGAACAGATCATCTAGATGAAAAATAAGCAAAGAGATACAAGATATAAACAATACCATAAATTGAATGGGTTTGACAGACATCTATAGAACCTTCCAACCAATAACCACAAAATATACATTTTTCAGACCTCCATATGGAAAATTTTTGAAGATGGATCACATGATAGGACACAAAACAATTAAAAGGTACAGAAACTATATCCAGCAACTTCTCTGACCACAATGAAAACAAACTTGAGAT
>NW_006198567.1:111724-112081 GCF_000334495.1 Tupaia belangeri chinensis | reverse complement strand
AAGCAGAAATAAATAAAATAGGAAATAAACTAAGCAGAAAATAAATGAAACCAACATTGGTTCATCAAGAAGATAAAAAATATTGACACACTGTTAACTAGATTAATCAAGAAGAACAGAAAAAGGAGTCAGATAAATCAAATTAACAGTGAAACAGGCAATATTAAAACAAGCATGACAGAAATACTGGGTTGTTGGAAAAGTTGTGACACACGTTTGCATACAAAAACATGAAAAAATATGTTATGACTTTTCCAATGACTTAAGACAAAAGAACATGAAAAACTATTATGAGCGCCTTTTGACTGGAACCTCCAACTTCCAGTAATTAATCAAAATAATGAAGACAAAGGGAAA
>NW_006198567.1:109554-111600 GCF_000334495.1 Tupaia belangeri chinensis | reverse complement strand
TGGCATTGTTGTAAACAAACAAGTTAAGGGCAAGATTCTTGCCAAGTGTATTAAGCACATTAAGCATTCTAAGAGCAGAGATAGCATCCTAAAACATGTGAAGGAAAATGACCAGAAAAAGAAGTGCCAGCTTGCTCTGCCCAGAGAAGCACACTTTGTGAAAACCAATGGAAAGGAGCCTGAGCTACTGGAATCTATTCCCTATAAATTTAATGCATAATGGGTGAAAAATAAACAAACCTATGATCTTTATAAAAAAAAAAATGACTATGAGTGACTACACATCAATAAACAAGAAAACCTGGATGAAATGAACAAAACTTAAGTAAATAAATAAATAAAAATAAAGGACAAACTTCTGGACACATATGATTTACCAAGACTGAATCAAAAAGACATGTAAAGCCAAAAGAGACCAATAAGAAACAATGTGAAAGGGAACCAGCAGTTAGTGTAATGGCTATGTCGCTGAACTCCCACGTAGTCGACTGCGGTTCACGTCCTGGACCCAGTGGCTTAAAACTCACGCCGGGCACGTATGTGTGTGTGCCCAAGATCCCAAGAGGAAAATGGAGGAAAAGGGATTGCGGCGTGACCATCCCCCCTGGGGGGGGTGATTTCTCGCCTTCTGTCTCTATGTCTCTCTCTGTCTGTCTGGCGAGCGCATGCACCCTATAGCGAAAATCTCTCCAAAAAAAAAAAAAAAAAGAAGAAACAATGTGATAGTAATAAATTGTCTCCCAATGAACAATAGCCCAGTTCTTCATGGCTTCACATCTGAATTCTACAGAATTATTAAAGAGCTAACTCTCAGTGTAACTCTCACAAGAAAAAAATAAACCCAAAGGAATAAACTCTCCCAAATTCATTCTATGAAGCAGATATAACCCTCATCCTCAACTAGACAAGTACATAACAACAACAAAAAAAGCACAGACCAATATCCCTG
Source organism: Tupaia belangeri chinensis (assembly GCF_000334495.1). NCBI lineage: Eukaryota > Metazoa > Chordata > Mammalia > Scandentia > Tupaiidae > Tupaia > Tupaia belangeri. The sequence goes on along the minus strand of NW_006198567.1, from coordinate 110,651 downwards.
TTGAATATAGACAAAAAAATTCTCAACAAGTTAGTAGCAAAGTGTATCCAATGACACATTAAAAAATTATGCACCATAACCAGGTAGGCTTTATTCCAGAATATTATTCCAACAGAATGGGGCAGTGTAGGAGAAGTGGTTTCTAGGGGTAAGCCATATTTTAGCTCTTATAGGTCCAATTTAATAAATAGTATAAAATATAACATAAGTTATATGAAGATGACATTTGTGTAATATACATGTGTACAAGTTTTTAGAAACAAATATGTACAATATATAAGAAAAAACTTTATAGACCTGAAAAATATGGTATATGAGAAAAACTCACTTTAACAAAGATGACCACTTTTTCAAAATTCATCAAAACAAAGTGCTATCGAGTTCTGGGCACCAGGCAGACTCAGGCTGCAGGCCCGACCCTTCCAAATCACCACGCATCCCCACCGTTCCTCCTCCTTGGACCCCAGGTTTGTTGTCTAGGACTTTAAGGCGAACTCCCACCCCACCCCGCCAGCAATCGGGATCGAGCCGGCCAGCAGTTCCGGGCACCAGGCGGACTCAGGCTGCAGGCCCAACCAGCCTGATCCTGTCATTCATCTTCTGACCCTTTCCCACTAGCCTTTGGACTCTTTGCATTTTGGTGATTTGAATAGCACACAGTGCACAACGTGTGCTGCACGATTTCCTTTTTTCATTTTGTTTTTCTTTGCTCTTGGGGTGTTGCTTATTAGGTCAATTGAAGGTTCTCCTTTCCTTAGAAACAGTGAGGACTTTGGGCCATCCAGGGTAGTGGCAACAGTTAATGGTAATTGTGAGCAACAGGTAGGCCAACCATAAGGGAAATCATCAATTTTCTAAGCCTGTATAACTTTTTACAATCAGAGATACCCTAAATAAGATAGGAAGAAACATACAGATTACCTGATGACTAGGAACAATCACAGAGGCTCAAGAAATATGAGCAACCAACAAAAGGCCTCTCCCTCAAGGGAAATCATCAAGCCTACATCACCCACAGTCAATACAATGGACATTGTGGACATGTCTGATAAGGAATTCAGAATATTTGTAGTGACCAAACTAACTGAGATGGAAGA
>NW_006198567.1:97992-101656 GCF_000334495.1 Tupaia belangeri chinensis | reverse complement strand
TATATATATATATATAATTAGGCAATTTCTGAATTAAAGCACTGGAATAACTGACAATAACAAATAATAGAAAACTACAAAACAGCAATCAAATACAAAGATCAGCAGACAATAATATAATCAAAATCCATAAATTAAGTCATATTGAAATGGAAATTATTTGGCCACCTCATGACATGAGGGTTAAAGCAGCTGGATCCCACATGGCCAAATATGGTTTAAGTCACAGACCCAACACCTTCAAAAGCAGGCCAGGTACACATTGAGGTGTGCCCAAAATCTTGAGGCAAGAATAAAGAAACTGAGCCATGGCCATATTTCTGGTTTGGGATTTCTCCTTTCTTTCTTCCTTCCTTCCTTTCTTCCTTCTTCCTTTCTCTCTCTCTAGCAAGCACACATGACCTACAACAAAAACTGAAAGATGAAAAATAATACCATATGTCCAGATTGGAGTCAATAACAAAGGCAACTTCAGTCGTGGAAAGCATATGGTTAACCATGATTTTGGATCCCCAGGTCAGAATAAAATCAAGCCTATGAATAAGTGCACATGCCTAAAATTCTGATGAGTTAGAGAGCTGGGGAAACATGATAATGAATCCCTGTATGTGCTTCTCTCTTTCTCTCAATTTTAAGTGACATGCATGCTCTATCATGAATAAAATAAACCAAAAAAAGAAAATGTGATAGAAATGTAAGTCTGGAAAGTTTTGGGCCACTTGTGCTTCCCTGCTTTCTTTGTTTTTACCATAAGGCACATATGCTCACTGGAGAGAGAGAGAGAAGGAAAGGGAGAAATGGTGAATAGTCACACCACAATCCCTTCTCTTCTATTCTCCTCGCAGGATTGTGGGCATGTGCACACATATGTGCCCAGTATGATTTTCAAGCTGCCAGGTCCAGGACTCATACCAGAGTTAGCCCATGTGGGAATCCAGTGCTTTAACCACCACACTACCTGCTCACGACAGTGCTTCACTTCTTAGCAGAGTCATTATTGAAAAATCCTGAAGCTAAATTGGTGGCTACATGGGCTTCACCAAGAGTCAGCACAAACCACTAGACAGAAGTGTGAAGTCATCTGAAACAAATCAGACTCTTGAGGTACCACATGGCTAAAGCCTCACTTGTCACCCAGTCAATCATAATAGAAACTAGCCAGCTGAACCAACCCCAAAATGTAGACTGAAGGACCCTTGAGCAAATAAATTGGCTAGTTTTTAGAATAGTTTGTTAATTTTATAGAAAATGCTAAACAATACATTTAAGCCCCAGCAATGTTTTTAACAATATCATGTGAGGCAGAAAGTCTTAAATATATGTCAGATGCAATCAATAGAACTTCACAGTCATGTGTAAACCTTTTGAAAAAACTACAGAGCAATTTTGTGTAAATTAGTAGATAAAGTTTTAAGATTTTTACATCCTATAAATCTCTGGACTTAAAAAAAAAAAAGGCAGCTGATGGCCTAGCAGTTATGTCACTGGACTATCACATGGCTGAGCACAGTTCAACTACCAGGCCTGGTGTCTTAAAACTCACACTGTAGGGACCACCAGTTAGTATAATGGCTATGTAGCTGGACTCCCATGTAGTCGCCTGTAGTCCTGGACCCAGTGGCTTAAACTCACTCCAGACGTGTGTGTGTGTACATGCCCAAGATCCCAAGAGGAGAATGGATGAGAAGGGACTGCAGCATGGCCATCCTCCTGGGGAGTGATTTCTCACTTTCTATCTCTCTGTCTCTCTGACTTTCTGGCAAGCACATGCACCCTATGAAAAAAAAATTGAACTTGTATAAGATTCTTTTTTCCCCTTTAGGCTTTTGCCATAGGGTGACTGCACTTGCTGGAGAGTGACAGAAAGGAGGGAGGAGGATGAGAAAACACCCAGCAAGGATGATGGCCACACCATAATCCCTTCTCTTCCATTCTCCTCTTGGAATTTTGGACACAAAGGCACATGCACCTAGTGATTTTCAAACTGCCATATCTTGGACTGAAGGAAAGGCTGCTGCTTCCTTCAGCCAAGTGGGAGTTCAAAATCTTAACCACTACACCACCTGATGGCCCCTAAAAGTTTTTAAAGTTACCCAGAAGTGGGCCAGCCAGTGGCATTGAGGAAAGGCTGCTAGATCCACATGCAACTTTGTAGTTTGATTCCCAGATCCAGTGGCTTACAAATTACATCCAGAATATGTTCACATGTGCCCAAAATCCCAAGAGGTAAATGGAGAAGAAGGGATTTGGGCATGTCCATCCCCCTGGGGGGTGATTTCTTCTTTCTCCCAACCTACTCTGCCCATCTCTGTTATCTCTCAGGCAAGTACTTGTGCCCCATAGCAAAAATCTTAAAAGAAAAATGTAACTTACCCAGGAGTGATAGGCAGGCCAAAGAAATGCAGGAGGTGACCAGAGGTTTCATTCAGTTTAAGACACCAAGACACCCCACAAATACAGCTGACATAGGAACACTCTGTCTGCAAAGACTCCACAGTTATTTCACTGGAAAACTGGGGGTATTTCACTAGAACAGGAAATAGGCTCGTATTACAGATAGGTAAACTTAATGAGATTACAGAGTAGCATCCATGATATGAAGTGCTAGGTGTTCAAATACAACACCTGGGCAGGTTCTTCTCTGATGGTCACAAAGAATTAGAAATGTGGACAAAGGGAGAGACTACTAAGCAGAGTTTATTAGAAAAGAGTCAAAGCTTCCAGCTAAGTAAATGGGCAGGTTCTCCCCCGTGACCACACAGAAGTAACTGAGCACCCAGGGTGTCAGAATGGACCCTGATAAGAAAAATTTTTTAGAAAATGTGAAAATTAATTTTCTCTAAGGAGATGGAGAAAAAAATACTTTAAAAAGCGAAACCAGCGACTCCCATCTTTCGACCCCTGGGCCAGGAGCTGTGAGGGAGAACTGCCCCCTGAAACTCCAGTCCCAGGACCCTCAAGCCAGAAACCCATCTGTCAGCCAGGTACACTTTTTTTTCTCCTTCTCCTCTTTTTTCATTTGTAAATTTCTCTCTTCTCACTACCACATAGGAAGGCCATTAGACCTACAGACACCCCACTCCCATCTTTCGACCCCTGGCGAAATCATGCTCTGTGCACTGGTGAAGCACGTGACTTTTTCTTTCTTTCTTTTTTTTTTTTTTCTTATTTTCCTCCCACTTATTTGGTCCTTACTCCCTTTATCTACACCATCCCTGGTAGTTTTGATAGGTCTAGAATTACAGTTCTGAAATATTCTAGTATTTTTAGACTCTCTGGGATCATCCCTTTCACTGAACCACCTGTGAAGAAGGAGATACTTTTCTTTGTACAGCTGAAGGGTATATTTTTTCCTTTGACCACATTGCCAAAAACACATAGAAAAGAGACTGGCAGTCTTCATTCCGAGGCCAAAAGGAAACACTCTTGCTCCTATTCGAGGAAACGCTCTCTTAAAAGGTATTTCAAAGGGAACACATCTCCCAATGGTTAGAAGTAGAAGAAGAACCTCAGGTCTGAATAAAGCAGGAAATATATCTCCGACAAAAGAACACAGTAACTCCCTTCCTTTTCTTGAAAAAATAGAAGATGTTACAAAAATGTCCGAGATAGAATTTAGAACATTAATGTTGAACAAATACTATGAGCTGGAACAGAAAAGAGA
>NW_006198567.1:92294-93505 GCF_000334495.1 Tupaia belangeri chinensis | reverse complement strand
ATATTATCTGTTGAAGATGTTTCGTGGTTTTATCGACGGTGCTGGGGAGAGGTGTTCACCTGCTGAAATATCCATTTTGTAAGATAAATAATAATGTGATTGAATGTATGGAAGAAAATGAAATGAAAAAAAAATTAAATAAAATTAAATTAAGAAAAAAAAAAGTGAAGCCAGCACAAGAGTTTTGTGCCATCAGAAGTCTTAAACTAATCATTATCCTTGAGTTGAACATTGTGCTCACGACTACAGCCAGTTTGTCTATTTCTAGACAGTCAGCAAGTGCTCATAAATTTTTTGATATATGAAAGAAGAGCTTATTGTTCAAGGTCCTTCCCTCTGCTGCTCTCCAGACCAAGAGACACTGAACTTTTCATTTGGAATGTAGCAATGATACGGATCATGCTACTTTCAGCTGTCATTATCTTAAGCAGGCTGCAAGCAGCTTTCTGTCCATGCAAGAGGCAAGAGCTAATAATTGCTTTCTGCTGAGTGTTGTGAATGTACTGACTCCTGTTGTCTCCTACCCTCCATTCCATGCTCTCCTCACCCTATCTTCCTAACCAGAGAGCTTACCCTCTCTCATCAGGATCCTGTAGCAGAGCTGGAAGTTGAACTCCTGGTTCTCTGACCCTCTGGCTCCTCAACCTGAAGCAGGAGAACCTCCATTTTGAACTCTATATTGGAAACTTGCTTAGAACTTTTTGTGTAAACAAGAGTGATTAACATTCCTGCAGTCTTTACTAAATAACCTGAATCCCCCTACCTTGAGAACTTCCTTAGTGATGAGCTCCTTGTCCCAAGCCATGAAGACCATTAAGATCCCATTGTGTTTTGGCAAAGGACTGGAAAAGGCCCTTAGTAATTATTAACCTGCTTGATCAGGCTTCTGTGACTGCTTTCCATTGGGATCCCCTCTCGCTTTCTTCCTCGCCCCCTCCTCAATGGTTACTGTTCCCGCCACATCAACACAAATATGCTTTTTGTTTTTACAAGCACCCTTCTCCCTACACTTGGGGCTGCCAGGTCTTTGAGAGATATGAGAGCTCCCACAGTTGTTGGTAATAAATTTGGCTATGACTGGATGTCCTCTTCTTTCTTGCTGATCAAAATATAACAAATTGGGAACAAGCAATTGGCGTAATGGCTATGTCCCTGGACTCCCATGTAGTTGACCACGGTTCACGTCCCGGACCTGGTGGCTTAAAACTCAC
>NW_006198567.1:84850-92146 GCF_000334495.1 Tupaia belangeri chinensis | reverse complement strand
ATATATATATATAACAAACCAACCCCATGCCCAGCTTGGACTGGATCACCCCATTCCGGAGCTTCTGGAGTCCCCTTTGTACACCTGAATGCACACACCCACCTTCAGACAAAGCAGCTACTGACAACAAAGCCCAGTCACCTCTTTCCTCACCCTGGACCTGCACACCCCGATGCTCCTGTCACTCACCCCACCCAGCGTGGACCAGGGGCACCTTCCCTCAGGCGCCCCTCCTCCTCCACTCAACCTCCCCCACATTTCTGCTCCCACCAAGGAAGAGGGGCACCTCTCTCCTACTAGGGTCCTCAAAACCCACAACCCTCCTCCTTCACACTCAGGCTCACCTCCATGGACACCGTGTCCGGCAGAGCATGGTCAGCACAGCGGCAGGTTCTCCCCAGCGACCACGCAGAAGGAACTGAGCGTCACAGGCGGAGAGAGAATCTGAAAAAGCTGCCCTCCTCGGCCTGTGCTGATGACATCATCGGAGCAGAGACTACATTTCCCACAAGGCTCTGCAATCCTGGGTTAGGCACCCAAGTGTACTTTAGTTTCTGTTCACTGGGGAGAACTTTGTTATCAGGAGACCAGAACCTGACTGGAGGAGAATGGTCTCTATCCACGTAAGTGAGAGACAAGATCCTGGATCTTTATTAAATCCTGAACTCTACCTTTCTCAGAGACATAGATATCATCCAAGAATTTTCTTATATCCTTATTTTTAACTATAGTGGCTTGCTGTATCAAAACACCTGAATTTGACAAGTTCAGTATCATTGACTTTAAGGAGGATCAACTCATCTTTCTGGACTTGAGATACTGAACAAGAAACACCTGGTCTCATTCTAACCCTTCAGATGTATTTTTCAACTAAGAAATTTCAGATTTCAACAAGAGACCATTCTCCTAAATAATAATGATGTTGATGGGGAAATGAGCATACACAGACCTCATCTTGTACTGGAAGTCCAATAAAACACCCTTGATTCACATTCTGGATGTGACTACATATAGTGCAAACAGTAGTCAGTTCCTTTGTTTCCCCACCATTTGTCAACCTACATCCTCTTCTTTTGTCTTTCCAAGGAGACTGAGTTCAACATTGATGTGATTGAAGTCTCTCTGCCGGCTTCCTCTGAGTCCCTTCACAAGGGTCCCTTCACAATAACTGTGCATCCCTTCAGGGTAATGTCAACATTCTCAGGAATGTTGAAGGTCTGATTGCTGAGAACTGTCTTCATCCTCATAGTAGACGCAGCAAAGAGCTATTGTTATTATTTTTTTATTTGACTATAGAAACAAACACACACACACACACACACACACACACACACACACACACACACAGAGAGAGAGAGAGAGAGAGAGAAAGCTGACAGGTACCAGACTTGAGCCACATTCAGTCATCTGAGAGTCCAGTGTCTTTAATCACCAGGCCACCTGCTGCCCCCAAACTGCCCATCCTGATTCATCAGGGTTAATGTTAGACTGGAGTGGTGAAATGAGGGGATGGTGTGAAAAGTGGGTGAAGTCTTGATCTCCACAGTACTCTCTTTCCTTCTAGTTTTAAATCCCAGGCCTCTCTTCCTCCCACCCTTGGATACCTTGTCTCTCTTAAATACATATTTGCATGCACATACACCCAGCATAATTTTCAAGCCACTGAGTCTGGGACTCCAACCCCAGTGCCTTTTCCTTTATCCTGCCTGCTGACCTGACTTGTTCTGTTTTGTTTATTTCAACATATTTCATCCTATTTGTTTGGTATTATTTCCTTTATTTCTTTGAGGGACTTAAATATATTTAATGTAAGTTTATATTGAGATTGCCCTGCTAGTGTTATTTTTTCTTAAGTGAATTTATCTACCAAGTGGTGATTATTGGGCTTTCCTTTATACTTTTAATTTTCCACATGGAATTTTAATTTACCAAATTAAATTTAGGAATATTTCTCCCTCTTTAGTTTTTTTTTGTCTCATTCCACCAGCCTCCAGGAAATTCCATTCCAAGATTTCATATTTTTTAAAATTGTAAATCACGTCCGGAGTTACACAAGACCTGGATTTCTCATTTCAAAGTCCAAGGTGTTCTTTCTCAAACCAGATGCATTCAGTTCTCCACAGCCCCAAATGGATGTCAGGAATCCTGACTCTTTATCTACACTTATCTATTCCTTGTAAATTAGTCTATGTAATCTAGAAGCCAACAATAAGATTTCTTATTGGGAAACTGAGACAACCAGAATTTCAGATACCAAGTAAGTAAAGGAGAAGAGAAAAATTCAGTATTTAGAGATTTTTTTTGTGTTCATCCTGAACTGTATAAGGATCTGTTTTTCTTTTATTTTTAGAGATATTTTTGCTATAGGACACGTGCACTCATCAGAGAAGACAGAAAAAGAGAGACAGAAAGCAAGAAATCACACCCCTCTGGGGGGCATGTCCATGCAGCAATCCCTTCTCCTTCATTCTCTTCTTGGGATTTTGGGCATGCATGCACATATGCCTGGCAGGAGTTTTAAGCCACTGAGTCTGGGATTCAAACCATGGTCAATTACATGGAGTCCAGAGATGTAACCATTTTGCCATCTGCTGGTCCCAGGATCTATTTTTCTTAAAATATTACTGGGAAAGTACCAGATATGCCTGACCCCCAACATCTTTTGAAAGCCTTTTCTCAGACATTAGGTCTCTTAACCTCCACAATCTCCAATAAATTTGTCAATTCCTTATAACAATATCTCTGATCTCTCAAATATTTCAATGTCTCCATCAGCTCTATGTGGCAAGGGCCATCTGCCCATAGCAAGCAGGTTTTCTGAAAGTCACTATAACTGGAAGGGATCTGCCACCTGTAGCTTTGCCTAGGGTTGCTGTAAGGCAGTACCACCAGTTACATGGCTTTAAAATCAGAAAGGGTACAAGTGTGAAGTGAAGGCTTCAGCAGGGCCAGGCATCTTCTGAGACTTCACAGACTCTGTCCTTGTCTTTGGTCAGTTTCTGGCTTTGGTATTGACTCCTTAGCAGTTTTTGGTTTGCAGCTACCTTACTCCAATTTCTGGTTGGTCACAAAGCTTGTTTCCATTTTTATAAGGACACTGATCATATTGGGTTAAATACCACCTCAGTGACCTCATGCTAATTAAATTACATCTGGAATGACTTTATTTCCACAGTCCTAGTTACCAGAATTACATCTTCATATAGTCAGGGGCTGGGAGGAACATGACTTCAGCCTCATCCTATGTCAGAAGTAGCAAAGGAGTGAGGGAGGCCATAAGGATATGTGGCAGGCCCAGGACATAGAACTCCTGCCTTGGTCATCCTCTCAATTGTGTGTGTGCTGCATATATCTTGCAATGACCAAGTCAGACACCATAAGAGCCCGCATTTTTTTTTGAGTAAAGAGAGATTTTTGGTATAGGGCGTATGTGCTTGACTGAGAGAGAGACAGAGACAGAGAGACAGAAATCACCCCCTGGGGGGGGGATGGCCATGCCACAGTCCCTTCTCCTCCATTTTCCTCTTGGGATTATGAGCACGTACGCACACGTGCCTGGCATGAGTTTAAGTCACCGGGTCCGGGACTCGAACCGCAGTCAACTATATGAAAGTCCAGCGACATAGCCATTACACTAACTGCTGGTCCCAAGAGCCCGCATTTTTGAAAAAATTAATTATTTTATTCAAACTAAGTATTGCCATCACAACCTGTACTCAGCATAAAAATTACCAAAGTGTTATGAACTTATTTTTTATACAAAATCTCTGAAACCCATTGTATACTTTATGCTTAAAGTACATCTCTATTGGGATTAGACATGTTTTAGATGATCAAGTTGTCTTGCTTAACATTAATGGGGTAGGGGCCAGGAGGTGGCATAGTGGTTAAGGTGCTGGACTCTTACATGATTGACCCTGGTTCAAGTCCCAGACCTGAGAGACAGAAAGCGAGAAATCACCACCCCCCAGGGGGGATGGCCACACCACAATCCCTTTTCCTCCATTCTCCTCTCAGGATCTTGGGCATGCACGCACACGCACTCAGCGTGAGTTTTAAACCACCGGGTCTGGGATACAAACTGTGGTCGACTACATGGGAGTCCAGTGACATAGCCATTATGCTATGATGCTGGTCCTGATGGGCTATATTTTTAGAGCAGTTTTTAGTTAACAGAAAAATTAGCAGTGTCTTCTTCCTCAGCTCTGTCCCACAGGCCTTTTCCCTCCCTTTGGGCCCTCTAAAATCCCAGGGTAGTACCAGTGATAATTATCAGTTTATGGGGACACCCCACTAGCAGTTGTTGTGACAGGGGCAGCTGGGCCATGGCACTTCTGAAGGGCTATGAGTTGAGTACCTAAAGAAGGGACATCTGGTGGCCATTGTTCCTTGCATGACTCTGGATGTGGGCATGGGCCACTTGGGATTCATCTTCAGTCCCACCTGGCAAACTTTGCACCCCAGGCAGTGGCCATGGCACCCCCTTTCCCCAGCCATGCATGCCACCCCATTTGATGAAGCATCATGGAGTTCTACCTGCAGGATGACCAGCATTTTTGAGGTTCATTCACCACCACTACAGCTTCCCTGCATGCTCATATTCAGATCTCTCAGCGAACATCAGATCATATTCACTCCCTATCAGCTAGAAGAGGGAGAAGGAGGAGGTGCCTAAGCCCCTGAGAAGTTAGTGCAGCTGCACATCTCCTTTCTGACCACGGACATTCCAGATACCACAGCCACCATAGCCACGACAAACACCACAGGCCACACCATAGCCCATGCCACCACAGGCCTCTCCAACAGGAGCCATCAGTGCTGCAAACTTCTGTCCATCCATCTCCCAGGAACACGTGTTTCATGGTACAAAAATGGGCCATGATACCACCTGGCTTCAATTTAATGTCTGACAATTTGTAGCCACTAAGTGAAAAGGAAACTTCAGGTGGAGACAGCCCAAAGGAAAATTAGAAGCCACCTTGTTCTTGTGCACAATTGTAAAAGCAATCACATTGGCTCCTAAAAACAATCCATACCACAGGACCATGAGCAAGGCTGGCTGAGATCAGTTTGCCACTGTCTCCCTGAATCACTTCATCCCAGCACCAGCTTTCCAAGGAGAACTAGACAAAGGCTCATCAAGATGATTAATCCTGGTGGAAGCAAATTAACAGAGCAGGCTTTTAGAAAAAGACAGGCCAGGTCTGTCATGTGTTAGTGATACTCTGTGGCTGCTGTTTAAATGGACTGCCAGGTCTCTCCCAACCACATGGACTGCTGTCTTTTCACTCGGGTGGAGCCTGAACTCCAGAAAACCTATCCAGGGAAGGTCACTGCCCCCTGGACCTGAACCTGGCACCTCACAGCCCAGACATGCCTTCACCAAGGAAGATAGGTCAAACAGAGCCATCGTGGTATCTTTGTCTGCATATTCAATCTTTTTTTATTAAGAAATATTTATTTAATTTTATTTATTATCATCAAATTATTATTTTAATTCACCAGAGAGTGTCAGAGAGAGAGAGGAAAAGTGAGAAAGCAAACCTCAAGGTCCAGAACCGAAACTGGTTGGCCACGTGGGAGCCCCTTGCCACAATCACCATACCACCTGCTGACCTCTGCACATCCCATCTTAATCGCCATCCCACAGCAGCTACCATGGGGATCAAGCCTGTCACATGCACTGTTGTACCACTAGCCAGATCTCTGGAACTTCACAAGACCACCTTGCCCAGATGGTAACCAGAGTACAATAGATGAACACCAGCTACTGATAAGAATTTTACCACAAAACAGTACTTGTATGGCCCCATCCCCATTGTGACCCACAGCCAGAAATGTTTTTCATGTCTTGACTTAATTTTGTAATCAGGGCTATTTTTTTCTTATTGCCATGTTGTGTTTAGTGAGCTTCTTATATACTCTGAATACTAATCCTTCATTAGATGAATAGATTGAAAATTCATTTACCCTCTCTTGAAGGATGTCTCTTCACCCTCTTAATTATTTGCTGTTCAGAATAATTTTAGTTTGGTATACTATCAGTTTTCTCTGCTTTTGTTGTCTCTAGGTCTTCTTTAACAAATCTATGCTCAGACCAATACCTGAGGCATTTTTCCTATTTGTTCTTCTATAGTTTTGTGCTTCACATTTAAGATTGTAATTTATTCTTTCACACATGAATATCCATTATCTCTAACACAATTTATTGAAGTAATGTTCTTCACCAGTATATGTTCTTTGTATTAGTGTTGAAAATCAGGGACTGGCAGGTAGCATGATGGTTGAGAGCTGGACTTCCATGTGGTTGACTGTAATTTGAGTCCCAGACCTGGCAGATTTCTTTGTCACTTTCTGTCTCTCTCTCTGCATCCCTCTATTCAAATTTAAAATAATACTACTAATAATAATTAATAAAGTCAGATAAAATAACTTTTTAAAAAGAGGAAATCAGTTGAGTATAAAAAATGATCATTTCTATTTTTTCTTTTCTGTTAACTTGAGCTATGTCTCTGTTTCTGTTTTGTTTTTGCCATTCCCATGCTATTTTTGTTTATATAGCTTTGAAATGTACTTAAAGGCTCTTTCAACTTTTCTTTGTTATGTTTGTCTATTTAACGTTGCCTTGACTATTCAGTATCTTTTGTGAATTTACTCAAATTTTATAATTATTTTCTCTGTAACTGCAAAGCCAAGCACACAAAGATAAGTATTATAGGTGTTACTTACATGTGGAGTCTAGACTATATCTAGTACTAATACTGGGTTACAGGGCCAGCAGGTTGCATGGTGGTTAAGGCTCTTGAATCCCACAAGGTTGACTGCAGTTCCAGTCCCAGGACCTGGATGCTGAAAATGATGCCAGCAACATGTAACATGGCCATTCTCATTGAAAGGTGACTTCATACTTTCCCTCTCTCTGTATCTCTCTGGAAAAACATATACCCTATTCAAAAAACAAGAAAGAAAGAAAGAAAGAAAGAAAGAAAGAAAGAAAGAAAGAAAGAAAGAAAGAAAGAAAGAAAGAGAAAGAAAGAAGAAAGAAACAGTGGGTCAGCTAGTGGCTAGAGGACGGGAATAATGGGGAGGGAGGGAACATAGGACAAGGATGGGTAAACGTACAAAGTTAAATGAGAGCAATAAGTTCTGTATCCCATAGCATATGAGGGTGAATGTAGTTAACAATAATTTGTTATATAGCTCAAAAACAAAACAATTTGTGGGACCAGCAGTTGGCATAATGGCTATGTCCCTGGACTCCCTTGTAGTCGACAGTGGTTCGAGTGCTGGACCCGG
>NW_006198567.1:71139-84703 GCF_000334495.1 Tupaia belangeri chinensis | reverse complement strand
CTGTCTTTCTGGCGAGTTTTTTTTTTTTTTTTTTCCAAATAAAAACAAAACAAAACAAAACAATTTGTAATGTTTCCAACACAAATCACACATTTGAGGTGATCTCTATGCAATTAATCTGTTTTTATTATTACACATTGTATTTATATATTGAAAAATCACACTGAAAGCCGTAAATACGTATAATGCATATTCATCACTCATTTAAAAAAATGTACCCTGAGGGAACCAGCAGTTGGCATAATGGCTATGTCGCTGGACTCCCACGTAGTCGACCGCAGTTCAAGTCCTGGACCCGGTGGCTTAGAACTCACACCTGGCGCGTTTGCGTGTGTGCCCAAGATTCTGAGAGGAGAATGGAGGAGAAGGGATTGCGACGTGACCATCCCCCCTGGGGGTAATTTCTCGCCTTCTGTCTCTATGTCTCTCTCTGGCTGGCGAGCGCACGTGCCCTATAGCAAAAACCTCTAAAAATATAATAAAAAAAAAATAAAAGGAATGTACCCTGAGAGGATTCTGGAAATATGCTGCCTGTAGGGCAGTGTTCATAATACAAAGTAAGGCTGCAGACTAAATAATATGAAATTTGTGACTTTAATAGAGATTAGTAGGTGAGTGGAAACACTGAGGAAACTCTGAGAGACCTGGGGGTATACAAAGACTTCTTAAATAAGATGCTCAAAACACAGGCAATAATCCCCAAAATAGGCAAGTCAGATAACATCAGATTAAGAAGTTCCTGCAAAGCAAAAGAGTCAGTAATTAGTGAAAATCGGAGACTATTTTTTTAAGCTATATTTCAGATAAGGAACATTTTTTTAAGCTATTTTTTTAAGCTATACTTCAGATAAGCCAGAATACACAAGGAACTCAAGTGACTTAGCTGAAAAAAAATTATTAACAAATTAAAAGATGGAAAAATGAGCTGAACAAAATACTCTCTAAGAAGACATATGAACAGCTAAAAAGCATATAAAAATTCTCAGCATCACTCATCATAAAGGAGATACAGATTAAAACCACAATGAGATACTGCCTAAAACTTGTTAGAATGGTGAAGATTAAAAATATAAAAAATGATAAGTGTTGGTGGGGTTTTGGTGAAAATGCAACTGTCCTACACTGTTAGTAGGAATGAAACTAACATAGGTAGTTCCTAACTGTTAGTAGGAACTACCATATGATCCAGCAATTCCGCTACTGGGTATCTATGCAAAGGATAGAACAGTCAGAAGAGTGCTTGTATATCTATGTTTAAGTGGCATTATTCACAATTGATAAGAGATGGAATTAACTCAAAAGTTTACAAAAAGATGGATTGAAAAAGTGTGGCACATATATTCTAAGGAATGCTACTCAGCCGTGAAAAAACAAGCCCCTGAAATTTGATAGAAATTGTATAAATATGGAAGATTTACTGCTAAGTAAAGTAAGTCAGGTTATTGTATTGTATTGTATTGTATTATACAATACAATTGTATCTGTTTAATATATACCCGCTGTCTGCACTCTATGGCGGAAACTGAAAGAAGCATGGAAGAGTTGTCCCTGGCTGGGGAGGTGGGGTGGGCTCACAGCCATGAAAGCTGCACCTAGAGATCCAACACAGTCTGAGATGGACTAGCTTGGATGCTTTCTGTCCTAGTTGAGGAAAGACAAGATAAAATAATAAAAGAAAGGCATACATGGTGCAGAAAAGCTGTTTAAAAAAAAGAAAAATTAAAAAAAAATTAGGAGGGGCAGAGAACAGCAAGACAGAAAGTGAAACATGACTACCTGGCTTGCACTAAGGTTTGGAAAAGGGGGTCCCTAACCTCAAAGCCATGAAAGCTACACCCAAAGGGCCAATACAGTCAGAGATAGACTGGCCTGGATGCTTTCTGTCCTGGCTAGCACTGAGGTTTGGGAGGGGAGTCCCTGGCTTGGAGGACTCGCAGTCATGAAAGCCACAGATGGCCAACACAGTCAAAGGTGAATCAGACTGGATGCTTTCTGTCCTAGTTGAGGAAAGAGGAGACAAATTAACAAGAGAAAAGTACACTCAGGGCAGAAAAACTTTAAAAAGAGAGAGAGAGAAGTTAGAAGGGACATAGAAGATCAATAGGGATAGTGTACTTGCATACCTGGCTAGCACTGGGGTCTGGATGGGGAGTTCCTGGCTAAGGGGGCCTCACAGCCATGAAAGCTGCACCCAGAAGGCCAAAACAGTCAGAGGTGGACTGACCTGGATGCCTTCTTTCTTAGTTGAGGGGAGAGGAAACAAATTAACAAGAGAAAGAAACACACAGGGGAAGAAAAGATGTTTTTCAAAAAAAAGAAAAAATTTAGATGGGACAGAGAAGACAAAGAAGGACATTGAAACTTGCCTAGCTGGGTAGTACTGGTGTCTGGAAGGGGGTCCCTGGCTGAGGGAGCCTCACAGTCATGAAAGCTGCACTCAGAGGGCCAACACAGTCAGAGATGGACTGGCCTGGATGCTTTCTGTCCTGGTTGAGGGGAGAGGAGACAAATTAACAAGAGAAAGGCATACATGGGGCAGAAAAGCTGTTTTTTAAAAAAAGAACAAAAAAAGTAAGAAGGGACATAGAAGAGCAGTAAGGACGGTGAAACTTGCCTACCTGGCTAGCACCGGGGTCAGAAAGGGGGGTCCCTACTTGGGGAGTGCCACACAGCCATGAAAGGTGCACTCAGGGGTCAATACAGTCATAGTAGGTGGACTGGCCTGGATGCTTTCTGTCCTGGTTAGCACAGGGGTCTGGAAGGGGGGAGGGTCCCTGACTCTGGGGGCCTTACAGCCATATAAGCTGCACCCAGAGACACCATCAGCACCATCAGAGGTCAGTGATTAATCTTTTAAATCAGATCACTGAACATCTATTCCCATGCTGCTGGCTTACACACTTATACACACAACTGTATATCTGTTCATAGGAAATAGGTATTTAGTCATCATGACTCTGTTACATGTTTATCTATAACACTATTCAATTTTGTCCAGGATTTTTTTTGTTTGAGATAGATATTTCCTACAGGGCGTGTTTGATAGCTAGAGAGAGAGAAAGAGATAGACACAGAAAGTGAGAAATCACCCTCTGGGAAAGGCCATGTTGCAATCCCTTCACCTTTATTCTATTCTTAAGATATTGGGCACACATGCCCATGTGTCTGGCATGAACTTCAACCTACTGTGTCTGGTACTTGAACCATGGTTGATCATATCGACATCCATCACCTAACCACTAAGTGACCTGAAGCCCCTAGTATGTGCTCTTGTAATCTTTAATAGTCATATTCATTAAGAGATTGAGGTGGAGGTGTTGATGTTGATGGTAGAGCTGGGGTGGAAGTTGCCTTGGCTGTAGCCAAGTGGTAACTCTTTAACATCATGGTCACCCCTGTGGCCTCCAGTGGTGGTGGGGACCCCACTGAGAACCCTTCCTTTGTGCCTTTTCTATCTGCAGAGACAGCTGACACCACCAGGAATACCCCCTGAAAACCCTCAGAAGTTGAGGTCACTCCATTGCTTTCAATCAAAGTAAATGAAGTACCTGATGAACAGGGCCTAGCACATCTCAGTGGTGGCCATTGTGCTGTTCTGACCCACCACCTTTGCCATACAGAGTGTGGAGGTGGTGCCACCCACATCCATTGTCAGCTGGCCACAGAAGCATGAGACCTTAACTATTTAATTATATTAATATGTTTATTTAATTATATAAATATTTGTATTTTTCTACAGGATTGATTTTTCATTACAAAAAGTTTTTTCTTTCATGAGACAGACAGCACCATCAAGAGAATCTTGGTATCATGGATAATTCTTACACTCAGCCAGCCCTGAAGCACAGCACACATATGCTCAGCATACACTAGTAGGTCTCCCATCATGTACCCCAGAAATATTTTCAGGTAAGTAACCCTCATGGAGCATTGTGTTTTACTGCTGTGCAACATCTGTTCCCCCAATGTGATATTTCTAAACAGCTCACAATGGTGTCGTTTTTACTATTACTTAAGGTATTTTAATTTTTAAAAAGTTTTTTCTATAGGGCATGTATGCTTACTTAAGAGACACAGAGAGCGAGGGAAAATGAAAAATCACTCCCTAGAGGGGATGGCAGTCCCCATTCTCCTCAGGATTTTGAGCATGTGTGCACAGGTACCCAGTGTGATATACATGCTGCTGGGTCTGGAACTTAAACTGCGGGTTTAGCTACAGGATTGTTTTAAAATAGTTTTAAATAGTTGTGTGTGAGAGAGAATGGACTCAATAAGTTTTGAAATTTTGTTTTGAAGTGGAGTGAAGGAATGTGAGAAACCAAGCCACCAGGTCCAGGACTCAAACCATGGTTGGTCATTTGGGAATCCAGCAACTTTATCACCACACCACCTGCTGGCCCATTGTTTACATAATTGTTTAAATAATTTTTATCTGTATTGATATTCTCTGCTTGACCAAAATTTAATCAGACTTCTCAAACTTTATCAAGGTCTGTTTGTGCACTTTTCTACGAAATCAAGGTAGGTGGGTTTGAGAAAAACCTCCTTAACCCTAAGGTTTCCTCATGTAATTTGCTATCCACTGACCTCTACCCTGCTACATGGTGCTAAGTTCACAATTGATCATTCTGTATTCAGAATTGAGTCCATTCTCTCTCACACACAATCTCATTGTCCCAGTTCTTGTGCATGTCTCCATAGTCTCTAATAAAATAGTATCAGTCACTGTGCTAACCAGGTAGGTATAAGACATTCACATAACTATCACAGACAAATGGATAAAACCATGTTATGGGGAGACCAGCAGTTGGTGTAAGGGCTGTGTCACTGGACTCTCATGTAGTCAAACATAGTTTGAGTCCCAGACCCAGTGGCTTAAAACTCATACTGGGCATGTGTGCATGCGTGCCCAAGATCCTGAAAGGAGAAGGGATTGTGGTGTGGCCATCCCCCCTGGGGGGTGATTTTTCACTTTCTGTATCTCTGTTTCTCTCCATCTTTCTGGCGAGCATACATGCCCTATAGCAAAAATGTCTAAAAAACAAACAAACAAACAAAAAAACATGTTATAGGGGCTAGCAGGTGATGTGGTGTTTGAGGTGCTGGTTTCATGTGGTTGACTGACCACAGTTCAAGTCCCATACCTGTCTGCTTGCTTTCTCACTTTCCCTCTCTCTCTATTTCTCTATCTGTTTCTCTCATGTGAGCAGATGTGTCCAATAGAAAATTAAATGATAATAGTAATAATAAATTAAAATTAAATAATTTTTTAAGAAAATCTTTTATGTATGTATACAATAGAATATTATCCAGCCTTTAAAAATAATTCTGCATTCCAGCTTTATAGCCTAATATTTAAAAGATCAGGGTTCCACATAACTGACTATGGTTTGAATCCCACTTTTGGTGGCTTAAGACACACACTATGTATGTATGTGTGCATTCCAAAAATACTAACAAAAATGGAAAAGGGATTGAAGCATGATGAACCTCCATTGCAAAGTGTTTCTCTCTTCCTCAGTCTCTAGTTATCACATGGACCCTAAAAGTAACACAACATATCTGTTATTTCGACAACAGGGATGACCTTGGAGGATATTATGCTGATTGAAATAATTCAGGTACACAAAGACATATACCTCATCATCTCACATGTAAGTAGAACATTAAAACTAAAATTCACAAAAGCAGAAATAATATGACAGCTACTACAGGCTGAGGGGAGCCAAGTTTTAAAAATATTGGTGAAGAAAGCAGCTAATGGTGTAATGCTAATGTTGCTGGGCTCCCAGGTAGACCACAGTTTGAGTGCTGCACCCAGTGGCTTAAAACTCATGCCAGGCAACTGTGTATGTGTGCTCAAAAATCCCGAGAGGGGAATGGAGAGGAAGAAACTGCAGTGTGCCCATCCCCTAGGGAGTAATTTCTTGATTTCTGTCTATCTCTCTTTTTCTCTCCAGCAAATGCATGTCCCATACAGCAAAAATCTCTTTAAATATAAATTAAATTAAAATTAAAATGTTGGTCCAAAAAACATAATATTTCAATTAGAGAAGAAGAATGAGTTCAAGGTTCTAATGTACTTTTGTCAATGCAATTAACTATGTTATATTGTATACCTGAAAAATTATCTGAAAGTAGATATTGTGTTCTCATCCCAGAAACAAGCTGTGTGGTGATAAATAATGTTGCTTTAAAAGTATTATTTTATTTAATTTATTATTATTATTTCGTGATTCTGAGCAGATTGAGAGAGTGGAAATGAGAAAGCGAGCCACGAAGTTTTGAACTCAAACTGCAGTTGGCCACAAGGGAGTACAACAATGTAAGCCCTACGCCACCTGTCGGCCCTGGTAATACATGCTAAGTCATAATTAAAATTAAAATGTTGGTCCAAAAAACATTTCAATTAGAGAAGAGGAATGAATTCAAAAGTTCTCATGTACTTGTGTCAATGCAATTAACTATGTTATATTGTATACCTGAAAAATTATCTGAAAGTAGATATTGTGTTCTCATCCCAGGTGACCATCCCCCAGGGTGTAATTTCATGATTTCTGTCTGTCTGTCTCTCTCTTTCTCTCCAGCGAAAGCATGTGCCATATAGCAAAAATGTCTTTAAATATAAATTAAATTAAAATTAAAATGTTGGTCCAAAAATAATAATATTTCAATTAGAGAAGATGAATGAGTTCAAAGGTTCTAATGTACTTGTGTCAATGCTATTAACTATGTTATATTGTATACCTGAAAAATACTCTGAAAGTAGATATTGTTTTCTCATTCCAGAAACAATCTATGTGGTGATAAATAATGTTGCTTCCAAAGGATTATTTTATTTAATTTTATTTATAATTATTATTTCTTAATTCTGAGCAGACTGAGAGAGGGGAAATGAAAAAGTGAGCCACTAAGTTTTGAATTCAAACTGCAGTTGGCCGCATTGGGAGTACAACAACGTAAGCATCACACCACCTGTGGCCCTGGTAATACATACTAAATCACTCAATTTATCCAACCCCCAAAGTTTACAGCAGTTAAAATATCTTTCTACATATCATATATGTCTAAAAATAAAAAAATAGAAATATAAAAATAAATGAATAAACAAGTCATAAAAAATTTTCAAGAATAGTTTTCTTTTTTTCTTCTTTTTTTCCTTTTTAAATTTATTTATTTACAGTCATTCACTGTACATGATTACAACATACAAAATGAGCTTTTCCATCCAGAGTACACTGTATATTGGCTCAATCAAGCACATCAACATATGTGTTATCAACAAATAATTTTCCTTTTCTTATGTCTTGTATATTTTGCCTTTTTTTTGCCATCCTTGATTCCCTATCCCTCACCCTCTGCTGTGTCCTACCCTCCTCCCATATTTTTCAAAATGGCTGGTAAGAGAAAAAAATACAACAAAAGAGAAATGCTCAGTAAAAAATAGAGTTGTTTTTAGTTATTACATATTAAATTATGTAATGAGTATTTGACACCTGAATTATCAGCAGAGGCTGTTATTCATAGGGATTTGTGGATTGATTTTGTAGAGAGTTGGAATTTAAGGATATACTAGTCTTCTCTGGAAAGTATCCTACTCCTTTGTAAATCATAAGACTCATTTGTACCATGATGGTGTGTTGCAGACCTGAGAGTGCTATTGGACATAGCAATAAAATATCTTCTGTACACTGGTGAGGAAGCCACCAATGACTGATATTATTCCTTTCCTTCCTTGCTAAGGCATCATACAGAATTAGGTTTTTGTGCATTTTTTTCATTCTATTTTTGTTTTTTATTTAGAGAGAGATTTTTGCTAAAGGGCATGTACAATTGCCAGAGACAGAGAGAGAAAAAGTGAGAAATCACCCCCTGGGGGGATGGCCACGCCACAGTCCCTTCTCCATTTTCCTCCATTCAAGGATTTTTGGCATGCATGCACAAGTGCCCAGCATGAGTATTAAGCTCCAGGGTCCAGGGCTTAAACCATGTTCAGTCATGTGGAAGTCCAGTGCCTTAACTACTTTGCCGCCTGCTAGTCCAACTTTTGTATATTTTAACACTATTCTAAAAATTACAAATTATAAATGCAGTTGTGTTATACAAGTACTTTGGCCTCTCTTAGTCACAAAATTACAAAGCTTCTTGCCTCAGGATGGAGGGGTCCCCAAAGCCTTACCTGGCCATAATGAAATAAGTCCTGTGCCTTAAACACCATGCCACCTGCTGGCTCTGCCAGGTGCTATTTAAATTTTCCAGAACATTAAAAAAAATTTAAAAAGCATCAACAGGGTTTCTGGAATAAATAGAAACAAGGTGACATGTGGGATATACCCAGTTCTAGAAGTGGTATGAAGGTGAGTGTATGCATGGTGAATGTAGCCCATAATTGAAGAAAAACCCCCAAAAAAAAAAAAAAAAAAGCTTCTTGCATCAGGATGGGGTGGTCCCCAAAGCCTTACCTGGCCATAATGAAGTAAGTCCTGTGCCTTAAACACCATGCCACCTGCTGGCTCTGCCAGGTGCTATTTAAATTTTCCAGAACATTAAAAAATATAAGAAAATCTCTAACAGGGTTTCTGGAATAAAGAGAAACAAGGTGACATGTGGCATATACCCAATTCTAGAAGTGGTATGAAGATGAGTGTATGCATGGTGAATGTAGCTCATAATTGAATACTATTTATTCTAATACTGCCAAAAGACTATGATACTAAAGTTCTCATCACAGAAAATGTGAAAAATTTCAGACGAAAGAAAAGACCTAAAGTGAGGAGAAGTGGTTAAAAGATTTTAAAAATAAAAAAAAAAAGTAAAGACAGAGAATGTGTGAGACAGAGAGTGTGTGAGACAGACAGAGAGACAGGCAGCCTGAGACAGAAAAGACGGAAGTTGCCCTACCATGTATGAATATTTTGGGAGTCTTGGAGATGCGGTTTAGAGCATAGCTCCCCTGACATGCCAGGACACACCTCAGTTTTAAAAAGGCTTCTTGTCTAAATATTTCTGGAGTCTCAGAATATGAAATTATTAAGTTTTCTAGGGATCTGGGCTATTTTTAAATAATATAAGTTTAAGTAACTTTATATGCTTTACATTCATTTTAGTTACTTCTGGTATTTTAAAAGATTTTTAAATTAATTTTATTTATTATTATTTTCTAATGTGATCAGAGAGAGAGAGAGAGAGAATGAGAAAGCAGTTCACCAGGTCTGGAACTCAAACAGAGGTTGGCCATGTAGAAGTCCAGTGCCTTAACTGCCACAGCACCTGCTGGCTCTACTTATTTCTGATATTGATAGTAAAGACCAAGTATTCCTCATCCAATACCTGAAATGGTACAAAATCTGAAATGTATTTAGCTTCAACATGATGCCACAGGTGGAACATTCTATAGTTAACCTCATGTGAAAGGTCACAGTCAAAATACTACAATTCAAGGACCAGCAGATGGCATAGTGGTTATGTCGCTGGACTCCCATGTAGTCAAACACAGTTCAAATCCTGGACCCACCAGCTTAAACTCATGCCAGGCATGAGTTTGTGCCCCAAGATTCCGAGAGGAAAATGGAGGAGAAGAGATTGAGGTGTGGCCATCCCCCCTGGAGGGAATTTCTTGCTTTGTGTCTCTCTTTGTATTTCTGGCAAGCACATGCACCCTATAGCAAAAACCTTTCCAAAAAAAAAAAAAAAAGAAAGAAAATCTTACAATTCAAAAATACTGTATAAAATTACCTTATAGGTCTAGCAGGTGACATGGTGGTTGAGGCACTGGACTCCCACATGGTTGATCCTGGTTTGAGTCCCAGACTTGGTGGCTTACTTTCTTTCTTTACACTCTCTCTCTATCACTCTGTCTCTCTCTAATGGGCACACATGCTCTGTCACAGGTTGAGAAAAATTATAATAATAAATGAAAAAAAATAAATAAGTCTTCAAATAATTACTTTAAGACTATGTACATAAAAATCACATGAATAATACATGTTTAGACTTGGGTTACGTCCCAAGATTATTAATTAATATTCCAATCTTTAGAATCAGAAGATGGCATGATATTTACAGTGCTGGACTCCAAAATGACTGACCACAGATCGAGTCCTGTACCTGGTAGATTAAAATTGTGTGTGTTTAAAATCTTCAGGAGAAAGTGGAGAAGAGATTGTGGTATGACCATCCCTCTTGGAGGGTAATTTCTCTCTCTGTGTCTCTTTTGGTCTCTCCAGTGAATGTACACACCTTGTAGGAAACAATCTCTCTCTAAAAAAATTCCAGACATCAAAAATACTCCAAAATTAAAGAAAAATTAAATCTGAAACTTAGTTGCAAGCATTTTTGATAAGATATTTTCAACCGGTAGTTGGTAATGTTCAGGAGTGGAAAAAAACATCAACAGAATTGGTATTCCTTTTCCTTCCTTAGTCGTTTATTCATAAAACATTAATTTGTAACAGTAAATAGTGAGGAAAAGTAACAAATAAGTTGTTGACTTGCACTGTGGGTAGCAAACTCAAGCCACGACAGAGCCAAAGTTTCTGTTACTCAGTAGGATGTGCTGTGAGGCCTCCAAGAGTCTGCAGCGTGAAAGACTCATCTTTCTTCTCCCACAGGCCTCAAACAGCTCAGATGGGAGGCTGAAGGTTGCTGTTCAACCATTTTTCCTGATCTTGTTTTCTGATCTCATACATCCCAGGTTGTTCAATGGATTTATTATAATATAAATAAAAAGGAATTCATTATTCATCATTTGTCTGAAATCTTGGTTTGTGTTCATCTTATTCAACAAAAAAGTATACTCTAAAAATGTCCACAAGTTAAGCTACCAAATTTTTTTTAAAGATCTGTGCTAGTGCTTCCACAGTGTGGACCATCCTGATGTTCAAGCTTTCCAGGTTGCTTATCCTTCTGTTCTTGTATTTTTGGAGCAAGCTGCTGATTTTGGCTGTTGTATTTCACTTAGCAATCATCACTTTCCAAAATGTTTGTTTCTCACAGAATCTGTAGATAAATTCGTTAAAATTATTCAATTTCAAAATCTCTCCCATATCTACTAGCAATATTTGTTTTGTTTTGTTTATTTTTGAGAATTACTTAATTTATTTTTACTCAGTAGGATGTGCTGTGAGGCCTCCAAAAGTCTGCAGTGTGAAAGACTCATCTTTCTTCTCCCACAGGTCTCAAACAGCTCAGATGGAAGGCTGAAAGTGATGACTGCTTCAATTTTTGCTGTTCAACCATTTTTCTTGATCTTGTTTTCTGATCTCATACATCCCAGGTTGTTCAATGGATTTATTATAATATAAATAAAAAGGAATTCATTATTCATCATTTGTCTGAAATCTTGGTTTGTGTTCATCTTATTCAACAAAAAAGTATACTCTAAAAATGTCCACAAGTTAAGCTACCAAATTTTTTTTAAAGATCTGTGCTAGTGCTTCCACAGTGTGGACCATCCTGATGTTCAAGCTTTCCAGGTTGCTTATCCTTCTGTTCTTGTATTTTTGGAGCAAGCTGCTGATTTTGGCTGTTGTATTTCACTTAGCAATCATCACTTTCCAAAATGTTTGTTTCTCACAGAATCTGTAGATAAATTCGTTAAAATTATTCAATTTCAAAATCTCTCCCATATCTACTAGCAATATTTGTTTTGTTTTGTTTATTTTTGAGAATTACTTAATTTATTTTTATTATTTTTAAATTTGACCAGAGATAGAAAGAAAGAGAAAGAGAGGGAAAGTGTGAAAACAAACCACTGGTTTAGGGCATCAAAACAAAGTTGACCATGTGGGAATTCAGCTTCTTTACCACCATGCCAACTGCCTGCCCCTGTTTTTTGTTTGTTTGTTTGTTTGTTAATTTTTAAGATTTTTGAAATAGGAAGTGTGCACTTGCTGGAGGGGGAAACAGAAAGACAGCAAGAGGAGAAGTGAGAAATCTCACCCAGAGGGGATAGCCATGCCACAATCCCTTCTCCTCCATTCTCCTGGAATTTTGTGTATGTGTACACACATGCCTGGTATAATTTTTAAGCCACCAGGTCCGGAACTTGAACTGTTGTAGGCCATTTGGAAGTCCAATGCCTTAACCATTACACAATCTCCTATTTTCAGTATTTTTTAAAAAATTAAAAATGAAAGTAAGTCCAATGTCCTCTTGTAAGTACAGACTTGGGGACCAGTAGATGGCATATGGATACTTCACTGCACTCCCACATAGTTGACCATAGTTTGAGTCACAGACTGCAGATTGAGGCTCATGCTAGACGTGTGTGTGTGTGTGTGTGTGTGTGTGTGTGTCAAAAATCTTGAGAAGAGATTGGAGGAGAAGGGATTGTGGCATGACCATTCTCCCTGGGTGGTGGTTTTATGCTCTCTGTCTCTCAGTTTCTCTCTCTCTCTAGCAAGCACATATGCCCTATTGCAAAAACCTCTTTTTAAAAAAGAATAACTTTGTGGGAACCAGCAGTTAGCGTAATGGCTATGTCGCTGGACTCGCACGTAGTCGACCGCGGTTCGTGTCCCAGACCCGGTGGCTTAAAACTCACGCCGGGCGCGTGTGCGTGCGTGCCCAAGATCCCGAGAGGAGAATGGAGGAGAAGGGATTGCGGCGTGACCATCCCCCCTGGGGGGTGATTTCTCGCTTGCTGTCTCTATGTCTCTCTCTGTCTGTCTGGCGAGCGCACGCGCCCTACAGTGAAAATCTCTAAAAAAAAAAAAAAAAAAAGAATAGCTTTGTGAGAGTTTTTGAGTGTCTGCAGGCCCCCACTGTGCATTGAGTACAGTCTCTGCAGCTCCAGTCATCCTCTTTTCCAGAAGGAAAGTACATTGAGTACATTCACTGCCCTGATAGCATATGCAAGTTCTACCCCCTGGATATCATTCTGAATAAGTTCTCCTTGAAGTTTCTGATCTTGAGCAGCATATTCAGAAAGTCCATGCTCTACTGTCAGAGGGAAAATATTTGAAATAAATTTAGAAAAAAGTTAGAGGCACCTGAACCCATTCTGGTGTGAGAGTACACAGGCCTTCACAATATTTGCTGTAGTATCTGTTGAAGATATTTCATAGTTTTGTCAACAGTACTAGGGAGAAATGTTCACCTGTTGAAATATCCATTTTGTAAGACAAATAATAATGTGATTGAATGTATGGAAGAAAATTAAATAAATAAATAAATAAATAAATAAATAAATAAATAAATAAATAAAAATAAAAAAATCATGCTCACCCCCCAAAAAAAAAGAAGATGTGACCTGAATGGTGTTGACTGGGCTTCTAAAAGTAAAGCCATTCTGTTGTAAATGTACTTTTTTCAACATGTTCCATGAACAGCTTTAAAAGGCCACCTTTTAAGTCTTCTTTAAGCTGTTTTCAATGTAAAGTTTTTCATATATATGAAAAGAGGCACGATGCTCTGTGATGCTCCCATGTATTGTCTAAGAGCTATAGTAAATATTTCAATATAGAGATCTGCAGGACTGACATGCAACTCTTTTGAGACGCTAAGTGATTCTTCTTTTTTTTTTTTTTAAAGATTGGTTTTTGTATAAGGGGGCATTGCTCTA
>NW_006198567.1:50975-71094 GCF_000334495.1 Tupaia belangeri chinensis | reverse complement strand
ATGGCCACACCTCAATCCCTTCTCCTCCAATATCCTCTCAGGATCTTGGGCACTCGCCCACCCATAACTGGCATGAGTTTAAGCCACTGGGTCTGGGACTTGAACAGTGGTCAACTATGTGGGAATCCAGCAACATAGCCATTAGCAATCTGCTGGTTCCTCTAAGTGATTAATATTTTAAATCAGACCATTATACATCTGTTCCAGTGCTGCTGGTTTAAGCACTTATACACACAACTGCATATCTGTTCACAGGATATAGGGATATAAACATCAGGACTCTGTGTTTAAAAAGTTATTCTATTTTACCAGGATTTGTTATTGTTTTTTGTTTGCTTGCTTGTTTGTTTTGAAAGATTTTTGCTCTAGGGTATGTTTGATAGCCAGTGAGAGAGAGAGAGATAGACACAGAAAGTGAAAAATCACCCTCTGGGGGGGATGACCATGTTTCAATTCCTTCACCTTTATTCTATTCTCAAGATTTGGGGCACACATGCACATATATCTGGCATGAATTTCAACCGGCTGTGTCTGGTACTTGAACTACGGTCGATCATATTGACACCCAGTGCCTTAACCACTAAGTGACCTGAAGCCCCCAGTATGTGCTTTTGTTATCTTTAATAGTCATATTCATTAAGAGATTGGAGGTGGAGGTGTTGATGTTGATGGTAGAGCTGGAAGTTGCCTTGGCTGCAGCCAAGTGGCACCTCTTTAACATCATGGTCACCACCTTGACCTCCAGTGGTGGTGGGGACCTCATCAAGAGTTCCTCCTTTGTGCCTTTCCTATCAACAAAACAGCAGACACCACCAGAAATGCCCTCTGAAAACTCTCAGGCAGGAAGTGGGATTGACAAAGTGAGTGGTGGAGTTGGCAGTTGCTACAGAAAACCTTACAAGGTTGCCTCCAAGTTGTAGTTCTGTTTGTCCACCTTCGCTTGTAGCTGCCTTCTCCTCTTCTTTGCTTTCCTCCATCCTACTCCCTCTGTCCCATCTCTGCACCAACATTCATTACAGGAACCTGCTGCCTGTCACATTCCTGGGCCATGGGGTACAGCCACCTCTTGGAGCTCACATGGCTGGGGCCAGAAATGACTGACAGTGAAGACTGCGGTGTACCAGGTGTCTCGCTCTCCCCAGGCAGGCCTCCCTCTTGGAGATGCTGAGGATGGTGGTGGGTGCTCGGGAGCTCTCCTACTGGAACCAGCAGCCATAAAGCAGTGGCTCCATTTATGACATTTTATTCATATTAATTTTTTAACGTTAGAGAGCAAGTAGGGAGAAATTGTCTCTCCGGAACTTTATTACTCAGTCTTCATAAACACAATCAAGTTTCTATGCAATTTTTGAATTTATACTAAAATGTACTGTATTTTTCTTAATGTACATTTAGGATCAGCAGATTACACAGTGGTTAAGGTATTGGAATCCCATATGGTAAAAAGCAGCTCCAATCGCAGACATGGTGTTTTCCTTTTTTACATTTTCTCTCACTCTCTCTTTATGATGAATGTATATGCCCTACAGGATTTTTTTAAATAACAAAAATAAATAAAATAATTCTTAAAAATGGGGATTCTTCACCTATCCCCACCCTTTTTTAGGGGGCAGATATTTCATATTATATGTATATTTTAATTGCTTTATTTAGGTATAAAAATCATGTTAATTTGGTAACTCATAAGTGTATTTATAAAATGAGAAGTTTTCTATCAAAATACATTTTATACTGGAAAAATGAATAAAAAAGACAAAATAAATCTTATCTTTGGTAGATTTCAGCATAGGAACTCTATAACAGACACATTTGCCCTTATTCTCTAGGGCTGCTCACCTTTCATGTTCAGAATTTTTTATATATAATTAATTGTGATTTTATTATGTTTATATTTATGTCTCACTCCACATCATTTTCCTCCAAGTTATGGCCACTTAAATTACTCTGATAAAGGCCAGCAGACAACAAACTGTTACCTTGCTGGACTCCCAAATGGCTAACTATGGTTCAAGTCTCTGACCTGATGCCTTGAAACTCATGCGAGGTGCTTGTGAATTCATGCCCAAGATCCCATGGGGAGGATGGAGGGGAAGGTATTGAAGCATGGGCATTCATGCTGGGAGGTGATTCCCATGTTTTCTCTCACTGTCTCTGTCCTCTCTGTCTCTCTGCAGTGAGTGCAGTCACCCTAAGGTAAAAACTTCTTTTAAAGTTTCTCTGATTTATTGTTGGGAGCTTGGTCATCAGCATCTGTAACATGAGAAATGGCATGCACTTAAGGCAACTGTTGTGATTGTCCACACACAGCAATGTCATTGGTCAGACAGTCCACTCTCTTCTTTTATTCACCTTGGGCTAGTGACTCTTCACCAAGCTGAATTTCTTTAGAGAAGTCTCTGAACTGCTTCAGCATCTTTAAGGTCAGGTAACTTGGAAAGCCCAGCCCTGTCCTTGGCAAACTTCTGTTTCTTTCTTCATTGTTGCAGCCCATTCTTGAAGTTGAGGTTACTCCATTGCTTTCAATAGAAGTAAATGCAGTAACCAATGATGAGGGTATGACACACCCTGGTGATGTCCATGATGCTGTTCTGGCCCACCATCTTGCCATACTGAGTATGAAGGTGGCCCCATTTGCACCTATTGCCAACTGGCCATGGAGGCACGGGGCATTAACTATTTAAGAATATAAATATTTTTATTTTTCTAGAGGATTAATTATTTATTATAAGACATTTTTTTCTTCCATGAGAGACAGCACCCTCAAGAGAGTTGTGATATCAGGATTAATTCTCACACTCAGCCAGCCTTGAACCACAGCATCCTATGCTCAGAAAACTCTAGTAGCTCACCAGTCATGAACCCCAGAAATGTCTTAAGGTAAGTCATGCTTATGTAACATTGTGTTTCACTGTTGTATACCATCTGTACCCTCAATGTGATATTTCTAAACAGTTCACAATTGGTGTTATTTTATTATTAATTAAGGTGTTTTTAATTTTTTAAATTTGATTGTTTTAATTTATTTATTATCATCATAATCTTGTTTATATTACATTAAATTGCATATAACTTTACACTGTATTACATTGCTTTTACTTTCTTTTCTTTTTAATTTTTTTTCATTTCATTTTCTTCCATACATTCAATCACATTATTATTTGTCTTACAAAGTGGATATTTCAGCAGGTGAATATTGCTCCCTAGTACAGTTGATAAAACTACAAAATATCTTCAACAGATAATACTACACCTCTTTGTGCCACTAATGCTTTGCTTCCCTGTCCCTCCCCCAAATGTCCTTCCTCAGATCCTCCTCTTTTACACATACTATATCTGGTATTTACATCTATATATGTGTTTCTATATGCTTTTTTTTTTTTTTGAACTGGTTTTTGCTTTATTCTACAGCTCATGTGTAATGGCCCCAAACCCAACACTCGCTTTTTCTCTTCTGGCTTGGTGGTTCTTTCAAGCTCTGCATCAGCAGACTATATGTACCTGCAGCGTACGCAGTGATTCTCGATGGATACAAATGGCCCTATTCCAGCTCTTTATCCCTTCAACGTGGGCCTTCCCATTGGACGGCACCCATGTCTGTGTGTGGCTGTGCTTTGGCTGTGTCAACCTGAGGTGTCCTTAGTCCAGTAATGTCAAAAGTGCCACCTCTGAATAAATCTGCTTGGAGCCCCAGGCTAAGGGTTGGGAGGCAAGCTGTGTCTGGGTTCTGTTACAAAGAATGTTGGGATCGACTAGTAATGTCTGCCATGGCAATGGACATATCTGGAAGGAGTGAACTGGAGGAAGGGACCACCTGCTGGCCATGGGCTCAAGGAGACAAAGCAGATGTTCCATGATTGCCTGTGGTGGTGGTTCTACCACCCAGGCTGAGGGGGTCAGTCTGAAGGCCATGAGCTTAGTGGCTTCCCCAGGTTGTACACAGAATAGCAGAAGCCCCAACCTAGACGGAGCTTGAAAGGGTGGCCCATACTGGGTCTAGCAGGGGCTACCCATTGAAGGTCACACCAGCATCAGCTGCTTATCCTTGGAGTCTGTCTAATCCAGGCAAACAACAACTGGTTGCTTCAAGTGTGTTAGAGGCAACTCGGGGGTAAAAACATTCTTAAATAGCACTAACACAGAAATGATCTTAACATCTGGATAAACGCAGAACTTTCCAGTCCAAACTAAACAGCCTTCTTTTACTAGTTGCCAAAGGATGTGTGCATTTGACAGAGACGTAAAGGGTGGGGAGTGGTGACAAATCACCCCTGGGGGGATAGCTGCACCACAATCCCTTCTCCATTCTCTTCTTGGGATTTTGGACATGCACACACATGTTCCTGGAGTGTTTTTCAAGCGTCAGGTCTAGGACTCAAATCATGCAGACGTCCACATGAGATTCAGCCACTTCAACCTCTGTGCCACCTGCTGGCCTAAAATGACTTATCTTCTATGTGTTCCTGAGAAACCAAAATGGAATAAAAGGACCATCTTGCTTTTAATCAAGTTCCAGAATGAGGGCACACAGCTTTGAAAAATGCTGTCCTGTCAGAAGATACAAGGGTCTATGTACAAAAAAGTATTTCTAGAAAATGACAAAGGGGCCCAACATAATTCTGGCATTTCCTTCTGCTTCCCCTCAGTGCTGCTTCACACCCAGAGTCAGGAGGCTACTTCGTCCAGCTGCCTTTGGGGATGTCTTAATGCTCTGTCAGAGTATCCAGGTGTCTGTTGAAGTCCTCTACTCTGTTTGTAGGTTTTCGATGCTTTCTTCAGGATCCTTTCCATTTGCCGCTTCTCCTACATCTTCTCGAAGGCCGCCTGGGCCAGGGTCCGCTTGTCCAGGCCACAACACTTCTCTTCCTCATTCTTTTTGCTCGTCCCCATCTCTTCCAGCAGCTTCGCCTTGTCTTTGTCCTTCTTTTTCTTCTTCCATTTGGTCACGCCGAGCTCTGCGACACCTTTTAGCTTCAGGGGCCCCTTTTGGACCTGCTCGTAGTTCGCCATGAAGCCTGTGCCTAGTTTACCAAGGAGACTCCTGTGTTTCCATATCCTTTAGTCAATTAGTTTCAGTCATAGAGTGTGGAAACTCAGTATATATTAAATGGGGACATACAATGCCTGTCCTTCATAGCCTGGCTTGCTTCACTCAGCAGTAAGTCATCCATATTCAACCACTTCCTGTCAAAAGACAGTTTTTTTTAATGGCTGAATAGTATTCCATTGAGTATATGTACCACAGTTTTTCTATCCATTCATCTGTTCATGGGCATTTGGGTTGTTTCCATGACTTAGCAATTGTGAATAGCGCCGCAATAAACATCGATGTGCAAGCACTTTTCCGATTAAGTATTCTTCTGTCCTTTGGATACCAAGGAGTGGGATAGCTGGATCATATGGTAGTTCTTCTGTAACTTTTTGAGGAATCTCTAAATTGTTCTCCACAGTGGTTGGATCAATTTACATTCCCACCAGCAGTGTAAGAGAGTTCCCCTTTCACAACACCCCTACTAGCACTTATCATTTTTTGTTTTTTTAATCTTAGTCATTCTCTGCGGTTAGGTGGTATCTCATTGATGTTTTCATCTGCATTTCTCTTACAATGAGGGATGTTGAGCATTTTTTGATATGCCTTTTAGCTATTCATATGTCATCTTTAGAGAATGATTTTTTTTAACTCATTCTCCCATCTTTTAATAGGATTGATTGATTGTCTTTTTCCAGAACAGCTGCTTGAGTTCCTTGTGAATTGTGGTTATCAGTCCTTTATCTGAGGCATAGTTTACAAAAATATTTTCCCATTCTGAGGGCTGTCGATTCACACTAATTACTGTCTTTTGTCATGCAGTAACTTCTTAGTCTGATGTATTTCCACTTGTCTATTTTGGGGATTATCAACTGTGCTTTGGGGGTCTTATGTAAGAAGTCTTTCGCTACTCCAATATCTCCCAGAGTTTCCCCGGTGTTTTCCAGGAGCAATTTTATAGTTCAGGGTCTTAGATTTAAAACTTTGATCCACTTGACTTGATTTTTAATCAGAGGTGAGAGGTAGGGGTTCAGATTCATCTTTCTGAAGGTGGAAATCCAGTTTTTCCAGCATCATTTCTGAAGAGGTTTTCTTTTTCCCACTGGATTGACTGGTACCCCTTGTCAAATACCAGTTGACTGTATGTTTGGGAATTTATTCCTGTGGACTCTATTCTGTTCCATTGGTCCACCTGTCTGTTTCTGTTTCAGTATCATGTTGTTGGTTTTTTTTTGTTTGTTTGTTTGTTTGGGGTTTTTCTTGAGAGGTTTTTGCTATAGGGTGCGTGCGCTTGCCAGACAGACAGAGACAGAGAGACAGAAATCGAGAAATCACCCCCCAGGGGGTATGGCCACACTGCAATCCCTTCTCCTTCATTCTCCTCTCGGGATCTTGGGCACGCACGCACATGCACCCAGTGTGAATTTATGCCACCAGGTCTGGGACTCGAACCACGGTTGACTATGTAGGAGTCCAGTGACATAGCCATCATGCTAACTGCTGTTCCCATACCATGCTGTTTTGATTACCACAGCTTTGTAGTATGTTTTTGGGTTAGAGAATGAAATGCCACCCACTTCACTCTTCTTATGCAGAATTGCTTTGGCAATACAGGGTCTCTTATGATTCCAGAAAAACTTTATGATTGTCTTTCCTAGGTCTGTGAAGAATGTGTCTGGTACTTAGGGGATTGCATTACGTATGTAAATTGATTTGGGTAGAATTGCCATTTTGATTATATTAATTCTTCCAATCCAGGTACATGGGCTATCCTTCCACTTTTTTGTGTCATTTTCTATTTCTTTTTTTTTTTTTTTTTTTATTTTTTTTTTTAATCTTCTCATCATTTTCCTTGTGGAGGTCTTTAACTTCTTTGGTTAGATTTATTCCTAAGTTTCTTATACTTTTTGTGGCAATGGTAAATGGAACAACTTTTTTCAGTTCTATCTTAGTCTGCCTGTTGTTTGTATATAGGAAGGCTATTGATTACTAATTTTGTATTCTACAACTTTACTGTATTCATGTATTTCTTCTAGAAGTTTTTTCATAGAAACCATTGGGTCTTCTATGTATACAATCATGTCATCTGGAAATAGAGAGAGTTTCACCTCTTCTTTTCCTATTCAAATGCCTTTTATTTTTTCTTCTTTTCTGATTGCGTTGGCCAGGACTTCCAGTACTATATGTAACAGGAGTAGAGAAAGTGGGCATCCTTGTCTTGTACCCATTTTTAGTGAAAAAGCTTTCAGCTTTTCTCCATTGAGGATGATGTTCACTATGGGTTTTTCATAGATAGCTTTTATTGTGTTGAGAAATGATGCTTCTATGCTGATTTTGCTGAGAGCCTTGATCATGAAGGGATGTTGTATCTTATCAAATGCTTTTTCAGCATCAATCGATATGGCCATATGATTTTTATCTTTCTTCCTGTTAATATGGTGTATTACATTTATGGTTTTGCATATGTTGAACCAACCTTGCATTCCTGGAATAAAGCCTACCTGATCATGCTTACCTGATCATGATGTATAATCTTTTTTATAAGTTGTTGGATATGATTTACTAGTATCTTGTTGAGAATCTTTTCATCTATATTCAACAGGGGTATTGGCCTATAGTTTTCCTTCCTTTTCCTGTCCTTATCTGTTTTAACTTCCCTCTTATGACTGCTTTAGCAGTGTCCCAAAGATTATGGGAACTCATGTCCTCATTGTCATTGGCTTCCATGAATCTTTTGATTTCAGTCTTTATTTCTTCAGTAGTTGTGGAGTCATTCTGGAGTAGGTTATTTAGTTTCCATGTATTTGAGTATTTTTGAGGATTTCTCTTGAACTTAAACTCAAGTTTAATTCCATCATGGTCAGAGAAGATGCTGGATATAGTTCCTATGCCTTTGAATATGTAGAGGCTTTCTCTGTACCCTATGATGTGGTTAATGTTCAAGAAGGTTCCATGTGAGGGTGACAAAAAAGGGTATCTCTTGTTTTTTGGTGGAAAATTCTATAGATGTCTGTTAAGTCCATTTGATTTATGGTATCATTTAGATCTCTTATCTCTTTATCTATTTTTTATCTAGATGATCTGTCCAGAGGCAATAGTGTAGTGTTGAGATCTCCAACAATTTGTGTCTTGCAGACTATCTCCTCTTTTAGATCTAACAGTCTTTCCTTCACATATTTGAGTGCTCCTGTTTTAGGAGCATATCTTCATGATTGATTGATTGACCCTTTTACTACAATATAGTGCCCTTCTTTGTCTTTTTGAACAGTTTTTGTTTTAAAACCTATTTTGTCAGAAATTAGTATCACGACTCCAGCTCTTTTTTGGTTCCCATTTGCATGGAAAACCTTTTTCCAACCCTTCACTTTCAGTCTATGTATGTTTTTATCCATGAAGTGGCTTTCTTTTAGACAACAGATAGAGGGTTTCTGGGTTTTTAAATTCATTCGGTCAGTCTGTGTCTCTTGATTGGAGATTTTAATCCAATAACATTCAATTTTATTATCAATGTTACTGAACCTGTACTGACATTTAAGTTGGCCGTTGTCTTAGTTGCCTTTTATTCCTTTGTTTCTGGCTGTAACTTCTTTAGTTTTCCTGGAGCAGTACTTTCTTCAGTGTGTCTTGAAGAGCTGTCAGGGTGTTGGCAAATTCTTCCAGGTTTTGTTTGTCTGAGAAGATTTTAATTTTTTTCCTCTATGAAGTATAATCTTGCAGGATACAATAACCTTGGTTAAAATAGTTTCTCTCTTGACACTTTCAATACATCTTCCCATTATTTTCTTGCTTGCATTGTTTCTGTTGCGAAGTCTGATGTTAGCCTGATAGGTTGACCTTTGTAAGTCACTTGTTTTTTTCTTGCCAGTTTTAGTATCTTATCTTTATCTGTGGTCTTTGCCAGTTTGGCTAAGATATGCCTTGGGGAAGATCTTTTTGGGTTGATTCTGTTTGGGGTCCTTTGTATTTCTTGGGTCTGGATGCTTGAGTGCCTCTCTGGACTTGGATAATTTTCTTCTAAGATTTCATAGAATAGATTTTTCAATGTCATTATTAGTTTCTTCATCTTCTGGGATACCAATTATTTGGATGTTAGAGTGTCTAATGGAATCTAGTATTTCTCGTATGTTATCCTCATTTTTTTTGTTATTTTCTCTATCTTTTGGGTGGTTTTCCCTAAATCAGAAGTTTTATCTTCAACATTAGAGATTCAATCTTCTGCATGGTCTAATAATTTCAAGAGAGATTTTGATTTCCTGCATTTGGTCTTCACCTCTAATACTTCCATCTAATTCTTTATTAGTGTGTCCATTTCTTCCTTCATATCATGGAACGACTTTCCAATCTCCTGGAGTTCATTGTCTCTTTTCTGTTCCAGCTCATAGAATTTGTTCACCATGAATGTTCTAAATTCTTTCTCGGACATTTTGGTAACGTCCTCTATTTTTTCAAGAAACAGAAGGGAGTCACGGTGTTCTTTTGATGGAGACATATTTCCTCCTTTATTCAGACTGGAGGTTCTTCTTCTACATCTAACCACTGGGAGATGTGTTCTCTTTGGAATATCTTTTAAGAGAATGTTTCCTCGAATAGGAACAAGTGTGCTTTCCTTTTTCTGTGGAATGAAGACTGTAAAATTCTCTCTTCTGTTATGTTTAGTGATGTGATCCATGGAGGAGTATTCTCTTCAGATGTACAAAGAAAAGTATGTCCTTATTCACAGGTGGTTAAGTAAATGGGATGATCTCAGAGAGTCTTAAAATACTAGAATATTTCAGAAATGTAATTCTAGACCTTGCTGACAGAGAAGGGTCTCTGGCTTGTGGGGTCCCAGGGCTGGAGCTGGGGCAAGGAGCCCTGCTTCAGTGTTTCTTGGCCCAGGGGTCTGAAGATGGAAATAGGGTGGCTATAGGGCTGAGGGTATCCCTGGCTGACAGAGAGAGGGGTCTCTGGCTTGGGGGTCCTGGGGCTGGAGCTGGGGCAGGGAGTCCTGCCTCAGTGTTCTTTGGCTCAAGGGTCTGAAGATGGAAGTGGGGTGGCTGTAGGGCTGAGGACTATCCTGGCTGACAGAGAGAGGGGTATCTGGCTTGGGGGTCCCAGGGCTAGAAAAACTTATTTATTTTTTTTTTAAGTTTTTGCTATAGAGCATGTATGCTTACTTAAGAGACAGAGAGAGAGGGAAAATGAGAACTCACTCCCCAGAAGGATTGGCAATCCCTTCTCCTTAGGATTTTAGGCATGCACGCTCAGGTACCCAGTGTGTTTTATGAGCTGTTCAATCTGGAAATTAAACTGCAGAGTTAGCTGCAGGATTGTTTGTAAATAATTATTTATAAGAAAGAATGTACTCAATTAGTTTTAAAATTTTGTTTAAATTTTCAAATAATTATTTTTCAAATAGCTATTTGTTTAAATTTTTATTATTATTTTCTTAATTTGACAAGAGAGAAAGAGAGAGAGAGAGAGAGAGAGAGAGAGAGAGAGAGAAGAAATGTGAGAAACCAAGCCACCAGGTCCAGGACTAAAACCATGGTTGACCATCTGGGAGTCCAGCACCTTAACTACTATGTCACATGCTGGCTAATTGTTTAAATAATTCTATCTGTATTGACAAATATTCTCTGCTTGATCAGAATTTAATCAGGCTTCCTAAACTTTACCAAGGTCTCCTTGTGCCCTTATCTATGAAAACAAAGTAGGTGGAAGAGTGTAGAGAAAGATAGCAAGAGAAAAAATATAGAGGCATAACATTAGTAGGACACAGATATGGTTTATAACCTGTTGATGATGACCTGTATAGCATTCTCAGCTGGATTGGTTTGAGAAATATTTCATGTTGGGTAAAGACTTTATACAAGCAAAATGAGATATAGTAATTGACTGTTTAAAAAAATCAATAATCCCCAAAGTAGACAAGTGGGATTACATCAGACTAAGAAGTTTCTGTGTGGCAAAAGACATAGTAATTAGTGTGAATAGACAGCCCTCAGAATGGGAAAATATTTTTGTAAACTATGCATCAAGTAAGGGATTGATAACCACAATTCACAAGGAACTCAAGCAACTGTTCTGGAAAAAGACAGTCAATCCTATTAAAAGATGGGAGAATGAGTTGGAAAAACCACTCTCTAAAGATGACATATGGATAGCTAAAAGGAATATGAAAAAATGCTCAAGGTCAGCAGGTGGCATCATATTTAGAGGTGCTGGATTCCCACATGGCTGACCATTGTTCGATCCTAGACCTGATGGATTGCTTTCTCACTTTCTCTTTCTCTCTGTCTCTCTCTCTCTTTCTGGTCAAATTAAAAAGAATAAGAAGAACAAATGAAATAAAATAAATATTTTTTAAAAAAAGAAAGAAAAAATGCTCAACTGTGCTCAACAGCCCTCATTTTAAGGGAAATGCAGATTAAAATAACAATTAGATACCACCTAACCCCAGTTAGAATGACTAAGATAAAAAAAAACAAAAAAGGATAAATGTGGTGAAAGGGGTACTCTCTTACACTGCTGGTGGGAATGTAAATTGGTCCAACCACTGTGGAGAACAATTTGGAGATTCCTCAAAAATCTACAGATAGAACTACCATATATGATCCAGCAATCCCACTCCTTGGTATCTACCCAAAGGACAGAAGAATACTTAGTCGGAAAAGTGCTTGCACATAGATGTTTATTGCAGCACTATTCACAATTGCTAAGTCATGGAAACAACCCAAATGCCCACAAACAGATGAATGTATAGAAAAACGGTGGCACATGTACACAATAGAATACTATTCAGCCGTTAAAAAATAAACAAACAAACAACAAAACCCTGTCTTTTGACAGGAAGTGGATGAATATGGAAGATTTACTGCTGAGTGAAGCAAGCCAGGCTATAAAGGAGAGGCATTGTATGTCCCCACTTAATATATACCGAGTGTCCACACTCTATGACTGAAACTAATTGATTAAAGGATATAGAAACACAGTATATAGATATAAATACCAGATATAGTGTTTGTGAAAGAGGAAGGTCTGAGGAAAGACATTTAGAAGAAAAACAGGGAGGCAAAGCATTAATGGCACAAAGAAATGTGGTACTATCTGTTGAAGATATTTTATAATTTTATCAACTGTACTAGGGAGAAATGTTCACCTGTTGAAATTTCCATTTCATAAGCCAAATAATAATTCGATTAAATGTATAAAAGAAAATAAAATTTAAAAATTTTAAAAAATAAAATTGGAATAATAAAAACAATGATGATCAGAAAAATAATGAAAAGCTATTGGATGATGAAATGGGGATTTTAATGTCTCTGTATTGACTGAGATGCTTGGTATTCCTTCTGGAAAAAGAAATGTAGTACATGGTAAAGTTATATGTGATTCATTTTAATATAACAAGATTATGATGATGAAAGAAAGGAAAAAGAAAGGAAGGAAGAAAGAAAGAAAGAGAAAGAAAGAAAGAAAGAAAGAAAGAAAGAAAGAAAGAAAGAAAGAAAGAAAGAAGAAAGAAAGGGGGAGAAAGAAAGTGGGATTGAGCAGAATCCTTCTTAACTAAGGTTACTTCATAGTAATTTGCTATCCACTGACCTCCACCCTGCTTCATGGTCATAAGTTTACACTTGACCATTCTATATTCAGAGTTGAGTCCATTCCATTCTCTCTCAGACACAATCTCATTGTCCCAGTCCCTATAAATATCTCCATGATCTCTAATAAAATATTATTAATTACTGTTCTAACTAGGTACGTATATTACCTAATTTTAATGCTTCATTATAATTTTGTAATTACACATATTTTTAAAGAGATTTTTCCTACAGAGTGGATGTGCTCACCAGAGAGAAAGGGACAGAGAGAAAGAAAATGAGCTATCACCTCCTGGGGTAATGGTCATGGCACCATCCCTTCTTAACCCTCCTCTTGGAATTTTGGGCACACAAATACATGTACCCTGTGTCAGTTTCAACCTGCCAGGTTCAGGAGCCTAACCATGGTGGGATATGTGGAAATCCAATGTCTTAACCACTATACCATCTATTGGTCTCTGGAATTT
The DNA here is from genome assembly GCF_000334495.1 of Tupaia belangeri chinensis. Taxonomy (NCBI): domain Eukaryota; kingdom Metazoa; phylum Chordata; class Mammalia; order Scandentia; family Tupaiidae; genus Tupaia; species Tupaia belangeri. The sequence continues at coordinate 58,018 of NW_006198567.1, read as the reverse complement.
AAAATTATTATCTGTTTTCTAAGGATGGTCTAATTTTGTTACCTTTTTTTGAATAGGTTTTTGCCTTAGGGAGGGTGTGCTCCCTTGAGAGAGAGGAAGACCGAGTCTGTGAGAAAGTGAGAAATCACCCAACAGGGCAGATGGACACACTGTAATCTCTTCTCCTCCACAGAGTCTTGGACACATGCAGATGTATCCAGTGTGATCCGTTTTCCTCCATCCCCCCTCAGGATTTTGAGCACACATCCACACATGCACTGGGTGTGATTTTCAAGCCGGTAGGTCCAGGACTCAAACCAGTTGACCATGTAGGAGTCTAGTTCCTTAATCAGCATGGCACCTTCTGCCCCCATGTGTAGCTTTTTAAAAAAAATATTTTTGTCATAAGTCACATGCACTCACCAGAGAGAAAGAGTAGTACTGAAAGAGCAGATGAGAAATCAACCTCCTGCCAGGGGAATGCCAATACTGCAATTCCTTCTCCTCACTTCTTCTCTATGGATTTTAGACATGCACACACACACACATTTCACATGAGTTTCAAGCCACTGGGTCCAGGATTCAAATGTGGTCAACCATGTGAGAGCCCATTGAATAAACATTATGCCACCAGCTGGCCCTGTACTATTATCTCAAGATAAAAAAAGCAATAATAAACAAAGTTATATATAGCTAAAATTCTGTCCAACAAAGTAAACAAAAACAGATTTGAGGAAATGCAGAATTGTTGACATAGTGGTAAGTAATACATTATATAAAAAGTTAATATTCAAAACAAATAAAAAACTTAATATTCAGAAAAAATAACTGATAGGAAAAAGTACAAAGGACTTGGATAGATATTTTTCAGCAGAAAGCATACAGATGGCCAATAGGCATATAGATAAACACCCAACCTCACTAATCATTAGGAAAATACAAATAAAAACAATTGTGAAATATCACATCACACTTCTTTTTCTTAAAATATTATTTTATTTATTTGTTTGTTGTTAATATTTTCTAGTTTTACCAGAGAGGGAGAGAGACAAGGAAAGTGAGAATTCAAATCACCAGTTCCAGGACTCAGACCATAGTCAGTCATGTGGGAGTCTAACACAACAACCACACCACCTGCCAGCCCACACTTCACACCTCTTAAGATAATTATTCTTTAAAAAATTACAATTCAAAACATATAGGAAGAAAAGGTAACCAATGAATATTGTTGGTAAAAATATAAATTTGTTAAGCACAATGGAAAATAGTTTTCTAAAGTTTTTCAGAAAATTAAAAATAGAACTACCAGGTGACTTAACAATTGCATAATTGGTTATATATAAAAATATGAAATTAATTTGTCAAAAATATATTCCTGCTTCCACATTCAGTGTAAATTTATTCAGAATAGTTAAGTTATGACAATAACTATCACAGACAAATTGATAAAAAAACACATTATAGGGACCAGGAGGTGGTGTGATGTTTGAGGGGTTAGTGCCACATGACTGACCACAGTTCAAGTCCCAGACCTGTCAGCTTGTTTGATCATGTTCCCTCTTTCTATTTGTTTCTCTCTGGTGAGCACATGTGTATATAGAAAAATATATAATAATGAAAACAATAATAAGTTAAATAAATATTTTTAAGAAAACCTTTTATATATGTATACAATAGATTATTATCCAGCCTTTAAAAAAGAATTGTGTCAGGACCAGAAGTTGGTGTTATGGCTATGTCGCTGGACTTTGACCACAGTTCAAAGTCCCAGACCCAGTAGCTTAAAGTCATGCCGATCATGTGTGCATGCGTGTCCAAGATCCTGAGAAGAGAATGGAGGAGAAGGGATTGTGGCATGGCCATCTCCCCTGGACAGCAGTTTCTCGCTTTCTGTCTCTCTGTCAATCTGGTGAGTGCATATGCCCTATAGCTAGCAAACAAACAAAACAACAACAACAACAACAAAAACTCCAAAAAAAAAATCGTGCCTGCCAGCTTTATAGCCTAATATTTAAAAGATCAGTGTTCCACATAACTGACCATGCTTTGAATCCCATTTTTGATTGCTTAAGAACCATACTATGTATGTGTGAGTGCATTCCTTAAATCCTAACAGAATAGAGAAATGTAGAAGGGATTGAAGCATGATGAAGCTCCATTGGGAAGTGTTTTTCTCTCCCCTAGTCTGTGGTGATCAAGTGCACCTTAAAAGTAACAAAATATATTCTGTTATTTCAACAACGGGGATGAACCTGACTTTATGCTGTCTGAAATAATTCAGGTACACAAAGACATATACCTCATCATCTCACATCTAAGGAGAGCATTAAAAATTAAAATTTATAAAAGCAGAGAATAATATGACAGCTACTACAAGCTGAGGGTAGCCAGGTTTTAAAATTGTTGGTCAAGGGTCCAGCAGATTGTGTGGTGGTTAATGGCTCTGGACTTTCACATGGTCGACTATGGTTCAAGTCTTGGACTTGATGGCTTGCTTTCTCACTTTCTCTCTCTCATTAGTGTGTGTACTCTATAGCAAAGTTTTAAAAATAATAACAATAAATACAACTAAAATAAATCTTTAAAAAAATGGTTGAGAAAGCAGCCAATGGCATAATGAGTATGTTGCTGGGCTCCCAGGTATTTGACCACAGTTTGAGACCCACATCCAGCAGCGACCCGGTGGCTTAAAACTCATGCCGGGCGCATGTGTGTACGTCCCCAAGATCCAGAGAGAATGGAGGAGAAGGGATTGCACTGTGACCATCCTCCTAGGAGGTGATTTCTGGATTTCTGTCTGTCTCTCTCTGTCTCTCCAGTGAGTGCATATGGCCTATAGCAAAACTCTCTCTAAAATTAAATTTAATTAAAATTATAATGTTGGTAAAAAAAAAACATATTTCAGTTAGACAAGAAGAATACACTCAAAGGTTCTAGTGAACATTATGAAAATGCAAATAGTTACAATATATCGTATACCTAAAAAATTTTCTGAGAGTAGATATTGTGTTCCCAGCCCAGAAATAAGGTGTAGGGTAACACAAATGCTGTTTTTAAACAATTATTTTATTTATTATTATTTCTTAATTTTGATCAGATTGAGAAAGGGAAACTGAGAAAGTAAGTTCCCAAGTCTGGAACTAGAACTGCAGTCAGCCATGTGGGAGTACAAGGACTTAATCCCCACACCACCTGCTGGCCCTGATAATACATGCTAAATGGCTCAATTTAACCATCCCCTAAAGTTTACATCAGTTAAAATATCTTTCTGTATATATTAATACAAATTTTTAAAAATCAAGACTAAATGAGTAAGTCATGAAAATTTTTTAAGAATATTTTTCATAATGACTGGTAAGAGAAAAAAATATGACAAGAAATAAATACTGATCAAGGTTAGAGTCCTTTTCAGTTATTACATATTAAATCATATAATAAATACTTGATACCTGAATTATAAGTGGACAGAGTAGAGGATATCATAATTAGGGTTATGTGAATTAATTCTGTGGATGGTTGGAATTTAAGAAGAATCTAATCATCTCAGAAAAGTATCCTACTTCTTTGTAAATCATAAGGCTCATTTGTGCCATGATGGTGTTGCAGACCTGAGAGTGATGTTGGACATAGAAATGAAATGCCTTCAGTACACTGGTAAGGAAGCCACTGATGACTGGCATTATTCCTTTCCCTCTTTGCTAGGAATTCAGAATTAGGGGAATACAAAATTAGGCTTTTGTGGATGTTTTTACTTTTTTTTTAAAATTTAGACAGATGTTTTTGCTATAGGGCAAGAGCGATTGCCAAAGAGACAGAGATAGAAAAAGTGAGAAATCAGCCCGTACAGGAATGGCCACACCACATTCCTTCTTCTCTGTTTTCCTCCATTCTAGGATTTTTGTCATGCATGCACAAGTGCCCAGCATGAGTGTTAAGCTCCAGGGTCCAGGGCTGAAATGGTGGTCAGCAATGTGGGAGACCATTGCACTTACTATTATGCCACCTGCTAGTCCAACTTTTGTGCATTTTAACATCATTTTTAAAAGTCTAAATATAAGAGCAGTTGTGTGATACAAGTACTTTTCCTCCTCCAAGTAACAAAATTACACAGCTTGTTGCCTCAGGATGGGGAGGTCTCCAAGGCCTTACCTGGCCATTATGAAATTATAACATCTGGGGGAGTAAAACAGTTCAAAACATGTTTTTCCCAAATTGTTTTTCACCAAAATGGAGGGTGACAGGTGCAGAGCCTCAGGGCAGAGAGATCCCCAGAGCTCCTGGATGAGATTTAGTGAAACAATAAAAAGACAGGAAAACCATAACTGCTCAGATAGAGCGCAATACTCAGCACCATGGTTCCTTAGAAATACCTTTTTAAAGGTTTTAGTTATGCCCCTGTCTGTCATGCCAGTCTGGAAGACATTTTGTTCAGGTTGAAGGCTGACCGTGGAAGTGAGAATCCTCTGTGCCCTCCACAGAGTTGACTCTCCAAACTGAGGGCTGAGCCTGAAGACACAATCCAGTTCCATCTCCTTCTCAGCTCACCCACGCAGTGCTTTTTATCTCTGTTGGGCCAGCTCAGACATCTTTGATTAGTGTCTTGGCACTTCTGCAGCCTTTACAAATGGCATGTGAGATGACACATTTTACCTGTCATAGGTACTGGAAGCCAAGTGTCTACAAGAATGGGAACCTGGTACTGGGTGGGTTTTTCCCTCTTCATACCATGGATGAGAAAAAAACTGTAAGCCAACTACATTTTCTGATGAGGCCACCTCAAGTAGTGACAAATCCTGGGTAAGTTGTTGGTTATATGTATGTTTAAATGTGTTTATACCTGTGTAAGAATGTACTTGGCATATATGTGTGTGTGATTAATCCCATTGAGAATAATCAAGTGTGCACAGAAGTGAGAGAAGAGCAGAGTTGTGAACTCAGGATGCCTTGTTATCCTGTTATTATCTTACTTCTTCTCATTTTTTAATGTATTTCCTTTTCTTTCAAGACAGAACAGATAATAAATATAGCTTGTTGTCCACTCCATCAGCACTATCTTTATATTCATTCTTTGGGAAGCTCAGAATGTGTGAGATTGTTGGTAACTTAGCGCTTTTACCCTCCAAAACCCTATAGTGTGGCCTGCATGTATATTGTGACACTGAGCTCCTAACATGAAGTTAATGTTAAAATCAAGGTGCTGACTCTGGGTGCTCGCTGCTGACTGGAGATGGTAGAAGTGTGTTTGTAGAGAAGCCATAGGTATCTAAAGGCTGCCACCATATACAAACCAGTGATGATAGCCACACCCCAATTTCTGCTCTATTCTCCTCTCAGCATTTTAGGCATGCATGCACATGTTCCTATAATTTTCAAGCTTTCAGGCCCAAGACATGTACTGGTCAGCTATGTGATAATCCAGTCCCTTATCCACCATTCTACCTCCTGGTCACTTCATGATACATTTAAAACACAGTAAAGAAAGTTTTCTTTACACCTCAAAATATACATGGGAAATGTGGCCATGAGATTTTGCAGTAGTTCAAGAATATTAGGTTCAAATCTGAATATATTAAGGATAAATAAAAATTTGTATCCAAAGAGCAAGGTGGGAATAATTGGATAGAAAATTACTAAGTAGTAACACTACAGGTGATAGAGATTCTGGCCAAATCCTCTTGTATGAATTATATACAAGTTTGCAGATAGACCTGGGAGGATTTTCAGAAGTCTGATTAAAGCTTTATCTAGCACAAGCTAGCAAGTGTAATAGTGGTCGAGGCACTGTACTCTGATGAGGTCATGATTTTAACTGCAGACCCAGAGGCTTGAGTCTCACAATTTGTGCTCCACATAGTGACTGATTTCAGTCTGATTTCAGACCACACAGTAGGGAATCATAAATTCCTCTGAAACTAGTAATGGAGGCATAGCAAACATTCACCAGACCACAGAAAGCAAAACCACAGTAACTGCTTTATGCAGAGCTCATCTCCTATCTACATAGAGTGGGGTCTAACTCCTAACTCAGCATAGAGCATAAGGCAGCTGCATCCCACATGGCTGACTACATGGTTGGGGTCCTTAATTGAATTGTTTGAAAAAAACATGAGGGGTGGGGGTATGCCTGCATGTCAAATAATTTCAAGAGCAGAATGGAGGAGAAGTAATTGTGGCAGGACCTTCTCCCCAGGGGTGAATTCTTTCTCTCTCTCCCTCTCTCTCTCTCTCTTTCACTCTGGTGATTGCACACACTCTACAGCAAAAATAAAGTGAAAATAAAACATAAGAACCAATTCAGAAAAAAACAGAGTTCTGATTACATAAAAATATTTAGTTTATCATTCTTTATTAACAAATCATAGGACCAGTAGATGGTGGAGCATTAAGTCATTGAACTCACACTTAACTGACTGCAGTTTGAGTCCTGAACTTGGTGGCTTCAAAATTATGCTGGAAACACATAAGTGGGGCCCAAAAATCCCCAAAAGAAAATGAAGGAGAAGGGATTGCAGCATGGCCATACCTTCTTCAGGATGATTTCTCACTTTTCCTCTCATGTTGTCTCTCTCTCCAAGGTACACACACTACAACAACAACCTTTCAATAAAGAAAAGGAAAAACACTTTTAATGTTTAAATTAAGGTTTATATTTTTAAAATTAACACCAGAATAATTACACAGAGATTAAAACAACAATTAAAGACAATATATAACACTAGCTTAACAACTAAAAATAATGAGTTATTTTTAAAACTAAAAACATACTTTTAGCAAATATTCTTTAAAAGCTGAGAATTTCCAAGGAGAAAATGAATGGTTATAAAGACCAATTAACTACAGACAAATTTATTTTTTACAAATTTGTAAAACAACTTGATGCTGCCAGGAATTGACTAGAAAATTTGAATTAAATGTTTAATTTTGAACAAAAACATATTTAACAACAGTTTTTTTTTTCAGAATTAATATAATAGTGTATAAAATATGGAAAAAGCCATCTAAACGTACCTAAATGTGCCAAATTGTTGAAAAACTGGCAAGCCAGATACTATTTTTACTTTCCC
>NW_006198567.1:36270-50954 GCF_000334495.1 Tupaia belangeri chinensis | reverse complement strand
CTACTTCTTTAAAAAATTATTTATTTAATATTATTTAACACTATTGTTATTTTGTTTTTCATTTGCAATAGGCATGTGTGCTCACCTGAGAGACAGAGTGGGGAGAAAGTGAGAAATCAAGCCACCAGGTCTGGGACTTGAAATGTGGTCTACTATGCATGAGTCCAGAGCCTAAAACACTATGCCACCTGCTGGCCCTGCCAGGTGCTATTTAAATGTTCCAGAATGTGGGAAAAGTAAGAAAAGCTTTAATTATGGTTTCTGGAAGTAAATAGAAACAAGGTGATCTGTGGGATATACCCAATTCTAGAAGGGTGAGTGTATGCATGGTGAATATAACTTATGATTGAATACTCTTTTATTCTAATACTGCCAAAATATTATGATACTAAAGTTCTCATCACAGAAAATGTGAAATATTTCAGGTGATATATGTAGTAACGGCCTTAGTTCAATTGTTGATGTTATATTTTAAAATCTTAAAATGACTTTGTATTTTATAAGTATACATACCTGTAATTTGTCTATATATAAATATTTTAAATTTATGGATAGTGAATGTGTGTACTTTTTAGTCATATTCATTTTTCATTAATTTTAAAATTATTATTCATACATTAAAACACTATACATCATTTGGATTGTGAAGAGACTTTATCCAGCATGATATACACCTCAGTCCAGCCCAGTTGAGACTGTTGTACACATCCTCATCAACACGTTAAAAATTTTGTCTGTGCCCCACAGGTGTCTTACCTCTCCATTTTCCTCCCAAATTTCCTTTCCCATGCTTTTCCCCTCCCACACTCTTACTCTTTCCATTTGTCTCTAGTGTCTATTACAATTTTTAAAGCTTTTATGTTCTCCAGTCTTTCAGTGTCTACCATGGGGTGAAGACAATCAGTATATGGTAAGTGAAGACATATGATGTTTCTCTTTCATAGCCTGACTTGCTTTACTCAGCAACAAATCTTCCATATTTGTCCACTTTCTATCAAATTCCAGGGCCTTGTTTTTCATGGTTGAATAGTATTACATGGAATATATGCGCCATAAGTTTTCAATCCATTAATCTCTTTGAGGACATTTGAGTTGGTTCCATGACTTAGTAATCATAAATAATGCTGCAATGTAAATAATTTTGTATGTATTTTTCTGATGGAGTGCTCTCCTCTTCTTTAGGTAGATACCCAAGGGTGGAATTGCTGGATCATATGGTAGTTCTATATGAAGGTCTTTGAGGAACCTCCATATCATTCTCCACAGTGGCTGGACCAATTTACATTCCCACCAACAGTGTAGGAGAATCCCCTTTCACCACATTCTCTCCAGCACTTATCATTATTTGTTATTTTAATCTTCACCATTCTGACTGGGGTTAGGTGGTATCTAATTGTGCTCTTGATCTACATCTCCTTTACAATAAGGGATGTTGAGCATTCTTTCATATGCTTTTGGGATGTTCCTATGTCTTCCTTAGAGAGTTGGTTATTCATCTTTTTTTTCCATATTTTAATTGGGCTAATCATTTTCTTCTGGGTAAGCTGCTTGAGTTTCCCATGTATTCTGGTTATGAGTTCCTTATCTGAGGCAAAGTTAATAAAAATTATCTCTCATTTCGAGGGTTTTCGATTCACACTAATTACGGTGTGCTTTGCTGTGCAGAAATTCCTTAATGTGATGTAATCCCACCTGTCTGTTTTGAAGATCATTGTCTGTGCTTTGGGGGTCTTACTTAAGAAATCTTTGCCTACCCCAATGTCGCCCAGTTTCCCCAATGTTTTGCACAAGTAGTTTTATTGTTTGCAGTCTTAGGTTTATATCATTGATATACTGTGAGTTGATTTTTGTTAATGGTGACAGATAGGGGTTCTGATTCATCTTTCTGCAGGTGGATACCCAGTTTGTCCAATACAATTTGCTAAAGGGGTTTCCTTTTTCTCACTGGATTGACTTGTACTCTTTGTAAAAGATGAATTTGTTGTATGTTTTGGGGTTTATTTCTGGAGTCTCTACTCTGTTCCATCGGTCCTAATGTCTATTTTTGTGCCAATACCGTGCTGTTTTGATTATCACAGCTTTGTAATATATTCTGGATTCAGAAAGTGAAATGAGAGACCAGCAGTTAGCATAATGGCTATGTCACTGGACTTCCACGTAGTCAACCATGGCTCTAGTCCTGGACCAGTGGTTTAAAACTCACACTGGGCATGTGTGCGTGTGTGCCCAAGATCCTGAGAGGAGAATGGAGGAGAAGAGATTGCGGTGTGGCCATCCTCTCCAGAAGGTGATTTCTCGCTTTCTGTCTCTGTGTCTCTCTCTGGCTGGCTGGCGAGCACATGTGCCCTATAGCAAAAAAATACCTCTCAAAAAGAAAAAAAAAAAAGAAAGAAAGAAAGAAGAAAGAAAGTGAAATGACACCTACTCCTGTCTTCTTGCACAGGATGGCTTTAGCAAAACAGGGTCTTTGATAGTTCTGGATAAAATCTATGATTGTCTTTTCTAGGTCTGTGAAAAATATCTCTTGTCATTTTATAGACATTGTATTAAATATGTAGATTAATTTGGGTAGAATTGACATTTGGATTATATTGATTCTGCCAATCCAGGAACATGGGATGTCCTTTCACTTTTTAGTATCCTTTTCAATTTCCTTTGTATGGTTTTCATAGTTTTCCTTGTAGAGATCTTTGACTTCCTTGGTTAGTTTTATTCCTAAGTATCTTATGCTTCTTGTGGCTATGGTAAATGGAATTATTTCTTCATTTCTGTCTCTGATTGTTGTTTGTATATAGAAATGCTATGGATTTTTGTAAGTTAATTTTGTATCCTTCCACTTTACTGTAAGCTTTTATTACTTCAAGAAGTTTTTTGATGGATACTATTGGGTATTCTATGTATACAGTCATGTTATTTGCAAACAGATAATTTCAGCTCTTCTTTCCTTATTGGAATGCCTTTTATTTTCTTCTCTTCTCTGATCACATTGGCTAGAACTTCCAGTACTGTATTGAAAAAGAGCAGAGCTAAAAGGAGTGGAGAAAGTGGGCAGCCTTTTCTTGTACCACTTTTTAGTGGAAAAGTTTTCAGCTTTTCTTCATTTAGCATAATGTTAGATATAGGTTTTCCACATATGGCTTTTATTGTGTTTAGAAATGATCCTTTTATGCCAAATTTGCTTAGAATCTTTATCATGATGGAATGTTGTATTTTGCCTAATGCTTTCTCTGTGTCAGTTGAAATGACCTTATGCTTTTATCTTTCCTTCTGCTAATATGGTGTACTATGCTTATGGCTTTGTGTGTGTTGAACCACCCTTGCATCCCTGAAATAAAGCCTACCTAGTTATGAGAAATAATCTTTTTTATATCCTGTTGGATAAAATTTGCAAGTATCTTGTTGAGAATTTTTGAATCTATATTTATCAGAGATATTGGTCTGTAGAGTTCCCCTTTTTGTCCTTATCTGTTTTGAGAATGAGGGTAATGGAGGCTATATAAAATGATTTTTGGGAGAATTCCTTCCTTTTGGATCTTTAGAAACAGTGTGAGTAGAATGGAGGTTACCTCTTCTTTAAAAGTTTTGCAAAATTTGAAAGTGAAGCCATCAGGGCCTGGACTTTTCTTGGTTGAGAGGGATTTATTACTGATTCAATCTCATTGCTTGTTATAAGTCTATCCAGGCTTTCTATGTATTCCTGAGTCAATATTGGTCGATTATATGTGTCCAGGAATTTGTCCATCTCATTCAGTTTTTCTTCTATGTTGGCATAGACTCACTCAGAGTATCCTCTAATGACATGTTGTATTTCTGTTATGTCTGTTATAATGTTTCCTGATTCATTGTGAATTTGACTTATCTGGTTCCTTTCTCTTCTTAATTAGTCTGGCTAATGGTGTGTCAATCTTGTTTGTTTTTTCAAAGAACCAACTTTTACTTTTATTTATTTTCTGTATAGTTCTCTTATTTTCTATTTCATCTATTTCTGCTCAAATTTTTATTATTTCTTTTCTGCTGGAGTTTTCTTTTTTGAATTTTTTTTATGTTGCTTTTCTGATTCTGTGAGGCATGATGTTAGGTGATCCATTTGCTTTCTTTCTTCTCCTTATGTGCACTGATTGCTAAAAACTTCCCTCTTATAACCGCTTTTGCAGTGTCCTAAAGATTATAGAAACTTGTGTCCTCATTGTCATTTGTCTCTATGAATGTTTTTATTTCAATCTTAATTTCTTCAGTATTTACATAGTCATTCAGAAGTAGATTATTCAGGGAACCAGCAGTTAGTGTAATGGCTATGTCCCTGGACTCCCACGTAGTCGACCGTGGTTCGTGTCCCGGACCTGGTGGCTTAAAACTCACGCCGGGCGCGTGTGCGTGCGTGCCCAAGATCCCGAGAGGAGAATGGAGGAGAAGGGATTGCGGTGTGACCATCCCCCCTGGGGGGTGATTTCTCGCTTTCTGTCTCTATGTCTCTCTCTGTCTGTCTGGCAAGCGCACGCACCCTACAGTGAAAATCTCTCCAAAAAAAAAAAGAAGTAGATTATTCAGTTTCCAGATATTTGTGTATTTTTTGAGAATTTCTCATGAAAGTAAAATCAAGTTTAATTCCATCATGGTCAGAGAAGATGCTGGATATAGTTTCTATGCCATTTAATCTGTAGAAGCTTGCTTTGTTCCCTATGATGTGGTCAATCTTCCAAAAGGTTCCATGTGGGGATGAGAAAAAACTGTATCTTGTGGTTTTTGGGTGGAAAGTTCTATAGATGCTTGACAAGTCCATTTGATTTATGGTATCATTTAGATCCTTTACCTCTTTACTTATTTTTTGTCTAGATGATCTGTCCAGAGGAGATAGTGAGGCGTTGAGGTCTCCAACAATTAGTGTGTTGCAGTCTAATCTCTCCTTTTAGATCTAACAGTCTTTTTTTCCCATATTTTGGTGCTCCTGTGTTAGGTACATATTTATTAGCATTGTATCTTCTTGAAGGATTAACCTTTTTACTATAATTTAGTGCATTTCTTTGTCTCTCAAACAGTTTTTGTTTTAAAGCCTATCTTGTCAGAAATTAGTATTGCTACTCCAGGTTTTTTAAATTTTATTTATTTTTATTTATTTTTTATTCCTATTTGCATGGAATACCTTTTTCCAACACTTAGCTTTTAGTCTATGTGTGTTTTTATCCATGAGATGCATTTTTTGTAGACAACAAATAGAGGCATTCTTTTTTTTTTTTTAATTAAGCCAATATATGTCTCTTGATAGGAAAATTTAATCCATTAATATTCAATGTTATTATCGATATTTCCAGACATGTCCTTACCTTTAAGTTGACCATTTTCTTGGTTGTCTTTCACCCTTTTTTCTGGCTGATCATACTTAGTTTTCCTGGAACAGGACTTTAGAGTTGAACATGCATTACTTTTTTTTTTCTTCTTTTTTCTTTTCTTTTTTTTGCTATAGGGCATATGCACTCGCCAGAAAGACAGAGAGATGGAGAGACAGAAAACGAGAAATCACCCCCCAGAGAGGATGGCCACACAGCACTCCCTTTTTCTCCATTCTCCTCTCAGGATCTAGGGCATGCACGCTCACGGGCCCAGCATGAGTTTAAGCCATGGGGTCAGGGACTCCAACCATGGCTTGACTACATGGGAGTCCAGTGATGTAGCCCTTATGTCAACTACAGGTACCATCTCTTCAGAGTTTCTTGAAGAGCTGGTCTGGTGTTGGCAACTTCTTTCAGATTTTCTTTGAGAAGATTTTTATTTTTTTCCCATATGAAGAATAATATTGCTGGATATAATAATTTTGGTTGAAACTGTTTCTCTCTTAACACATTCAATATGTCTTCCCATTCTTTTTTTGCTTGATTGTTTCTGCTGAAAGGTTTGGAGGTAACCTGAGGGGATGACCTTCATAAGTCACTTCTCGTTTGTCTCTTGCCAATTTTAGTATCTTGTCTTTATCTGTGGTCTTGGCAAGTCTGGCTAATATGTGCCTTGGGAAAGATCTTCTTGGGTTGATTTTATTTAGGGTCCTTTGTATTTCTTGGGTCTGGATTTGTAAGTGCTTCTCTAGACTTGGGATGTTTTCTTCCGGGATTTTATAAAATAGATTTTCCATGCCCATATTATATCCTTCACCTTCTGTGATACCAATTATTTGGATGTTTGGACCTTTAATGGAGTCTAATATTTCTCATATATTATCCTCATTTTTTTGTTATTTTCTTTATCTTTTTGGTATTTTTTCCTAAGTCAGAGGTTTTATCTTCTATGTCAGAGATTCAATATTCAGCATGGTCTAATTGACTTTTTTTTGGAGAGATTTTCGCTATAGGGCACGTACACTCACCAGACAGACAGAGAGAGACATAGAGACAGAAAGCAAGAAATCACCCCCCAGGGGGTATGGTCACATCGTAATCCCTTCTCCTCCATTCTCCTCTTGGGATCTTGGGCACGCACGCACATGCACCCAGCATGAGTTTTAAGCCACCGGGTCCAGGACGGGAACCCCGGTCGACTATGTGGGAGTCCAGTGACATAGCCATTATGCTAACTGCTGGTTCCCTGGTCTAATCGACTTTTAATACTCTCAGGAAAGTTTTTGATTTCCTGTATTACAGACTTAATCTCTAATAGTTCCTTCTGATTTTTTTTTTAGAGTGTCCATTTCTTTTTCATATCCTGGAAGGACTTTCTAATCTCCTGTACCTCACTGTCTCTTTTCTGTTCCAACTGATAGAATTTTGTCACCATGAATGTTTTTAATTTTTTTCTGACATTTTGGTAACATTTGTATTTTCAAGAGAGGGAGAGGAGTTATTGTCTTTTTTTTTTTTTTTTAGACATATTTTCTGGTTTATTCAGACCTGTGGCTCTTCTTCTACTTATACCCATGGGGAGAGGTATTCACTTTTGAATACATTTTTGAAAAATGTTTTCTTGACTGGGAACAAGTGTGTTTCATTTTTTGTAGACTGATGTGTGCCGAAGTCTTTCTTCTGCTGTGTTTTGCAATGTGGTCTGCAGAGGAGGAGTCTTCTATTCAGGAATCTTTCCTTTTTTTGCAAGTGGTTATGTAAAAGGGAGAATCCCAGGGAGCACCATAATTCCAGAGTATTTGAAAATTGTGATTCTAGACCTGTCTAGTGCCTTATGGTCCATGAACAATTGAAGGAGATGACAATATAAAGTAGAAAATAAAAGAATACAAGAAAGAATAAAGGAAGTGTGCGGTGCACGATTTTGCCAAGGGTATGGAGATGGAAATGGGCTCTTCTGAAGAGCTGGGGCTAGTCCTGTGGGATAAGGAGAAATGAGAAATTAATGAAAGAAAGAAGAAGAGAAAGGGAAAAAATGTCTACCTTGCTCACAGAAAGAGAGGGTCACTGGGGTTGGGCAATCAAAGTTGGAGCTGGGGCATGGAGGCTCTGCCTCATTGTCCCTTAGGTCAGGGTTCTGGAGATGAAAATAGGCTCTGCTGAAGAGCTGGGGGAGCTGGGGGCAGTCCTGTGGGATAAGGAGAAGTGGGAAATTCTTTAGTGATATTCTTAAAGAAATTTGTCATTTTCTCCACATATTATTAATCCTCCTTTAAAATCATCTCTGTTCAGACAATAGTTTCATCATCCAGATAAATGAGACCTCATCTCACTCACAAGACCTTCAAAGCCTCTCTTCATTGTTTGGACATGATTTGCTTAAGCAGAGGGAAAAATACATTCAAAGTTTTCTGAAGCTCTAGCAATGTTGTTCACACTAACTCTGTGTATCATTGCAGGAGAATCTCTGAATTGGAACCTGGGCTTATAACTTTATGTCTTTTGTCTTGGCTGAAGAATTTACCCTGAATCACATGACTTGACTGTATTTCCTAATGCTGTCCCCTTTGTTTAGGTACCAATCGAGGAACTACCCATATGTATTGGCCTTTTACTTTGCCATTGAGCAGATCAATAAGAGTCCCCATTTGCTCCCCAACCACTCTCTTGGTTATGCTTTCCACAATGCATTTCCCAGTGATAGAAGAACTTTAGAAAGTGCTCTATTTTTGCTCACTGGAGGTAATCAGTCCCTGCCAAACTACAACTGCCAGATACAGAAAAAACTGTTGCTATTATTGCAGGAAACATGCCAACATTTTCAGCCGAAGTTGGAACCCTATTGGAGCTTTACAAAAGTCCACAGGTAAGTGGGTTATCAGGTTAGAAATGAGAATTGGATATGTCCTAATGTAATCCTCTTACATCTGAGAAAAAAAACAAAACAAAACAAAACATGATAGCTGGGGACACATACCTCTAGAGGCCCTCAGAACTTCTCTTGGTTATTTGAACAAGATTTCCTCAAACAGAGGGAAAAAGGCACAGGTTCTTTCTTGTGTCATGAGACTATTAATAGTACAAGGATTTGAAAGAAAAAGAGCTATAGTAGGCCAGCTGGTGATATGGTGGTTAATGTGCCTGGATTTCACTTGGCTGACTGCATGACTCAAGTCTTGATTTTCATCTCCTGAAGAATTTATTGGGCATATGTGCTCGTATGCCCCATATCCCAACATAGAAGGGATATTGGTATTACAATTCCATATGAGGGGTGATTTCTCACTATCCCTCTATCTCTCTGTGGCAAGCACACATAATTTAATTTGCCCTATGACAAACTAAAAATAAAAAAGAAGTAAAAGTTGTTAAATTCCACCCATGTTTCTTTCCATAGCCATAACATCCAAAATTCAGTAATGGGAATATTGATGGTTCTCTTAAAGATGTTTTCTAAAAAGTACACACGATATATGAAACCACCCCATTTTAAGGCAGGACAATATTAGGGGGTTTGAAGAGGACAATTTGACACAAAAATATAAAAACCTTTACATTCATTTTCCCTTTGGGCAAATAAACAACATTCTAACACTGGAGATTCTCCAAACTTACAAATGGCTTAATTCCCCAGCTGAAGTTTACCAGCTCCCTCTGCCCTTCCTCACATCTATGCAGGTGGATCCCTTGGAAGCAATTTCAGTTACTCTCAGCATGACAACTCTCCACCTCAGAGGTTCTTCCAGGGAAATTGTCTTATAAAAGTTTTAGGAGACTTTACTGGAAAACGCAGCATTAGCATAGAATAATTATGTTGTGGGAAAAAAACTATTTTAAAAATATAGAAGCTCTATGCTTGTATTTTAAAGACAATATATTTTAAGCTGTGTTGATAAGATACAGTATGAAAAACTCAATACATATTTTGTTCTCAGAGTTTAATATTTTAAATTTGGCATCTAGGGAACCAAGCCTATGACCCACGTTGTAACAACAGCCCAGGAAGTCAGAATCACTCACATCTTGTTGCACCATCTTTATAAAGTTTATGCATACCTCAGTTCTCACTGTAGGCAATAAAGCATGTATTGAACCTTATAGTTTTTCTTTCATTCTTTGGTCTGGAAGTGATATTGTTACCTGTACTAGTCACATGTCATTTCTCAGAAAAATGGGATTGAATATAGTCTTCTAATGGTCATATTGACAAAACAGAATTATTTCCACAGCATCCAATCTCTTCACTGAGTATGTCATTCCATTCTATTGTCTAAACAAGTAGAGAATTAGCTTCTCCCTGTTAAAGTGGAGCATATACAGATGCATTAATTATACACATATGGTTACAAGTGTGCTTGCAAAAAAGTTCATTGGAAATATACACAAAGTTCTGGACATGTACACAGTGTAATGAGTGTTACAATTGTATATTCAAACTAGGAAAATTGACGGTATGTTACATTCACTTACAAGTACACAAACTGCTAAATACAGTTCATCTTCTTTACAAAAAAGAAGGGCAATTCACACTTTCCAAGGTGAGGGGCTCTGACTGCAAGGAGAACTAGGTCACAATAAACTTTTCGCATTCTCTTTTGATTGTCACCAAATAGGTAAAACATTTCCAATTTTAGGATTAGAAAAAAACACTAGTGTGTGAAGTGAATCTACTGAATAACATTTAGAAAGGTGCCCACTGACCTCACTGACCCACTGGCAAATCCAACCAGACCCCAGAAATGCTCTGGTGCAGTCTGCGATGGGTAAATGGCCAATGATGATTCCTCCCTTCTCTAGAAACAGAATCAGATACCTGCATGGGAAAGCCTTTATAAATTTAAGTTTATTACACATAACATATAATAATGTTTAATCAACTGATGACCTGTAGTTTTGTGTTGTACAAGACACTTGTACATAGGTGACCAATGTACTTGGGAGGTCACATATTTTGCTCAATATTGAATCTACATCTCACATGCAGAGACTTCAGGGTGGTCAGTTTAATTAAAAAAATTATAAAAAGGTTTTTAACTTATTTGCCTTACTGGCAAGTGTTGTAAATAACCTCCCCACCTCTTAATATTAGTAAAAATTGAAAACAAACAAAAAAACCTGAGAAGTATGAATTTTAGTTAAAAGACCACAACCTGGCACTTAACATTGTATATGAAAAAAGTATGAGTTTTTATTTTTTTTTATTCAGGTCACATATGGTCCTTTTGATCCCATCCTTAATGATAAAGACCAATTTCCATCAGTTTATCAGATGGCCACCAAGGACAGCTCTTTGGCTTATGGAATCATGTGCTCGTTGCTGCATTTTGGCTAGACGTGGGTGGCGCTCTATGTATCTGATGATATGCAAGGGGAGCAGGATGTAAAAGCAAAGATGACAGAAAAGAATATCTGTGTGGCCTTTACAGAAAAGCTCCCTGCCACAAAAGGTGGCATTTTATATCATGACTACCTTGTTGTAAAGAGGATCAGAGTTTCATCTGCAAATGTGTATATAATACATGGTATGAAGGGAGTATACTGAGTTTGGGATTCGGACAAAACTCTTATTTAATTTTTGGAAAGATGTGGATCATGAGAAACCTTCACTCCTCAGAGTTGGAAGATGTTTTGCATATTTTAAGTTACATGCCATACTCTTTCCATGGAAGTCTTTTTGTTTCAAACCAGAAAAGGAATATTCCTGGCTTTAAACAATTTCTCAAGACAGTCAGTCCTTTCCAATACCCAGAAAATTTTTATTTCAGTAGACTTTGGATTTACTTTTTTAATTGCTCACTTACTGGGCCACTATGTAGCAAACTTAGAGACTGCCTACCAAATTCGTCCATAGAGTTTCTACCATTTAATTTTAACATGATGACAATATCTGACCCCAGCTATTTTATCTATCATGCTGTGCATGTGGTGGCCCAAGTTCTTTATAAGTTACTTCTGCAACAAATAGAAATGTGATCTGCAGGAGATGCAGACTAGCCTATTCTTCCCTGGCAGGTAAACATTCTTCACAAGCACCTGATGATATTTGGAGGCATTTTCTTTCTCATTAAAAAAAAAATTCTGCCATAGGTCATGTGCTTTTACCAGAGAGACATATTGAGAGAGAAAGAGAAATCGTTCCCCAGGGGTTATGGCCACAGCACAATCCCTCCTGCTCCATTCTCTTCCTGTGATTTGGGCTCCAGGCATACACTCATGCCTGGCATGATTTTCCACATTACAGGTCTGAGATTCAAACCATGGCAGTAATATGGGAGTGCTCCTTAAAGATCAAGTCACCTCTGACCTCTGAAGTGTTTTTAAATTTTTTTGTATTTAGCTTTTTCCCTTAGGGCAAGTGTGCTTACCAGAAAGGAGAAAGACAAAAGAAAAGTAAAAATCACCTTTTAGGGAAATGGCCATGGTGCATACACTCTCTTCTCTAGTTTCCTCTTGGGATTTTGGGCATGGTTTTTAAGCCTCTAGATCCAGAACTCAAACTATTGTAGGTCATGTGGAAACTCGGTCACTCTAACCACCAACCTATCTGCTCAGTTATATTGTGGTACTGAAAATGATTATATTGAAAGAATAAATCTTTTTCTCTAAAGGGAGTTCTCCATTTGTTGTAAATGATTGGCCCACTCTGTGTTTTCTCTGTGAATTGTCCTTGCAGGCTGGCTTCTTCCCATCACCTCCTTTTTCTTCTCCATACTCTTGATTTCACCATATCTTCCCCTCTCCTTGATTTTATAAAAATATGGGAAGAGAAAGTATGGAAAGTAGTCACAATATGACCTTAACCTAACTTAGAATGAACAGAATTAAAATGGACAAAATATTGGAAGAAATGTCAGAATATTCTAAAGTCAGAATGACCATTTGGGGAGCATCTGAACAGTTGTGCTCTTATACTGGCATGTATGACTTACAGGAGTCTGCAGTTATTTATTTTGCCTGTCTTAATCATAGCAGAATTAATTTTAATTTTTCATATACTGCCTTCAAAAATCATGGAATAAGGGGGACCAGCAGTTAGTGTAATGGCTATGTCACTGGACTCCCATATAGTGGTTCATGTCCCGGACCCGGTGGCTTAAAACTCATGCCAGGCACGTGTGTGTGTGTGCCCAAGATCCCGAGAGGAGAATGGACGAGAAGGGATTGCAGTGTGGCCATTCCCCCTGGGAGGTGATTTCTCGCTTTCTGTCTCTATGTCTCTGTCTGTCTGGTGAGTGCATGTGCCCTATAGCAAAAACCTCTCAAAAAAAGAAAATCATGGAAGCAGGAACAGTGATCCAGTTTTAAAACACTGAACCATTTTTGATGCATATAGTCTCAGGATATAATATTTGGTTTATAAACAAGTTTATATTTTAAATAAACACTAAATCATGGAACCAGCAGGTGGCATCATGGTTAAGGCACTGAACTCTCACATGGTTGACAATATTTTGAATCCTGGGCCTGGTGACTTGCTTTCTCACTTTCCCTCTCTGGTGGTACACACGCCATACAGGAAACCTAAAAACATAATAAAATAAAATAATTTAAAGAATATAAGCCATTTCATTAATTATGTATAAAACATCTTTATTGAAAAGAGACAATAAACTAGACAAATTTGTTAAGAAAAATAAGTAAATGTAATACACATACACAAAAATAAAGATTAGAAATTTATTTTTAATTTCAATTCTACTGTACTAACAGTAACAACATTTGATTTGCTCTTTGAAGTTGACTCTTGGAAAAGCAAGTAGTTTTGTCAAAATGGTTACCTAAATATGTTAAAGATTAGAGTGCTTCCATTCTAAAAATGTAAAGACTGGACACCAGTAGTTGGCATAATGACTATGTAGCTGGACTCCCATTCAGTCAACCACAATTCAAGTCCTGAACCTGATGGCTTAAACTCATGCCAGGCGCATGTGTGTGTGTGTGCCCAAGATCCCGAGAGGAGAATGGAATAGAAGGGATTGCGGCATGACCATCCTCTCTGGGGTGTGATTTCTCAATTTTTGTCTCTCTGTCTCTCTGGCAAGCAGATGCACCCTATAGCAAAAACCTCTCCAAACAAATGTAAAGACTGAAAGAACAGTTGTATAAGCAATAATAGTTAATTATTTTCTGCAAAAGAATGTCATCAATTTAAAAATAAAAGTCTAACATGTTTTATCAAAAATATCCTTAGTGAGGCCTTCAAGTGGTATGGTGGTTAAATCTCTGGACTCCCACATGGCCACTTGGTTTGAGTCTTGGACCTGACAGCTTGATTTCTCATTTTTCTTCTCTCTCTCTTTCATCAGCACCCATGCCCTATTGCAAATTAAAAATAATGATAATAGATAAAATCAAATAAATAATTCTTCAAACACTAACTCTTTAGTGGTATGGATCTATGGTCTATTGAATAAGGCAGCTGAATTTCACATGGCCCAAGTCAAAGACATTAAGGCCTCAAAATCATTCCAGGCATGTGTGCATGTATGCATTCTTAAAATCCCAAAAGAAAGGAGAAATGAAGAAGAGATTGCAACTGATTATACATTGGGGCACTTCTTTTCTCATCTCTCATATTCTCTCTATTTCTCTCTGGGAAGTTTATTTGCCAACCATGAATAAAAACCTCTTTAGAATTTAAAAGTTTGGAGACCACAGATGGCATAATGGTTACGTCACTGGACTCTCATGTAGTTGAACGAGGTTCAAATCTCAGACCTGGAGGCTTAAAACTCATTCCAGTGGTGTGTGCATGCATGTCCCAAATCCCTAAAGGAGAATGTAGGAGAAGGGATTATGGCATGGCTATTCCTCCAGTGGGCGATTTCTCACTTATCATCTCTCTGTTTCTCTCTGGCAAGAACATATGCCCTATAGTAAAAAATCTCTCTAAATGAAAAAGAAAAGGTTTTAAATTTATATATGTATTACAAATTATTTCTTTTTATGTCACATGACAGTAACACTTTTACCAAAAGAAGTCCAAAGTAAAGATAAAGAACAAAACAGGTTTTTTTTTTTAATTTTTATTGAGGTGCAAATAGTTTTAAAAAATTACACATATTTAAAATCCATTTTTGGATAAATTTGAATAACTGTATACTTTTATACTATCTCAACCAGTATCAAGAATCTAAATCTTTTCACACATATAGTGCCTATTAAAAGGTTTTTCTACAAGGGACTAGCAGATGGCATAGTGGTCACAGTTCTGAACTCCCACATGGCTGACTGATTCAAGTCTAGAACCTGGTGGCTTGTTTTCTCAGTTTCCCTCTCTGGTCAAATTTTAAAAACAGCAATAATAAGTAAAATGAAATAATTCTTATTTTTTTCTACTTGTACATTTGCTAGGGA
>NW_006198567.1:32902-36256 GCF_000334495.1 Tupaia belangeri chinensis | reverse complement strand
GGAAGTGAGATATCACCACTCATGGGGAATAGTCATGATGGAATCCTTTCTCCATCTCTGTTTTTATCTGAAATTTTGGACATGAACACACATGTGTCCAGTGTTTTGTTTTCTTTTAAAATAATTATTTTTATTTATTTATTTTTAAAATTTGATCAGAGAGAGACAGAGAGAAAAGAACATGGAAAGTCAGAAAACAAGCCACCAAGTCCAGAACTTAAACCATAGTCAGCCGTGAGAGAGTCCAATGCCTTAACTACCACACCACCTATTGGCCCATCTAGTGTGTTTTGTAGGCTGCAAGTACAGGACCCAAGATGCTGGCTTAGTGATGTGTGATTGAGCCACTTTACACCACTCACTGTCTGGGCCCATGTGTGCACTTTATAAATGACCAAATTTAGTCTAATTAGTCCAAGCCATATTTTGTTAGTCTGAGCTTTATGAAAGTCCATGTACAATTCACTCTTTGGGAAACATTCTAGAATTTTTCTTATGAGCTACAATCACTCCTCCATTGTTTTTAGAAAGAAAAAAGAGTATATCTCACATGACTACAGAACTGGTGACAATTCAATCCATATTGAGCTCCTACAAAAAAGGGTAAAGAGCTAAAATAGAATGATTAATTGATAGATATGGATTGTTGAATCTTTATGTTTAATGCAGCCCTAATTTGTAAATCCTGCCTTTAATTTAGCTTCATCCATTTCTGAGGAAAAGCCAGGTGACAAACAGCTTTGTGTACAACAAGACCCTGGATGAAAAAAGAAATACAATATAGTATGATATCCACAATCTTGTGAGATTTTCTAATCGCAGTTTGCTGTTGGTTAATAGGAGATTTTGTCTACAGGAGCACCCAAAATCAAGGCTTGGTCGTCAATGAAGAGATGATAAACTGGCCTGTTAGTTTCAAGGAGGTATGATGTCATTTCAATGTTAAATATATACAGAGGTTTCTTTTTAAAAAATTTTTTTTGAGAGGTTTTCGCTATAGGGCACGTGCACTCGCCATTACGCTAACTGCTGGTTCCCAATATATACAGAGGTTTCTGAACAGAGTCCTGAAATGAAATGGTGTGTCTACCTTTTTTTGTGCCTTTTTGGTGTATGTTTTCCAATATTTAATTTTTTTAATTCTTTGTATTTACATTTAATCATATATCTCTTTACAGTGTACAACATGACTTTTCCAGCATGAGTACAGTATATATCAGACAAGACAAAGACATTATACATTATCATCAGCAAATGGCTTTTTATTTTTGTGTCAGTTATATTTACTTTTTTTTCCTCTGTGTTCATCCTCCCTTAATACCCACCCTCATATTATCCCTATCCTTACTATTTGTAGTATCTACAGTTGCACTCCATGCTACTATACTTTCCAACCTCTTAGTTTCTACTATAGAGTGCAGACATTCATGTATTTTATTTGGTTTTAATTTCTTTTATATTAAATCACTGTACTTTATGTAGATTGTAAAGTGAATTTTCCATCATGAATACATTTCACACCAGCTTATATGTATGTGACAGTGTGTGCATGTGTGAGTTTGTGTGTGTCTAAAAACTGACACAAAAATAGGGAACCAGCAGTTAGGGTAATGGCTATGTCACTGGACTCCCACGTAGTCGACCGCGGTTCATGTCCCAGACCCGGTGGCTTAAAACTCATGCCGGGCACGTGTGCGTGCGTGCCCAAGATCCAGAGAGGAGAATGGAGGAGAAGGGACTGCAGCATGGCCATCCCCTCTGGGGGGTGATTTCTCGCTTTCTGTCTCTATGTCTCTCTCTGTCTGTCTGGCGAGTGCACGCGCCCTATAGCGAAAACCTCTCCAAAAGAAAAAAAAAAGAAAAAAAATCAAAAAGCCATTTGTTGATGATAATGTATATAGTAATGTCTTTGTCTTGTCTGATATGTACTGTATATATACTGTACTCATGCTGGGAAAAGTCGTGTTGTACACTGTAAAGATATATATTATTAAATGTAAATACTAAGAAATAAAAAAACTAAATATTGGAAAATAAACACCAAAAAAGCACATAAATAGGTAGTAGCTATATATCCTGAAACACTTTATCATTTGCCATTTGTCAACAAAGTCCTTCTTATATATCGATATTCTATGAGCATGAGGAGAGCACAGATTAAAATACCATTTGTTTTTGTAGATACCATTTACATTTCTTATTGTCAGGTTGCATACCATTTTTTAAGAATATTTATTTAATTTATTATTTATTATTAGCCTTCTTCAGTTTGATGAGAGAGAGAGAGAGAGAGAGAGAGAGAGAGAGAGAGAGAGAGAATGTATGCCATATGAAAATCCAGTGCCTTATCCACCCCACCACTATTATTAGACTTCTTCAGTTTGAGGAGAGAGAGAGAGAGAGAGAGAGAGAGAGAGAGAATGTATGCCATATGAAAATCCAGTGCCTTATCCACCCCACCACCTGCCAGCCCCTTGTATATCATTCTTTGTTGCACTAAACATCTCAAAGCACTGACTATAATCTCAGCCAATTAGATGAGGTAGAAGATTTATACAACAGGGACCAGCAGGTCATGTAGTAGTTAAAATGCTGGACTGTCACATGACTGGCTGCAGTTTGAGTCTTGGACCTATTGTTTAGAACCTCTGAGTGCATGTGCATGCATTTTCCACATCCTGGGAGGAGATGGAGGAGAATGGATTGTGATGTGGCCATTTCCCCTGTGGGTTAATTTTTCACTTTCTCTCTCAACATCTCTATTTCTCTCTCTCTCTCTCTTTCTCTCTCTCTCTTGTACACAAACCCTAAGGCAAAAATCTTTTTAAAAAAATTTTATATAACAATCATGCTTCACGTATGTATTGTGTTAATATATAAAAATCAGTGCTCTACTAACATTAGAGTCCAGAAGTGGATTAAACACATTCTTATCATTCTGCTGGCACATGAGATTTAAGTTAACTTTTTATTGTGTACCTACATATCACATTAGATATTTCAAAATCTAGAACCAAAAATTTTCTAACCAACCAGATCTGAGGACCTAGTATAAATATTCTTGGGAACACAGTTTTTCAGAATATTTACCTTGTAAAACCTCCATTGAGGTTGTTTTGAAAAAAGTTATTACATTAGAAAAAAGAATGACACAAGGGATTATTTTAATTGTGTATGGGGTACAGTAATTAGGTACGTTGGGAATATTTGGCAAATAATACATAAAGAGGGCTGGCAGATGACATGATGGTTAAAGCACTAGACTCTCACATGGTTGACCACAGTTCTTGTCCTAGACCTGTGGCTTGCTTTCTCAATTTCCCTTTCTCTCTCTCTGTATTTTTGTTAAAATTT
>NW_006198567.1:28388-32613 GCF_000334495.1 Tupaia belangeri chinensis | reverse complement strand
AGTGTGTACATCACAGCAGGAGTGTGTTTTGTTTTCTCACTTTGTCTCTCTGGCAACTGCATGTACCCTATAGCAAAAATCCCTCTCTAAAACAAAACAATTAAAAGAAAATCTAACTAATATTAAAGTGATGGGTGTTTAAATGATACACAGTGTTAAACAATTAAAGGCAATAGTTTTCTCCAAAGTGGAGAAAAATAGAGACATGCCATCAAAACAGTTTATAACATATGATTATGACGAATGATTCTCTTTTCTGCTTAGACTCCTGAGTTCATGTGCAGTTGCAGCTGTGTTCCTGGATTTCAAAAACTTCCCCAAGAAGGAAGACCTGTTTGCTGCTTTATTTGTGTCTTGTGCCCAGAGTCAGCCATTTAAAATCAAACAAGTATTAAATATATAACTAGACTCTTAGTCCCTACTATTGCTCAATAAAAATGGAACTGCTACTATTAGAAAAAAAAAACATGGGGGCCAGAAGGTGTTATGGTAGTAAAGGCATTGTCCCATGTGGCCAATTGTGGTTTAATTCACAATCCTGAATCTTGAGTCATGCCAGGTGCATGTGCATGTGTGCCCCAAATCTCCATAGCAGAATGTAAAATAAGAGATGTGGCAAGGCTATTTCCTCTGGAAGGTGATTTCTCACTTTCTATCTCTCTGCTCAAGACACTTGTCCTATAGCAAAACTCTCTCTCTCTCTCTCACACACACACACACAAACACACACACACACATGCACACACACAAACACACATGCACAGAGAGAGACAGTGAGAGAGAGAGAGAGAGAGAGAGAGAGAGAAATGAATCATACAGCACCAGTGGTCTTAATTCACATATTCATTGTTTTGATATATTTATTTTATAAACACTATTACTACCCTATTTTGTGTAGGCTATTATCTGGCCATGCTCATTCTATTAGGCTCAACACTGAAATGAATTCCAATGGATACCCTTGCAGTTTAGTGCTGGGTAAGACAGTGTCAATCTTAGAGCTCATAGTGGAGCATGTTAGTCATAAAATGAAAGATGTCATCATCAAGGTGACCTGTGCATACCTTAAACTTTGAATCTGACTTTTATACCCCGATGATAATCACAACGGAATAAATTATTACAAAAATACTTTAAAAATTTTTTGAGAGGTTTTTTGGCTATAGGGCATGAGCACTTACCAGAAAGACAGAGAGAAACAGAGAGACAGAAAGTGAGAAATCAACTCCCAGGGGGGATGGCCATGCCACAATTCCTTCTCCTCCATTGTCCTCTTGGGATCTTGGGCACACATGTACTTGCCCAGTGTGAGTTTATGCAACCGGGGCCGGAACTCGAACTGTTGTCAACTAAAAGGGAGTCCAGCAACATAGCCATTATGCCAACTGCTGGTCCCAAAATATTGTAAACTTGTGCATCCATGCTCAAATACCTCTGCAATTAAGAACAAAGAATTGACTGATATCAGAATATCACACTTTGAATTATATTGCAGGAAGTAAAAGAAACATAGTTTAAAGATTGAAGACTCAACATTCTAATCAATTTCACACTTAGGCACCTCAAAATTTGCTGTCATACAAAATATAAAATCAAACAATTGTCAAAATAAAATGTGGTACTGGCAATTGTAAAATATGGAAAATTATAAGAAATTATGCTTCTATTTTTCCAATATATAAGGAATAAATATGGTTTGAATTATTCCATAAGTATTATTCAATTTCAGGCATTCTAATAGTAGAAATCATTTTGATTTTCATTACTAGTAAAAATTAACATTTAGGTTCAGGTTAGAATATACCAAGAATAAAAAGCTTATTTTTTTGTGTGTGAATGTATTGCAAAACCAAAGAGTGTGTAAAACAAGAAATAGAAATAGAGGTATGGAGACAGCCCATGGCATGGTGGTTAAGGTAACTGAATCTCACATGACCCAAATTGTGACTTGTGTCCTCAACCAGATGACTTGGAATATACACCAGAAGTTTGTATGCTGTGCAAAATAATGATAAGGGGGAAATATGGTGCAGAAGGGATTGCGGCATGACCATTTTACAGAGGTGGTGCTGTCTCAAGTTCTTTCTTTCTCTAGGTGTCTCTCTCTAGTGAGTGAATGTGTCTCCCAGCAAATTTTTTTTTTTTAATGAATAATATGGATCCAGCAGGTGGCATGGTGGCTAAGAGTGCTGGACTGCCACATGACTGGCTGCGGTTCAAGTCTTAGACTGGGTGGCTTGTTTTCTCACTTTCACTCTCTCTCTGGTAGAAATAAAAATAATAATATAATAATGATCTGGAAAAAAATAATAAAAAGCTATTTGATAATGATGAGGATTTTAATGTATTTGTATTGACTGCTATGCACGGTATTCCTCCTGGAAAAAGAAATGTAATACACTGTAAAGTTATATATGATTCAATGTAATATAAACAAGATTATGATCATAATAAATTAAATTAATAGTAATAACAAATTAAATTAAATATGTAAGTAATTTTCAAATGGCTATTAGGGGACAGTAGGTGGCATGATTCATAAGGAACTGGACTCCTACATGATTGACCATGATTTGAGACTCAGACCTGGCCACTTGCTATTCCACTTTCCCTCTCTCTTTCTGTCTCTGTCTCTCTGTGCTAAACACAAATGCCCTGGAGCAAATTTTAAAATGAATAATAAATAAATTAAATAAATAATTATATTAAAAAAGAAAGAGAAAAAAATGAATAAAGAAAGAAAGGGTTTGGGACACAGAAGAAAATAAACATATTCATGTGGGTGCCAAACCTATTCCTGAGACAAAAGTCTGGAGTATCTGCTGACTTTTGGAATAGAAATAGGTAATTCAAGAAAAAGAAAATGTGATTAGTTATCACTCTAATTCTTTTTTTCTAAGAACAGTTTATTTAAGTTCATTATTATTATTAATAAAATTTGCTATAAGTCATGCACACTTACCACAGAGATTTAGGAAGGGAAAGTGAGAAAGCAAGTTATCATGTCTGAGACTCAAGCTGGAATAAGTCTTGTGGGAGCCTAGGACTTTTTTTACATTATTTTAATTTCTTTTATACATTCAATCACTATACATCACTTCACTTGTAAAGTGAATTTTCCAACATGAATACATTTCTAACCAGTCCAGCTAGAGATGCCCTACATGTTATCATCAACAGATAATAATCCATTTCTATGTCCCATAAATGTCTTGCCTCTCTGTTTTACTCCTTAATGTCTTTCCTAAGACTCTCCTTCTTCCATCATCTTCCCACACTAGGATCTTTACTGCCATGACACCTGCTGACCTCCACTGTAATTCTTTGAGAAGATATTGGGTTGTAAGAGTCACAGTGTATTTTTAGTTTTTTTTTCTTTTTTATGGAAAAATGTGTCATGACTTTTTCAACAGCCCAATAATATTGCCTTAGTATTACCAAAAGTAAATACTCGAGTAAGTATTAGATACACCACCTATTTTTCTAAAAAAAGAAAAAAAATGTAATTGAAATGCAGACACACTTACTAATTTCCATAATCTCTGTGGCTGCTTTCCTGCTACATAACAATAGAAGTGAGTATTTGCAACAGAAACCCCATAATGTATAAAGCTAAATATATTACTAGTCTCTCAAAAAGAAAAAGAGATTTATAAACTATGCTTTCAAATGTATATAAATGAATACCTCAAAAAGAACATTCCAGCTTTCTACCATGTAATTATAATACCAATTCCTCAAACAACAGCTATATAGGAACAATCAAATTCCATTCAAGATTTAAATGTTTTAAAATAGTTTTTTGTGACCTGCAGTTCTCATAGTCACTTGTTGTTGAACTACAACATGGCTGAAGGCAGTTCGAATCCTGAACACAGTGCTTTGAAACTCATGCCAGGCAGGTGTGTGTACATGCCCAAGATCCTGGGAAGAGAATGGAGAAAAAGAAACTACAGCATGATCATTCACTCTGAGGGTGATTTCTCACTTTTTCTCTCACTGTGTCTGTCTCTTTCTCTCTCCCTGGCAAGCACACATGCCCTAAGACAAAAATCTATACAAAAAAAATTAAACCTGTTTTCAACATTTACATAGGATTTTTTTTGAGAGATTTTTGCTATAGAGTGCGTGCACTCACCAGACAGACAGAGAGAGACAGAGAGACAGAAAGCAGGAAATCACCCCCCAGGGGGGATGGCCACACCACAATCCCTTCTCTTCCATT
>NW_006198567.1:27675-28354 GCF_000334495.1 Tupaia belangeri chinensis | reverse complement strand
CCCGGCGTGAGTTTAAGCCACCAGATCCGGGATTTGAACCGCGGTCGACTACATGGGAGTCCAGCGACATAGCCATTATGCTAACTGCTGGTCCTACATAGGATTATTTATGATAATATTGATAGTAAAATTATAATGTACAATAAAAAAGTAGGTACACAAAGTGACATGCTATATACAAGGAAAAATCAATAGAAATTAGGATAGAGATAGAAGTTAGGATATTCCAAGAGAACAAGATATTTCTAGTTTTCTGAATATTAAAAAGAAAACTATTTCTGTTGTGATGAACAAATATGATAAGCCATGGAAATATAAAGTTTATTATAAGGAAAACGGAGAAGAGTGTAGAGAAGAGATCTGGAATAAATTCTCATCATTGATAGAATCCTTCAGAGCCACAAGATGGGCCAACCAAGATCTTTAGATATTGATCTAGTTTTAAATCACTTTAGTGTCACCTGAGGCTGAAAGAATTCTCCCAGTGTTATCAACATAGGCTATTAATTCGGTATTTCTTGGTATTACCTCAGGGATTTATCTGTGGAAAATTACACAGAAGTCACCATTTTCTTTAACATGATAATTTGTGAAATTTAATTTCTAAATCTTTGTTTTGTCATCAGATGCAAAGCAGTGTATCCAGTGCCCAGTTCAAGAGTATCCAAACAGTGAAAGA
>NW_006198567.1:25304-27048 GCF_000334495.1 Tupaia belangeri chinensis | reverse complement strand
TCACATTCAGCATGCTGGTGTTCTGCAGTGTCTGGGTCACATTTGTCCTTGTCTGTCTCAGCACCAATAGGAAGTTCATGTTGGCTGTGGAGGTCTTCTCCATTTTGGCCTCCAGTGCAGGGCTGCTAGGCTGCATCTTTGTGCCCAAGTGCTATATTATTCTGATAAATCCTGATAAGAATTCCTGGAAAACTTTCAAAAACAGAAGAGGCTACAAATAAAATATAATGTTTATATCATAAGACTGTATCACAGATTTAGAGTTTTGAACCAGAAAGTTACCGATTTTATATTCTTGTAAAGTAATTGAAAATGACTGAATTATTAAATTTATTTTTAAGACAATGTATGCATCTCAGTTTTAACAGTTATACTTTCAACTATAATTGGTATCTTAGATTAATGGGTATTTCTTACATTATGAGTATTGATTAATGGTAACATTTTATTAATTATTTAGTATTTATTGTGTTCTCCTAGAAAGCTTTTTACTTCTATATAGTCAGGAACAATGTCTTTATTTCCATATCTGGCTTATTGCTTTTTATCTTCTCTCTCTGTTCTAGAAAGGTCTTGCTTTATTTTTTAAATTATTTTATTGACCATAATTTATTTTAATTTGACCAGAGAGTCAGGGAGAGTGAGAAAGCAAGCCCCCACTTCTGGGACTCAAACTGCTATCCATCATGTGGAAGTCCATTGCTCTCAACTACTACACCACCTGCTGGCCACTGAAATTTAAAAATGATGCCTAGAACATAGATTCAGGAAAGGACAGTTGTTTAATAAATGTTTCTGGATATAGTGGCTATCGATGTCAGAAAGAACAGATTACAAACTTAAATGAAGACACAAAACAGGACTACAGAAGAAAAAATTGGAGAGCACTTCAGGTGTTCATCTGGGCACATATTTTTTCAAGACGACCTGAAAAGGACAGGCAACAAGAGCAAAAAAACTTACCTGATATTATAGCAAACTAAAATGATTCTGCATAGCAAATAATCAACAGGGTGAACAGACATGCTTCAAGAGAGGGTTAATGTATTTTCAGTCTATTCATCTAGTGAAGGATTATTATTCAGAGTATATAAGAAAGACAATAAACCCAAAAGCAAATATTTTAAAAAAAACTGATTATAGAATTAAATCAAGGCATGCATAAACATTTATAAAGAAGACATACAATAGTCAAGTATGTAGAAAAAATGCTCTATATCATTATTTACCAACAAAATATAAATCCAAACTACAATGAGCTTTCACTTTACCCTAGTTAGAAAGACAATTTTTTATGAGGCAAAAATTAACAAATGTGAAGTGATAAAACATGACACACTGCCAGGGTAACTTACATAGGAAGGTTTAGAGTTTACATCTCAAGACCTCCCTGAGTGAGCTGGGCATACTTGTACCCACAATGTGGGGCTGGATGAGGCTGGGGGTAGATAATGTGTTGAGATGCTTTGAGAAGTGCCTCTTTCTCTGTGAGTTTCTTCTGTCCTCTTTTTGTCTCTTTTACTTAAGAAAAGAATAAACTTGTGTTTTTTTTGGAGGAGGGGTTGCTATAATGCACATGTGCTCATCAAAGAGACAGAAACAGAGAGAGGGAAAGTGAGAAATCACCCCCCAGGGGGCCTAACCTTAACACAATCTCTTCCACATTCTCTTCTAAGAATTTTGGCACACACACGCATACTCACACACACACACACACACACACACACACACACACACACTCACA
>NW_006198567.1:22562-25284 GCF_000334495.1 Tupaia belangeri chinensis | reverse complement strand
GCTCAATGTAATTTATAAGTTGCTGAGTCCAAAATTCAAGCCATAATTGGTCATGCAGGAGTCCAGTGCCTTAACCACGACACCACCTGCTGTTCATTTTAAAACAATGCTGAGCTAACAGGTACTGGGACCCACATGGTCAACTACATGACTAGATACTTAATAAAATACAATGCAATTGTTTGCATGCATACCGAAATAGTACAAAGAGAAATACCGACAAGGGAGTGTGGTTTGCCCATATCCCTTAATGGGTGCTTTCTCATTCTCTCTCTGGCTCTCTCCAGTGACAAGTGCACATGCCCTATAGCAAAAATAAAAATTAAAAAAATTTTAAAAATAAAACCTGACTAACTGCATTTTGAGTCAATAGTTTGGAACAGTGCCTGCTATCAGACTACCCAGGAAGTTCCCTGCAAGGCCCTTGAGTATGACCACTCTTCCTCCTGCTGTGGCTTTGGAGGAGTGGGTCTGTGCCCCACCAGAAGACTATCAAAGGCCTGGGAGGTCAGGGAGGCATGGGTAGAATTCCTGGGTCATGATCCTACAATTGTTCCCATCATTAGGTGGGTCTCCCAAGTCCCTAAGTCTCTTTCAGGAGGCTGGAGCATCCTTAGGCAGAAAAAGAAGCCATGGAAGGCATCTCTGGGCTGACCTTTGTCTCTTGTGTTTGGACATGGCTCTTGAAATATTTCTTTTGTTTCTCTTTCATTTCTTTTTCTTTCTCTTTTTTCCTTTCTTTCTCTTTTCTTCACTCTTTTAAATTGTCATTTCGAGTTTACTTATTTTTAAGTCTTATATTTTACACATCTATGCTGATAGCATATCTCATTTACTTTAATCCTTCTAATAAGTTGAGAAAAGCATCACTACCAATAAAACATATATTGAAATTCTAGTTTTTATATTATTTTAAACAGTTATCTGAAGATAATTAATAAAAATAACTTAGTTTGACATAGAAAATGAAGAATTCAAGAGCCACCATGTGGCATGATGTTTAAAGCACTGGACTCCCACATGACTAACTATAATTCAGGTCCCAGACCTGGTGGCTTGCTTTCTCTCTCTCCCTCTCTCTGGTCAAATTTTAAAATAAAAAAAATTATGATAATTAAAATTAAATAAATAATTATTTTTAAAAAGTATTCAAAGGTAAAATTTAACTTGATAATAAATCACAACACTGATTTTCAAAAGCGTCTGATCTTACAAATTATTTATAC
Organism: Tupaia belangeri chinensis; assembly: GCF_000334495.1. Taxonomy (NCBI): domain Eukaryota; kingdom Metazoa; phylum Chordata; class Mammalia; order Scandentia; family Tupaiidae; genus Tupaia; species Tupaia belangeri. The sequence goes on along the minus strand of NW_006198567.1, from coordinate 24,058 downwards.
AGTATGTAAAATGTTCTTTATTTGATAGTAAGCTATCCCTTATTTGATAGTATACTCTCACCACACTAAAAAGTCTTTCAGTAAAAGGAAGTATTTCAGATACAAGAATTCTAATTGGATTGGCATAGTTAAGATCAAAACTATACCGTAGACAGTAACTTATCTTCAGCTCTTGCCTTTAATGGGTGAATCAACACAAAATAAAGCACAGGTGAGTGTGTTTGGTTTCGAATAATGAAAGGATTTCCCCAGTATTTATATTTTCAAATAACCAGTTACATATAAGCCTAAATAATAAACATATAAGCCTAAATAAAAAACTAATCTCCCATAGATTTTGGTTTTCTTTTTTGCCTTTTTATTTAAGGGTTTTTGCTTTAGGGCACATGCATTTTCTGGAGAAGAAAGATAGAGACAGAGAGAGTGAGAAGGAAAATAAAGAAACATTCTTCAGAGAGAATGGCCATGCCACTATCACTTCTCCTTTCTCCTCCTGGGATCTTAGGCATATATGAAAGTATGTCTGATGTGATATTCAAGCCACTACATTTGTGACTTAAACCATAATCAAACATGTGTGAGTCCAGCGATTTATCTCTTATGTCGTCTGCTGATTTTTCAGTAAGTTTTGAGATGACTTTCACAGTTTTCATAGAAAGATGAGCATTACTAATGATTTACCAATTATATCTTAGCAAGGGCAAACAGTGATAGCATTTACTGAACAGAAATTACTATCAAAACTTTAAAAAACAGTAAATTTTATTTAATCATAAGCCAGTCTTTACAACAGGACTGTCCAAAAACAAATTCCATCAGCCAATCAATTAATTAATGCTGTAGGATATCAATTAATTATAGTACACATGAAAAATGAGACATGTGGCCAGCAGGTGATGTGGTGGCTGAGGTACTGAACTACATGACTAACCACAGTTTGAGTCCCAGACTAGGAGGTTTTTTTTATTTCACTTTCCCTTTTTGTACCTCCATCTCTGTCTGATCAAATTTTTAAAATAATAAAAATAAATTAGAATAAAAAGAATTTTTTTTTTAGAAAAAAGTAAGGTATTTCTCTTTTGACATACATAAAGGAGTGGCCAAAAGAGTTTTGCTATATATAGGGCATATCCATTGAACAGAGAGGAAGAAAGATATAAAGTGAGAAATCACTTGCTAAGGGGGATGTCCATGCTGCATTCCTTACTCCTCCATTCTCCTCTCAGGATTTGGGAAATGGATTTCACATACCCGGTGTGAGATTTATACCACCAGGTCCAGGACCCAAATTGCATTTGGTGATGTGAGAATCCAGCACTTTACCCACTAGCTCAACTGCTGTCCAGGCAGTGGCCAACTATTACTCATGAGTAGCTTTTTCAAGATAAAGTATCAACTCTGCTCTTTCTGCATTTCTTTTCTTTTCTTTTTTCTTTTTCTTTTTCTTTTTCTTTCTTTCTTTTTTTTTTTTTTTTTGAGAAGTTTTTGCTATAGGG
>NW_006198567.1:14544-22388 GCF_000334495.1 Tupaia belangeri chinensis | reverse complement strand
CCGGTCGGCTACATGAGAGTTCAGCAACATAGCCATGACGCTAATGGCTGGTCCCTCTTTCTGCATTCTTTTTAATGCCAGTGAAAATTATTTTTGTTCCTGGGAGATACTTTCTGGGATTCTCCAAATACTCTATCAATATTTCTTCTCCCCAGGTGATGAATGCCTTTGCTCTTGTTGGCAACTGTGTAGGAGAATTCAAAGGCCTGACTTGTCTTATACCCAAGTATAAGATGACCAGTCTTGTGCTTGTCTACATTTTTCATGGTGTAGCACTGACACATTTTGAACAAAAGTCTTCTTGCCAGAAGCTAGCAAGTGGTGTGGTGCCATCTGTGTCACATGTCCAAATTCCAAAGAGGAGACTGGATTGTGGTGTTGCCACACCCCCCCATGGGGTGTTATCTCACTTCCCTTCTGTGTGTGTGTATGTGTGTGTGTCTCTCTGGCAAGTGAATACACTCTGTGCAAAAAAAAAAAAAAATCAAAACACAACTTTTTACCTTTCTCAATATCACCAATTTTAATTCTCTCTTTTGTCATTGATGCTACACATGTTCCTGCTCAAAAGTCAGATGTCTTCTCTCTCCTGATTTTTTTTTTTGAGAGGTTTTTGCTATAAGGTGCATGCACTCTCCAGAAAGACAGAGAGACAGAAAGTGAGAAATCACCCCCCAGGAGGGATGGCCACGCCACAATCCCTTCTCCATTCTCCTCTCGGGATCTTGGGCATGCATGCACACGCGCCGGGTGTGAGTTTAAGCCACTGGGTCCGGGACGTGAACTGCAGTCGACTACATGGGAGTCCAGCGACATAGCCATTACGCTAACTGCTGGTCCCTTCCCTGAAATATTTTTTAAACCCCGTCCAGAGATGGGAAATGAGTAGCTCCTTCTCAGAAATACATAAGTCTCATAGGGGGCATCCAAGCAAAGATAAATAGTCAATTATTATAGAGTGTTAATACTGGACTTTATTTTAAGAAACTTGAATAAATCCTTCTTATACTATGCTGAAGGGTAACATTGACCACTCTTCACATGCTATAAAAATATTATGAAATGATAAGTGGCTTATATGTGGAAATTTGAGTAAAACAAGGTGAATACATGCTACTGCAGGGTTTCTTAAGGACTTTAATATGATAAACATATTGTGAACTCCCAGTAAAGAAATATGTAACATTTCTCACATCTCTACAATAAAATAATCTTTTAAGTAACACACATTAAAGTCGGCAGGTGTCGTGGTTGTTAGGGCACTGGTTTTGCACATGGCTGACCATGCCTTAAGTCCTAGACTTGGCAGCTTGCTTTCTCACTTTCCCTCTCTCTCTGTCTTTCTGCTCAAATTAAAATAATAATTATAGTGAATAAGTAATTCTTTCAAAATAAAATACACATTAATATTGACTAGAATATTAGTGTTCTGTACAAATGAAGGTCTTTGATTCTGTAAATTTTGTTAACTCTAACAAAATATGAAATCTATACAGCACTGGACTTTGTTGCTAAAAGTGGGTAGTATGGATCCAGCAAGTGGTGTGGGGGTTACACACTGGTTTCCACATGGCCAACCTCATGGTTTGAGTCCTCAGTGGGACAGGTTGAAAATCATGCTGCATACATGGCCAGAGTCCTGAGAGTAAAAACAGAGGAGGAGGGATTGCAGCATGGCCAGTCACTCTGAGGGATAATTTTTCACTTCTACACTTCTCTTTCTTTCTGGTGTGTATTACCTATAGCAAGAAAAAAATTTATATCAAATAAAATATATATGCATATATGAGAATATAACAAAGTAATATGTTCACTAGATGTGCTACAAGTAGGGCAGAAAACCAGTAATATCATAACTATCATATTTTAAGCTATATCATCTATGTGTAAAATGCAAACAAACTCACTTCTAAATCACTATACACCAGTGAAAATGGACCAAACCACAGAGTGCTTCCATGTGAAAAGAAAAAGAGCCAAATATGAAAACTCATGTATAGAAAAAAGAAGGAGTATAATCAGAGATTAGAAATTAGAGCTACTCCAGCTTCACCTGGACTGGTGATTCTTGATTGCCATAAGAAGGCCACACAAGCCTTAGGTGCAGTATATTCTGGGTATAAAGAACAAAGGGGTCAGGAGCTCTTGTGAGGAGAAAACAGAATTAAACAAAAGGATTTGAACCTTTTCCTCCAACCACATGTTCATTCTCAACCATATATACTTGTTGTACATATTGGCATCCTGAAGAATATTTTTTTACAAGGACTTATATGTAGTGAATGAAAATGTAGAAGCACCAATCTAGGCACACCTCCTCACTGTGTGAGTGGGAGAAGCAAGAGGAGCACAGTGAAGTGCGGACTTTCATCACATCACCCCTTCAAGGCACAGCTGGCAGGAAAAGGGCCCTCCACTTCTGACTCTCAGGTATTACTCTCCCAATTTACAATTAAATGACAGATGAAGGCCAGATGAAGGCCTGGTGGCTTAGGAAGCTGGATCCCACCAAGCTGATCTTGTGGTTTGAGTCCCATGCCTGATGTCTTAAGAGACACAATGAGTCAATGGGTGTTCATGTCCTGTAAGGTTGAATAGGTGGAAGAGAAAGAAAACCACAGAGTGCTTCCATGTGAAAAGAAAAAGAGCCAAATATGAAAACTCATGTATAGAAAAAAGAAGGAGTATAATCAGAGATTAGAAATTAGAGCTACTCCAGCTTCACCTGGACTGGTGATTCTTGATTGCCATAAGAAGGCCACACAAGCCTTAGGTGCAGTATATTCTGGGTATAAAGAACAAAGGGGTCAGGAGCTCTTGTGAGGAGAAAACAGAATTAAACAAAAGGATTTGAACCTTTTCCTCCAACCACATGTTCATTCTCAACCATATATACTTGTTGTACATATTGGCATCCTGAAGAATATTTTTTTACAAGGACTTATATGTAGTGAATGAAAATGTAGAAGTACCAATCTAGGCACACCTCCTCACTGTGTGAGTGGGAGAAGCAAGAGGAGCACAGTGAAGTGCGGACTTTCATCACATCACCCCTTCAAGGCACAGCTGGCAGGAAAAGGGCCCTCCACTTCTGACTCTCAGGTATTACTCTCCCAATTTACAATTAAATGACAGATGAAGGCCAGATGAAGGCCTGGTGGCTTAGGAAGCTGGATCCCACCAAGCTGATCTTGTGGTTTGAGTCCCATGCCTGATGTCTTAAGAGACACAATGAGTCAATGGGTGTTCATGTCCTGTAAGGTTGAATAGGTGGAAGAGAAAGATTTGCAGTGTGACCATTCCCCATGGGGTGCTTTTTCACTTTCCATCTCTCTGATGAGTTCATGTTCCCTCTGGAAAATTAAAAAAACAAATGAACAAACAAACAAAAATCAAACCAAAAGAACTTTGATAACACCCAGAAGGTGGCATCAAGCTTTGAGATTCTGTAGTGATTAACAGTGACACTGAAGGACATTATAAAAAAAAATGGAGAAATGGGGCTTGAACATACAATACTGAACCTTTTCCTAGAGTGTGGTCCTATTGAGCTGAGATCTCTGAGCAGCCTCACATCAAAGCCATTTCCACTATGCCAACCAGTGGATCCACCACAGCCATCTCTAATGTGAAGGTCCCTGATATCTCCTGCTCTGTATAGTCTGTCTCTTTATCAACTAAGGTGAGTCAAGGGTGGAAAGTGCTGAGATCCCTATTGTGTTCCCAAATATTTCCTGATAGAAGGGAGTATCTGATATGAACACCTGGTCATGTGTATTAAAGTGTAGCACTTCATCAGGCCCAGCAGGTGGTGGGACGGTTAAGGCACTAGACTTTGGCATAGACAACCACGGTTCGAGTGCCAGACTTGGTGGCCTGCTTTTTCATTTTTTCTCTCCCCTCTATCTCCCTGTGTGTGTGTGTGTGTACATGCACATTTGCATGTTTGTGTGTGTCTGTATTTCTCTCTAGTAAAATTATGTAGCCTGTAGTAAATTAAAAAATAATAATAATGATTACAAAAACATAAATGAATAATTCTAGAAAAAAAAAGTGCAACACTTAGTGACAGAAACTATCATGGTCTTGGATTGGAAAATCACAAGGTCCTGCAGAAGTCAGTTATTTGAGACCTCTTAAAGATTCTGTTTTTGACTCATGAAACCAAAAGGTGAATTGCACCCAGACACATATATGTAGTCACTAGAACACCACTGTGAGATATGGAGCCTCATGAGAACCTAGGAAGTTCTGGGTTTCAGATCCTGGGTCTGAGAATATATGGTGTTTTTGGGGGTGCTTCAGTGACTGTGTTGGCCTGGAACCCAGGGGAAGCTCATGCAGTGAGAAGATCCTGCTGTTGGTGGTGTGTGTGTTCTTTCTTACTCTCTGTCTATTTTTCTTCTCTCTCTTTGTAATAAAGCAAATAAACTTAAAGAAAATGTTGAACCAGGTAAACGTTCCATAATGTTGCCAGTTTTACAACACTAAAGTTGTGTAGTGTGAAGCTATTCTTTAGTAAACTTGCAGAGAATCTTGGATGAGTGGATGTCTTTCTATGTCAATCTAAGAGGGCTACAAAATTCAGTTCTATTGAGGACAGGGGTAGGGGTGAGCCTTTTACATACCATAAACAAGTCTTGGTAGGAGAGAAATGAAAACTTGGGTAAGTTTCTTATTTGAGCCACAGATTTATCTTGCTCTAAAGCCCAGGCCATTACACATCCCTAACAAACTGTAAGGGACTATGTAAAATGGTGGTCCTGGGCTACAACTCATAACTCAAAGCAACTAAGACAAATTCACACACACACAAAAAAAAACAGCTCATGTTTAGTACTGTTTTAAAAGGTTTTCTTGCTCTAACATTTCCATCTGTGTTTCTAATTCAGAATCTGCCAGCATGACTTGAACAGTAAGTATCACTTATAAAATGTTTATTTTCAGGGTCAGATGGTGGCATAGTGGTAAATGTGATGCTCTGCAAGACTGACCCATATGGGAGGTTTTTGCTTCATATCCACAGACCTCCATGAGCACACTGGGTTCATGTGTGCCCCTCATATAGGGCTGTTTGGGGCTGGGGTGAATCATGGCATCAACATCCTGGTGTGGGTGTGGTCTCTATCTTTCTGTGTCTCTCAGTCTCTCTTGTCCATAAAGCATATAAATACATAAGCTTTAAAAGCATTTCTTTTCAGGCCAGTCAGGTGGCATGGTGGCTAAGGTGGCTGGATCCTACATGGCAGAGTACATGAAAACCTGTTTTCTGAAAGACTGGTTCCTGGAAGATCACCTTCAATTTCCTGGCCATTTGGACTCTGTAACCTAGAGACAGTCACAGGCCACATTGCATGACCCATGGGTTATTTGAGTCCAAGGCCAAACTGACACCAAGACTTGAGTGAGGTTCCTGAGTTGGCAGTACATCATATGTGCTGTAACTCATTGTTGGTGAAAAAATTAAACAAGTATCTATGCAACAACCCCTGGGAGGGGACACCTGGAAGCTTGCCCTGGTTTCTTCTGGACTTCAGTCTAAACACCTTTCCCTTGGCTGATTTTCATGTGTATCCTTTTACTGTAACAACCTGTGATCACTACACAGGCTTGCTGAGCTCTATAGTCTTAGTAAATGTTTTGGCCTGGGATGGTCTTGGGAAACTTAAGATCCCCAGTGGTATCGGCAAAATGAGCATAACTCACCACATGGCTGTGTCCTATGACTGCTCTAGACTGACAACAAGCTTTCTGATTTGGGGATGGCAATTCTAAGGTGGACTGATAACATCTTGTTTAGAAGTTTTTAATACCACCAGCAACTGGTAGAGAAACTCCGGTTAAGAAAAATTGGGATAAAACAGCTTAGTGGCATAGATGGCATATGTTTTCCTCACAGTGATGAAGGAGATGAACAAAGGAATCTGCCAGGCCATCATTAGTCCTGTAGACACATGGGGAGCCATCATCATTGCACTCCTGGTCTGGATAAGGGGTACCAGGGCAGGCCATCAGGACACAGTGCCTACCTCTCCACTTCAGGAAGTAAACTGGCCAGTGTGAGTCAATCACAGAGGTACACCCAGAAATCAATGGGTATGACACCCAGTGACAGAATTTCTGGTTCTCCCGTTTTTTTCTTAGTTTCCCTTTATAGGCAGGGGTACTGATTTTTCCTTATGGAGGTGTTCAAAAAAATGAGGCCCTAGATGGCAATAGCAATACTAGGCATTCCAAGGGCTCCATGTGTGACACTGCCCCTCAGCAATCACTTTGCCCTGTCGGTTGGAATAGAGCTGGGCTCACTTGGATCTCTTTTGTGCCCTCTCTGTCTCTGAGTATTCCATGGGCCCTGACCACAAAAAGGCCCCTGAGGAGCCTATGTGGATAGTGTACTGCTGTTTGAGGCCTCCGGTACTTCTGGTTCCTGTTGTCAAAGGATTTTTTAGTTCTCACCCTCAAGGATTCTGAGAACCTGCAATAACAGGTCCAAATATGACTACAACCAACCAATGAACTACAAACCACAGTTATAACTACAGTAATGAAAAGTTTTTTTGTTTCTTTAGGGCTTTTGCCTTTACTGGAGAGAAACAGAGGAGAGAGAGAGAAAAAGTGAGAAAACACTCCTCACATGGGTTGGACATGCCACAATTTGTTCTCCTCCATTCTCTTTTCAGCTTTGGACACACACGCCCATGTGCCTGGTGTGATTCTCTAGCTTCCATATCCAGAATTCAAACCCCAGAATTCCTCATATGAGATCCAGCTGCCTTGACTTCCATGCCATCTGCTGGCCTGAAGTGCTGTTTGTAATTATATAACTGTAAGCTTCAGAAGAGTTCTGTTTCTTCTGACACCATCCTCATTCACATCCCCCCAAAATAAACCTCTATTACAACTATTTCATTTCTATTTATTTATTTGTTTATTCTGGTTCAAACATCTGCTTGACCTTCCAAGCAGATGAAACTTGAAATGGTGCAGAGGCTCAAAGGAAGGATCTTCAGTTCTAAGAGGCAAGGAAGCACTGCCACAGGCTCCGAAACCTAGTTGACTCCTGGTCCCCATTGGTTAATTATATGTCCAGACTTTTACTCCCTAGACACACACCCATGCAGCAGCCACTTTGTTTTTAGAGTGAAAGTTGTAAAGGTTTCCTGGAGGTGCTTCCCACAGTCAGCTTCCAGGACACATTTCAGGTGGGACCAGGTTCCATCTCTGCCACTCACAGCATGGACTCTACTCATTTCATGGCTTTATTTGTTTTTGGTTTTGGTTGGTTGGTTTGTTTTTCGGTTTTTGTCATAGGGTGCATGGCCTTGCTAGAGAGAAACAGAGAGAGGGAAAGTCAGAAATCTCCCCCTATAGTAAATGGTCATGCCACAGTCCATTCTCCTCTTAGGATTTTGGTCACTCATGCACACATTTCCTGTTTGATTTTTCAAGCTACCAGTTCTGGGACTTGAACCACAGTTGGCCATGTGAGAATCCAGTGCCTTAGCCACCATGCCACCTACTGGCCCCCAAAACAACCAAAATATTTGAAAGATACTTTACCATAAATGGGTTTCTAATAACTACATAAAAGTTGTTTGAAATAATGTCATAAGGAAAATGTCAGTTAAAAAGAAACCCCAAATAATACAGCCAATTGATCTTCGACAGATGGTACAAAACAATGTAGTGGAGGAAAGAAAGTCTTTTCAGCAAATAGTGCAGAAAAAAACTGGATATCCACCTGCAGAAATATGAAACTAGATGCTATCTCTACCATTAACAAAAATCAACTCAAAATGGATCAAAGATTTAAATATAAAATCTCAAACTACAAAACTAGTAGT
>NW_006198567.1:13586-14528 GCF_000334495.1 Tupaia belangeri chinensis | reverse complement strand
AGGGAAAACCTTCAAAGGTATTGGTAGGCAAGATTTCTTGAATAAGAACCCTATATATAGCATGAACCATAGTCCCCAAAATAGGCAAGTGAGAAACCATTGAGCTAAAAAGCTTCCTCACAGCAAAGGAAACAATAATTAGAGTGAAAAGACTGTTCTATGAATGGGAGAACGTACTTGCAAATTATCGCTCAGACAAGGGATTCATATCCAGAATATCCAGAAAACTCAAGCAGCTCATGCATTAAAAAAAAGTAACCCAATTAAAAAAAATAGGCAAACGACTACAATGAATGGCCAAAAGGCATATAAGAAAAGTTTTAAATTCTGATGTCATAAGAAAAATGCAACTTAAAAACACAATGAGTGGGGCTAAGTGGTTAAGGCTGGAATCCCAAGAAGTTGACCACAGTTTCCCAGACTTAGTGGCTTTGAAGTCACACTGGGCATGCACATGTGTATGTCCAAAATCTCAAGAGGAGAATGGAGGAGTTGGGATTATGGTGTGGTCATCTTCTCAGGGAGTAATTTCTTCCTTTCTATCTCTCTCTCTCTCTGTGTTTCTTTGGTGGGTGCACATACAACAAAAAATCTCTCTAAAAAAATAAAACACAATGTGATGGGGCAAGCAGGTGGTGTGGTTGTTAGGACACTGCATGCTCACATGGCCAACTGTGGTTCAAGATCCATACATGGCATTTTACGTTCTCACTTTTTTTTTCTGTGTCTCTATCTGCCGGGGACCAGCCTCGGTGGGGGTGGGTTGGCTCAACGGAGGCGATGCTGGAAGAAAAGAAAGGCAAAGGCCTCATGCTTTTTCATGCACGTCCTAAGCCGGACACTCCTCTAAGATCGCTCTCTGAGGAGTGACAACTGCTAGGAATCACCGTGCCTTTTTATTGAAAATGGGATACATGCAAGTAAATGGGAGAGGGGCTACGT
>NW_006198567.1:0-5936 GCF_000334495.1 Tupaia belangeri chinensis | reverse complement strand
TGGTCTAACCTACTTTTAATACTTTCAAGGGAGGTTTTGATTTCCTGTATCACATTCTTCAATCCTAAAAGTTCCATCTGGTTCTTGTTTAAGGTATCCATTTCTTCTTTCAAGTCATTGAAGGACTTTCTCATCTCCTAGAGCTCCTTGTCTCTTTTCTCTTCCATCTCAGTTAGTTTCATCACTACAAATATTCTGAATTCCTTATCAGACATGCCCACAATGTCCATTGTATTGACTGTGGGTGATGTAGGCTTGATGATTTCCCTTGAGGGAGAGGCCTTTTGTTGGTTGCTCATATTTCTTGAGCCTCTGCGATTGTTCCTAGTCATCAGGTAATTTATATGTTACTTCCTAACTTTTTCAAGTTACCTCTGATTGTTAAAAGTTGTACCGGCTTAGAAAATTGATGATTTTTCTTATAGTTGGCCTACCTGCTGCTCACAATTACCATTAACTGTTGCCACTAGCCCTGGATGGCCCAAAGTCCTCGCTGTTTCTTAGGAGTGGTTAGCCTTCAACTGACCTAATAAGCAACACCGTAAGAGCAACAAAAAAAAACAAAACAAAAGAAAGAAATCATGTTGCGTGCGTTGCGCGCCGTGCACTATTCAAATCACCAAAATTCAAAGAGTCCAAAGGCTAGTGGAAAAGGGTCAGAAGATGAGTGACATGACCAGGTTGGTCAGGCCTGTAGCCTCAGTTTGCCTGGTGTGTGGAACTGCTGGCCAGCTCAATCTGGATTGCGGGTGGGGTATGGTGGGAGTTTGCCTTAAAGTCTCAGACAACCAACCTGGGGTCCAAGGAGGAGGAACGGTGGGGATGCGTGGAGATTTGGAAGGCCCTTTCTTATTGTTTTTAGTGGCATTTAGTCACATCATACATAACAGCATGTATATAGAAGAATTTAAGGCGGGTTGACAAATTCAATCTTGTCCTGGGATTTTCTTTAAAAACTAGGACTAAAGGAACTAGTTAAGAGTTTGCAATGTTGCCAAATGATAGGTTGACTGTAAACTCAGAAGGCATACATTAGCCCTATAAATAGCAAAAGCAAATGAAGCTTATTGAAGCCTATTGGCTCACATTTTTAAAACGCACCCTCATTTCTTTAATATTAAGTACTATAAATGGTTTTTGAAATTCTATTGTGGACGTGATCTATTCAGTCCAACTGGGGGATGATTTTATGTATCTATCTAGTCTGGAGTCTGATTTTGAGTTAAAAACCAATGGCATTACCAGCTACAGTCAAGGCCTCAGGTGATACCGCATCCAAAGCTCCCATCCTGTTTACCGTGCTTTTTGGTTTCACTTACATGTTTTCTTTCAGAGAAGCCAAAAATATAAAAGTTCACCAAAATTCTGAAAGTCATAGTTAGTATAGCACTGAATGACAGTAGCTTTGGTGTTTGATATTGCAAAGTCACTTTTGTCACAAATACTCTCTTCATTCTGGGTCAAGGCGAGGTAAAACGGAAAGAATAAGATTCCCAAATGTAGAGTCTTGAGTAATGAAGTATCCAGATGAATGTGCATGAGCATGCTACAATGCTGCCTTCTGCTGGGCAACAATGTGCTGCTGCTAGGTGTGGTCCCAGAAGTTCTTATTCAGAGCCGGTCTCGACAGCGATGCTAGCTCCAGGATGATTTGTTGAAGATTGGTTCTGCATAAGTAATTTTCTTTTCTCCTTGTCCAATTCTGCCAAGATTGCAACTCTGTTTTTGTTTTGAAAACCTTGTCCTGAAGAATTAGCTACCATCTTCCTATTTTGTTTTGATTCTGTCCAATGGCAAGTGGTCAGCACTTTGCAATCACCGCGGAGGTGAGGGCGCTAGAACTGCTGAGCGGGAGGGGCAAGCTCGACTCTCCAGGGGGGGCGCGACCACTCTGGCAAAGGGAGCTCAATGCCCCACGCTCCAACCTTCCCGCCCCCACTACGCTTCCCCTCTCAGGATTTTTGGACACACACACACACACACACACACACACACACACACACACACACTAGTGCTCAGCATAAGTTTTAAGCCAATGGGTCTGGGATTCAACCACAGTCCAGTATGTGAGAGTCCAGTGAAGTAAACTTTGTGCCATCTGCAGTTCCTGCCATAGATCACTTTTCAACACAGAGTCCTGAATACTATTTCTTCATTTTTTTAAAAAAACTTTATTATTATTATTTATACATTAAATCATTATACATCATTTAGTTCGTAAAGAGATTTTACCGAACATGGTATATGCCACAGAGTAAGTAGGTGAGTTGAGAATACTACACATGACCTCACCAACAGGCAGCAAGTCATATCTGTGTCACACAAATGTCTTCTCCAATTGTTCGCAAATTTTTCTTCCTGCACCCTTCCCATCTCCCACTCTCCTTCCACTTTGTCCCCAGTGTCCATAACAATTTTCAATGTTTTTATGGCTTCCAGTTTTTCAGTCTTTACTATAGAGTGTAGACAGTCAGTATACGTTAAGTGGATACAAACATGTGTTTGTTTCATAGCCTGACTTGTTTTACTCAGCAATAAATTTTCCATGTTCACCCACTTTCTATCAAATGCCAGGGTCTTTTTGTTTGTTTGTTAGTTTGTTTTTCTTTTTGTTTGTTTTGTTTTGTTTATTTGTTTGTTTGTTTGTTTTTTAATGGCTGAATAGTATTCCATGGAGTATATTTGCCACAGTTTTTCAATCCATTCATCTGTTTGTTGACATGTAGTTTGGTTCCATTGATTAGCAATCATGAGTACTGTTGCAATAAATATAGTTATGCAAGCTCTTTTCTGACAGAGAATTCTCCTGCTCTTTGGGTAGATACCCAGGAGTGGAATTGCTGGACCATATGGTAGTTCTATTTGAAGGTCTTTGAGAAATCTCCATATCATTCTCCACTGTGGCTGGACCAATTTACATTTCCACCAACAATGTAAGAGAGTTCCCCTTTCACCATATTCCCGCCAACACTTATTGTTTTTTGTTGTTTTAGTATTTTCCATTGTGATTGGGATTGGGTGGTATCTTATTGTGGTTTTGACTTGCATCTCCCTTATGATGAGGGATGTTGAGCATTTTTTTTCATATGCTTTTTGTCTGTTCATATGTCTTTCTTAGAGAGTTGTTTATTCAGCTCATTTTCCCATCTTTTAATTGAGTTAACCATTTTCTTCTGGATTGTTATCAGCCCCTTATCTGAGACACAGTTAAGAAAAATCTCCCATTCTGAGGGTGGTTGATTCACGCTAATTACTGTGTCATTTGTTGTGCTGAAAACTTTTAATCTGATCTAATTCCACCCATCTACTTGGGAGATTATTGCCTGTGGTTTGAGGATCTTGATTAAGAAGTCTTTACCTACCCCAATGTCTCCCAGAGTTTTCTCAGTGTTTTCAAGCAGTAGTTTTATAGTTTGTAGTCTTTTACGATTTCAGACAAATTCTATGATTGTCTTTTCTAGATCTGTGAAGACTATCTTTTGTAATTTTACAGAGATTGTATTAAATATGTAGATTAATTTGGGTAGGATTGTCATGTTCGTTATATTAATTCTCCCAATCCAGGGACATGGAATGTTCTTTTTTGTTTGTCTTTTTCAATTTCCTTTAAAATATTTTTATAGTTTTTCCTTATAGAGGTCCTTAACTCGCTTGGTTAGTTTTATTCCTAGTATCTTACGCTTTCTGTTTTTGGCTATGGTAAATGGGATTACTTTCTTCAGTTCTGTCTCCGTCTGCTTGTTGTTTGTATATAAAAATGCTATAAATTTTTGTAATTTAATTTTGTATCTTTCCACTTTACTGTATGCATTTATTACTTTGAGAAGTTTCTTTATGGACACTATTGGATCTTCTATGTATACAATCATGTCATCTTCCAACAGAGATAACTTTAACTCTTCCTATTTTATTCTCTTGTCTGATTGCATTGGCTAGGACTTCCAGTAGTATATTGAGTAGGAGTGGAGAGTGGACAGCCTCTTATCAAGATCCTGTAGCAGAGCTGGAAGCTGAACTCATTGCCATTGGACTTGCCACCTTTCCCCCTAGCTCCTCAACCTGAAACATGAGAACTTCTATTTTGAACTCTCTATATTGGAAACTTGCTTTCTCTTTTTTGCCTAAAAAGAATGATTAACATTCATACTGTCTTTGCTAAATAGCTGGAAACTCCCTACCTTGAGATGTCCCTTAGCAGTAACCCCCTTGCTTTGAGCCATGAAGACCATTAAGATTCTATTTTGTTTAGGCAAGGAACAGGAAAGTGCCCTTAGAAAATATTAACCTGCTTGATCTGGCTTCTGTAACTGCTTTTGAGTAGAAATTCCTTCTTCTTTTCTTCTCCACCCCCTCCACAACAGTTAGTGTTCCTGCCTACTGAACCCAAATGTGGATTTTGCCTTTACAAGCACCACTCTACTTATACTCAGGGATGAAGGTTCTTCTGGATGAGTGTTCCTGAAGTCGTTGGTAATAAAGATTCCTATAATTTTGCTATGACTGGATGTCCTCTTCTTTCTCCCTGATAAGATTATAAGAAACCTACCCCATGCCCATCATGGACTGGATCACCCCAAATTTGGAGCTTCTGGAAGGGATTGCATTTGTACACCTGAATGCAAAAACCCACCTTCTGACAAAGTAATTACTGGAAGTAAAGCCCAGGTCACCTCTTTCCTCACCCTGGACCTGCACATCCCAATTCTCATGTTGCTCTCCATAGCCCAGACCAGGGGCTACACCTTCCTTCAGGTGCCCCTTCTCCTCCTGATATCCACCCATGTTTCTGCTCCCATCAAGAGAAGCACCATTCCACAACTAGGGTTCTCAAAAATCTCATCCATCCTCCTTCACACTCAGATTTACCCTTATAGACACTTTGTTCAGCAGACCATGGTCAGCATAGCAGCAGATTTTCCCAAGTGACCATGTAGAAGAAACCGAGGATCACAGGTAGAGAAAGAATCCAAAAAAGCCGCCCTCCTTGGCCTGTGTTTATGGCATCATCAGAGAAGAAATTTATTTCCCACAAAGCTCTGCAATCTTCAATTAGGCACCAAAGTAAATTTTCATGTGTTTTCACAGCAGAGGGTCCTGTTACCAGGACACCAGAACCTGACTGAAGAGAAAAGGTCTCTATCCATATGAGTGAATGACAGGATCCTGAATATTTATAAAAATCCTGGTTTGACATTTCAGGGCTGTAGGGATATGCTTACATGGGTCATTTAGTCAATTATATTAATAAGTAACTTAATATTTTTGTTGTTCTGATATTGTTATTCCTGTTGCAGAACCACTGATTTTTTTGTAATGCAATTTAAAGCATGAAAAATAACGTGTTTAAGTTTATTAAGAAATAAATGATTAGTATAGTAATTCTCTTGGAGTCATTAAAATATGTTTATTCCCACATACTAAGCTGATTTTTGTATGTTCAATGGGTATTCCATTATTCCAATGGAAAAAATGTTCTAGTGTATATATGAGATATGATACCAGGATCATAGAGAGGTGTACTTCATATTCCAAATCTATTTACACTTCAAGTATCTGATAATTACTTGCCCGAAAGCTCCAATGTTTTATTTAACAAAACTTTAATTATTTGGGATGTGACTATGTATGGAAGATGTACCTAACTCTCCTTGATTTTATTCACAAACCAGGCTAGGAGGGATTTTATGTACATTTTGCTATCACTGAGTTTATTTTCAAACAGAGAACTGCCCATATTTTTTAAGAATTATTTTATTTAAATGTAATATTATTATTATTAATTTGACCAGAGAGAGATGGAGAAGTGAGAAAGCAAGCCACCAGGTCCATGTCTTGAATCACACTCAGCCATATGGTAGCCCAGTGTTTTTAACTACCTGGCCACCTGCTGGCCCCAAAATGCTCATGATGTGGTGAAATGAGGGGATCATGTGAAA
>NW_006198566.1:0-852 GCF_000334495.1 Tupaia belangeri chinensis | reverse complement strand
TCCTGAAGCCCCACCAGGTTGGACTCCTCCAGACAAGTGAGGAAGGGCTAGCTGCTATGCACACACAGCTATGGGCACTAAAGATGGCAGGTACACTTGTCTGGCTACAGGAGTCAGACTTGGTCATGCATCCCATTAGAGTGGGACTTGCAATGAGGAACCAGGTTGTTTTCTACTCTTTATTCTTTCATTCACATTTCTCCATGGTGATTGATTTACTATATTTTTCACTTAATACAAAGTATTATTAATCCAGTCTGATCTTTCCTAAAACAGAAATACTTTACCACGAAACTGGTGTATAACTTACACATCAGGAAATCAACCTGGTTCACAGTCCAGTCCACAGGCCAACTTCCAATTTCACCAACTGCAGAACTACATGAAAATGTGTTTGTCTGCTCTGGTTCTGAAGATTTCCCTCCTTTTCATAACTTTGATAGATTGAAAGTGCAAATATGACCCCCTCTGGGTTTTCACAGTATTTTCTTCTGATCAGACATAGGCCCTGCAGTCCAAGCTGACTCTGTGCTATCCTCAGTGCAGCCCCCCAGGAAGAATGTGGGGCACACCTCCAGCAATGGTAGTGGCACCCCAATAACTGGGCAAAATGTCTGCCCAGTTTCTTGCAGAAAAGTGTTTTCTATTGTATAGAATTTTATATGAAATATTCCACATTTATATCAGTATCCTATTTCATTTCACCTCTCACCCACCAGAGTTGCTAAACATTGATGATTCTCACCTGGGTCAACTACCAATTTGACAGTTGGCCAGTAGTGATCTTCCATTTCTATCACTGGTTGTGTAATTATTACTTGACTTTCTAATATAAAGATTCATGCTACTCAC
>NW_006198565.1:531-1558 GCF_000334495.1 Tupaia belangeri chinensis | reverse complement strand
TGAAGACTGAGTTAATGGAGGTAAAGAAATACTAAGATTAAATGAGCTAAATGTTAGAAAACTGTGCTTTTAGTTACTAACTTATTTCCTATAATGTGATGTTACTGATATTCCTTACACAATTTGCATGTAAATTTGAAGAGATTAGCTTATTCCCAGAATTTGCAGTTTGTAATAAGACAGTATGTGGGAGGTTCTTGTACTATCTAAGCTTCAAATTTTTAGGCAATCTGTAAACCTTTCTTGCACATCCATGTTTAGTGAGGTACTGTTCACAATTACTAAGATATGGAACCGACCCAAACATCCAGTAACAGATGAATGGATTGAAAAAGTATGGCGCATATACTCTATGGAATACTACTCAACCATAAAAGGTAAAAAGATCCTGGCATTTGACAGAAAGTGGATGAATATGGAAGATTAATTACTAGGCAAAGCAAGTCAGAGTATGAAAGAGGGTCATTGTATGTCCCCAGTTAATACAATATATAATGAATGTATGCACTGTATTGCAAAAACTGAAAGACTGGGAGATAACGAAAGCATGGAGAACAATTGTAGATAATAGAAATGATGTGGGAGGAGGATGGGAAGTGAGATAGAGTTAGAGGAAGGGAATAAAGGGGAAAAAAGACGTAACACAATGGACACAAAAAATGAAAACGATCTGTTGATGACAATGTGCATGATGATATCTTTAACTGAATTAAAATACAGCATATTCATGTTAGGAAAATCATTTTGCAAGCTATAATGCTATACAGTGATTTAATGTATAAAATAATTTATTTTTAATTATAAGGAAATATGCAGTAAAGGCACTCATCATCTAAAAATTTATGGCAGTGGTCACAGGAAGCCTGAAATATGTATTAAGGAGATAACATTCTAAATTCACCCCCTGTTGATAAATATAATTGGAAATATCATTATAAAAGGAGAATTCTAAATTTCTAATGATTTTATTAGTTTTATGAAAAATAAAATCATTTTTAGAAAATTAAAATAATTTAGAATGTTATCT
>NW_006198565.1:0-374 GCF_000334495.1 Tupaia belangeri chinensis | reverse complement strand
AATACCAATATAAATAAATCTTCTGGAGTACTCAATATATTAGAAGTAAAACTGCTTACTTATAATGAGTAATCTCAATAACATGACTCATCAAATAAATGAGTACAGTACTTTAACAATCATCTTACATGAAATGACAAGCAGAAAAAAAAATTCTCAAAAATGGTAGGTCACCTAATTTTATTATCTAACAGTTACATAAAGGACTAATTTTGAAAGCATACCTATACAACAAACATGATTAAACATTTAAAATTAAACTGAGCTAAACTATGAAACTTTATTTTCAGTATCTGTGTTGTTTTGAATGGTTCTCCACTACTATTTGAGTAAATTATTTTTAAAATTTGGAATTCAGAAGTATATTATCATTG
>NW_006198564.1:0-2777 GCF_000334495.1 Tupaia belangeri chinensis | reverse complement strand
AATCTGACTACAATGTGTCTTGGAGAAGATCGTTTTGGAAAAGATCATCTTGGGTTGATTATATTTGGGGTTCTTTGTATTTCTTGGGATTGGATCTTTGAGTGCCTCTCTAGGTTTGGAAAGTTTTCTTGCAGGATTTCATGGAATAGATTATCAATTCCCTTATGAGACTCTTCACCTTCTGGAATGCCAATTATCTGGATGTTTGGATGTTTGATGGTATCTAGTACTTCTTGTATATTATTCTCTTTTTTTTTTTTGGCAATTTTCTCAGTCTTTGTGGTGGATTTTTCTAGAGCAGCAATTTTCTCTTCTATGTCTGAGATTCTATTTTCTGTATGATTTAGTCTGCTTTTAATACTTTCAAGATTTTGACTTCCTGTATTATAGCCTTCATCTCTAACAGTTTTGTTGGATTCTTTTTTAAAGTGTGTAATTCCCCTTTTAGATCTTGCAAGAATTTCCTCAGCTCCTGGAACTCATCAGCTTCTTTCTCCTTTCTCTTCAGCAGTTCATTGTCTCTCTTTTCTTCCATCTCTGTTAGCATCACCACTATGAATGTTCTAAATTCTTTATCAGAGAATTTCATGATGTCCATTGAACTGCTTGTGGATGAAGAGGAATTATTCTTTTCCCTCGGAGGAGAGGAATTTTCTTGCTTTCTCATACTACTTGTGGTCCTTCAGTGATTTCAAGTCATCTGATGGATGGTGTGTTTTTTCCCAATTCTTGAAGTTCAGTCTGAACGTTCAGGACCAAGCAGAAAGAGGTGATCTGGGGTCTCTTTACAGTTCTGCTGTGATAGCTTTGTGCAGCAGATTCAGTAGATATTGAGGAATATGTTAACCCTAATAGTATATGACCGTTTAGCTATAGAGCCCTTAGATCCATCTAGAAACACAGTAAATGGATATTGAGGAGTGGAGAGATGAGAAAAAAGAAAACTAAAAAGAGAGAGAGAAACAACAACAACAACAACAACAACAAAAAAAACAGGGAATAAAAGAAAATACCTAAATAAATATTATAATTATTGTTTTACATTTTTTTAAAAAAATGCACAAAATAGAAAACCATGTGGCATGCAAGTGTGCCATGTGAAATGATTAGTTCAGAGGAGCCATAATGGATCTTCTCCTAAAGGCCTGCCTCTCACCTCTCTTGCCTGGGTGGGAGGAGCAGAGGGGATTATTAACAAGACAAAAGATTGAGTTGAGAGCAAGAGAAAACTTCACCTTTAAAAACTTTTAAAAAGGAAAAATTACAGAAAAATGAGAAGACAGACGCAGAGAAAGAAAGAGACAGAGACAGAGAAACAGAATCAAAGATAGAAGGCTAGAGGAACTCCCTACCACTCTAGCTTGTTTACTGGAGGCTGAATTATCAGTAGAAAATCTTCATTTCTCTCCGACCCTGAAATGACTAGTTCACAGGAGCTAGTGATGTATAATTAGTAATGCATCTCTAATTATTTTAAGTCTTAAGATGACATAATTTTTAAATCTGTTCTGATTGTATATCTCCTCCAATTCTTCTAATAAGTTGACAAAAGCACCTTTACCAATCACACATGCACTGAAATTCTACAGTTGTTATGCTGTTTGAACAGTTGTTATGACTGACTGCAGTTCAGGTCCTGAAAATGGTGTTTTGATTTCTCACACTATCACACTATCTTTCTCTGGTCAAATTTAAAGGTAATAATAATAATATAATAAAATAAACAACTCTTTTAAAAAAGTATTCAAAGGCAAATTTTAACTTGCTAGTAAATCTCAACACACTGACTTTCAAAAACATCCGCTCTTACAAATCACTTATAAAATATGTAAAATATTACATATTCTTTATTTGATAGTAAACACAAACCACACTAAAATGTCTTTCAATAAGGCAGAATATCAGATACAGGGAATTCTAATTGGATTCCCATAGTTAAGATAAAACACACAAAGTAGACATTACTACCTTATTTTCTGCCCTTGCCTTTAATGGGTTAATAAACATAAAGTAAAACACGAATGAATCTGCTTGATTTTAAAAAGTGAAGGAATTTCCCCAGTATTTATATATTCATATAACTAGTTACATATAACCCATGTAATAAAACACTATGCACTAGGTTTTTGTTTCTGTTTTGCAGAGGTTTTTGCCTTAAGGCACATGTGCTAACTGAAGAGAGAGAGAGATAAAGACAGTGAGAAGGAAATTGAGAAATCATCCTTCAGGGGAGATGGTCACACCACAATCTCTTTTCCATTCTTTTCCTGGGATCTTGGGCATGCATGCACACATGCTGGGTGTGATTTTCAAGCCATCAATTCTAGGACATGAATCACAATCGACCATATGGAGTCCAGTGATGTAACCCCTATGCTATCTGCTGACCTTCCAGTAAGTTCTGAGTTGACATTCTCCATCTTTATAGACAGATGAGCATTACTAATGATTTACCAATTATATCTTAGAAAGAGCAAACAGTACTAACATTTACTGAATGAAAATTACTATCAAAGTTTATAAAACCCAACAACATTCATTTAAAAATAAGCCAGTCTTACTTAAAACAGGACTGTCCATCAAAAATATCCCAACAGCCATTCATCTGAATTATGGTATAAGAGATCAATTAAATTATGGTACAGATAAAAAAAAGAGAAGAAATAGGCCTGGCAGGTGATGTGACTGAAGCACTGAACTCCCACATGGCTGGGCATGGTTTGAGTCCCAGACCTGGAGATTTCTTTTTCACTTTTCCATTTTTCTCTCCCTCTGTA
>NW_006198563.1:0-731 GCF_000334495.1 Tupaia belangeri chinensis | reverse complement strand
TTGCTTTCTGTCTCTCTTTCTCTCTCTTTCCTCTCGGTGAGTGCACATGCCCTATAACAAAACCCTCTTAAAAAAAAAAAGAACAGTGGGGTCGGCAAGTGGCATGGTGGTAAAAGGCGCTGGACTCCCACATGGCCGACCACAGTTCAAGTCTTGGACCTGGTGGCTTGCTTTCTCACTTCCTCTCTCTCTCTCTGTGTCTCTCTGATCAAACTGGAAAATAATAATGATAATAATAATAAATAAAGTTAAATAAAATAATTCTTAAAAAAAAAAGAACAGAGAAAGGAACCAGCTAAATTAGCCCTTTTATTACTATATAATGCCCTTTTTGTCTTTTCTTAAGGCCTTTGTCTTAAAGTCTATTTTGTCTGAAATCAGTATAGCAACTCCCACTCTTTTTTGGTTTCCATCTGCATGGAATACATTTTTCCAGCCCTTCACTTTTAGTTTATCTATGTCTTTATCCATTTGATGGGTTTCTTGTAGGCAGCAGATGTAGGGTTTCTGATTTTTAATCCATTCAGTCAGTTTGTGTCTCTTGATTGGGGAATTTAATCCATTGACATTTAATGTTATTACTGATACTTCCAGACTTGTCCTACCATTAAGCTGTACATATTCTTGGTTGTTTTTGTTCTCTTATTGCAATCTGTCTCTTTTTAGTTTTCTTGGTAAAGTACTACTTTCAGAATTTCTGGAAGAATTGGTCTGGAGTTGATAAATTCTAT